>NC_089273.1:44207591-44526938 GCF_963678975.1 Dysidea avara
TGCCAATGTTACAGGCGCGTGCTATGTATTGAAGTACTGGACTCAGCGAGTGGACTACAACTCATTGTTGCTGTTGTTGTGCCTCGACAGCTGCTTGTAAGCAAGTAATGTAGTGTTGATTAGTACAAACAAGCCCATTACACTTCCCTCTAATTCAGTACGGCTGTTACTAGCCATTTAAATGCCCATGCGTTGCCAATGTTACAGGCGTGTAATTGTCGTGTTTCGTATCGCCTCAGAGCGTGGTCTCTATTGGACATGACCGTGGCTCTACGAGATTTAGAGACCACGTTTTCAGCCAATCAAATTTCAGTATCAAACTTGTTGTAGTCTAATTTTCCTTACACTAGTTTACACTATAATAATTATATAACACTACATCAAAAGAAAGAATGGTGCCAGCCAGACATAAACTACTATAGAGTAACTTGATGCACACCGTGACTAAATATCAACTACTGCATGGAGAGTGACATTGTCATTACTTTGTTTTGAGGTTTTTTCTATGTGCTATACTTCATTACAAATGAAGTGGCTCCTCTGCAATCAATCCAGTCCCCATGGAATTTGTGATTAAATGCATTTACTGACTATCAGTTACTGGGTAGTTAACAGCCATTGTGCTTCATTTCAGGTATGTTCTACCCATTATACAGTGTTACAAATAAAGAACAGCATGAAAATTGCCTCTGCAATCCATTCACTACAGAAGTCACAGACAATTCTTGTGACAACCAGCTGTACTGAAGCCACAATGTGTTACCACAAATCAACACCTACGTTGTAGTGGAGAAAGAGGTGCGACATAAAGGAGGACAAAGGTAAGTCCATGACACATGCTGTGGCTTTTGAAAAGGCAAATCACAGGCTGAATCTGGCTGATGAAAAGTCAAGCAGGAAAAAGTTCAAGCAGTTAGTATTAACAATAGTCAAGATATGCTTGGCTGAAGGAATCTGTCAGTCAGTAAGCATAAAATTCTGTTTAATTATAAATATTCTGTATAATTATGCTGGAGGGGTTTTGGGTGACTCTGAGGGCTTGGGTGTGCCTAACCTGTTAACCTGAATGATTATTTTGGGAAATAAAGACAAACTACAATGATCCCTAGTATACAGCACTACCATACCTTATGATTAGTGAATGCGTGCATATGCAAATCATTTTAACTTGTAGAACAAGTAAAATGTACAAATAAAGACAAAATTAATATTAGTAACAGAATAAAATGTGATATTCATTGATACAAAGAATCAATAACAATCATTTGTCACTACTCAAATATGGACAAGAATGCTAATGTTTATCATACACATACGTACCTACATATATGGTCCACATGTTTACGCATAACACTGTCACTACGTAGGACATGAATCATATTGTATAACTACAGTATGAACAATATGAAACTTGATGACTTATTTTGTGCTGACTCTCATGGATGGTACAAATATGACATTGCTACAATATTCATATAATATGCCAAACAGCTACGTATCTTGATAGAGGAACATCAATTATACATTTATTTATTATTTGCTTTACAGCATACACACAAGAAGATATGTACAGTATGATCACTATTAGTCATTAAGATTTAGTGTATGCTGAAGGTCAACTGGCATCCAGTACCAGTGGCCAGGAGCAAGTAGTTATAATTATAGCTATTATTAAGATTAGTTATAGTTACTTATATTATATAAACTCATTAAAGCAAGGGTTACAGGTGATCAAAGTTGGGAGGTTTTGGGAGACTTATTACAATTACAACAGGGACAAACAAAAGAAAAAGTGCATGCATTGTCAGGATCAAAATTGTGTTCAAAATGATTCCAAAGAAAGTGTGTAAGTTTGTACTTGATAATAGGTAGGTTAAAAGTGTAATTTATTATCAGTAAAACATTCCATATACGAGGAAGTTTGCTGAAATAGAAGTTGATGCTGGAAACATTGGTATTTCTTATGTGTTGCAATTTATAGCTAGCTAGATCCTAATCATGTGTTTCCTGAAGTGAATTTATTATAGTCAGTGATATTAAGTGCATTAGTAGGGCTTATAGGCTTTTGATAAAAAAACATTATGTCACAGATGTCCAAAACATACATTAAAGGAAAAATTTTGAGCTCAAGTAATGGAGATTTATAGTTGCTGGTAAAGTCATTCAATATGTATTTCGTTGTGTGATGCTGAAACTGTTCTAGTTGTCTGATATATTTTAATAGGTATGGTTTCCATAGTGTTGAGTAAAACGTTAATTGGGATCTAACAAGCGATATATATATATATATACATATATATATACAAATTTGTTGTGTAGCAACTTGTGTTTGGTTTCCTTACCAACTTAAAGTGCTAGCATTCACCACATCAAGTCAGTGATTAACCCAACCTATATAGTACTAAGATAAAACAATAGTGAAGCTTAGTGGACAGTAATAGCTAACAAGCAATTACAAAATAGTGGCTGAAGTACGGGCTCTACTTTCAAAATTTGAACTTGTGCACTTGCAGCAAGAACACTAAACCATCATAGCTGGCTGTATTGACAAATATACATGAAGATATGGGAATAGAGCAGAACTACAGCATGTAGGAACTGACTTAAAAGAGAAAACATTAGAGTATGAATTTAACTATACAAATGTTAATAAAGATTGAGATATTGTAATAGAGCAGTCAGATGTATTCTAATAGAGCAGTCTAACTGTACTCTAATAGAACATTCATAATGGTTATGATAGAAGGTTTAAAAATAATATAAATACTTGAAACAATAAATTTTGAGTTCTTTTAGGAGAATTTAAATATACACCTTCTTGAATCACCTACCATATTAAAACCATAAAGGGACAGAGCTAAGCAACCAAGGAAGACATTAATATACTCTGTAGTATCCATAGAGCATGGACTAGTAAATTTTGAGCATTTGATGTGCAAAATCTGTCAGCAGCTGGGGAATTTACCCCAGACTCCTGTATCAATAACTCACTACCAAATCTGGAAATTCCCTCAGAAAAATCCTGGATACGCCCATGCTACTCTCAACAATATGACTATTTTAGTCTATTTACTGGAGTTTGTGCTAAAGGTTATGTAAGCATGGAACGCTGCATGAATCAGTGCTGGGAGTGCACGAGATCGATATACTCTAATAGAGCAGTCATCTAACTGCTATAATAGAACATTCAGCGGAATCATTATAAGTTTGCCCTGCTATATGCAATTAATTCAATATGTCTTCACTAACACTTATATCTATATGTACTAGTAATAGCATGGGTAGCAGTGAAATTTGGGATAAATATCACGAGTGTTGTATTGGAAATGGGGATAAATTTCACGAGGCGAAGCCGAGAGAAATTTACCATTTCCAATACAACAAGAGTGGTATTTATCCCAAATTTCACTGCTACCCATGCTATTCCCAGTTAATACCATACTCCTGCATATACGCATGCTGTGCATTAGCATTGCTATGTACGGCAATTTGTCACTATGTACTAAACACGCGTCGACACTAATTGGCGCTACATTGTTAACATAAATTCTAGCCAATGAAATTGCAATTACAACTTTTTCACTGCTGTCAGTGAAATACGGGATAAATTTCACTGCTACTATTGAGACTTTTGTATGGGCAGTGAAACAGGTATGGTATTAGTATATATAATCAACAGCATGAGTCTATTTGAAATGCCTTCATTTACTGATGTATCTAATTGTACACTGTCTCAATGATAGTCATTTCATAGGAGTATCCTATTCAAGTACACATGTTCCACTTAGTAGGAGTCCCGTCGTTCAACTAGGTTGGTGTGTGAGTGATCCAGCAGAACTGGTCTGCAAGGATTAGTGGAATAATTGTAGGATTGTGTCCAGGTAACAGTTGCCATGGGTGACCTGGATGATAATGCACAGGAGGACCTTCATGAGGGTCCAGTTAAAGGAGTGTT
Organism: Dysidea avara; assembly: GCF_963678975.1. Classification (NCBI taxonomy): domain Eukaryota; kingdom Metazoa; phylum Porifera; class Demospongiae; order Dictyoceratida; family Dysideidae; genus Dysidea; species Dysidea avara. The sequence goes on from NC_089273.1 coordinate 44,211,547, forward strand.
TGAGGAGCTGAGTTCTGCACTAGACATTTTGCAGACAAAGTCTTTTGTAGAGTCAAGTGACATCGCATTTCTGAAACAATTTGTCAGTAGTCCAGTAACAACGAGACTATGTGAAGTACACGACATGGTCTACCATTCTCAGGAGATGGACCAACCTGAGCCAGAGATCAATCCGATAACAGATGATGTAAACACATATAGGGTATATAGGAAGGGTAAAAAACAGTGGTTTCGTGACCAATGTCTGGCTTATAAAGTTTGATGGTTTCACATTGTATTTTAGGGTAGTTTGAACAAAATGAGCTCCCACACCACTTTTAAAAGTTCGGGGAAAGTTCGGTAGAGCCAAAGATCCAAAATGGCTACTAGCCAACATGTGCAAAAATAAAGTAATTAACAAATTCGAATAAAAGGTCTTTTTGGACTAATTTTGGGGTCATGGAATCCGTTTTTGAGTGATTGGATGTTCCATTATTCAAGAAATTCAAGTTTGGTAACTGCTGGAACAAAGCTGTTTAAACACGCATTCACTGATTAGCATAAAGCATTGTTCTTTCAGCTACAAAGTATGTAATACCTTAACAGTGCACACCCCCTGACAGAGTTAACTGACTATTACCTGCACAGACTTGCATTGCTGATTCATGAGTTAGCTGACTTAGAAACTTAAACTGTCCTTATCATACTTAAAGCTGTATGATTTATGCTACCTGCAAGTGCTACAAGAGAAGTGGTATGGCTGACGTTCTGGTTGCTGCTGAAGTTATGCATAGCTGAGGGTTCAGTTTTATCAAACTTTGAGAGAAAAGCACTGTAGGCATGCCCTGCAATGTCTTTCTCTCTAATGTATGAGACACTCATGTATCTTCTACTGAATAACTGGTTTAGAGCTTGATGCTTTTACAAACACTCAACTTGCTGTTCTCCATGATCCAATGTCAAACTCCCAAGAGTGCCTTGTTTCTGTTCTAGAAAAACTAGCTTGATAATGATGCAGCCATAGGTAGTCTGATCTGCAACATGTTTCAGGATCTGGAAGTGTCAGATATGGTCACTACTGGATCGATTTTAAGTCAATGGTAGCAATACTGATGATGAATGTATATGCTATACACACATGTATAGAATAGTATCTCATCTCACTGCAGGAAATGATTGTTGTCTACGACCAGACCGACTATGCATGTTGGTTACCAGATTCTAAATATTGAGAAGAAACCTCAAACTTTGCTCAGTCTATGACAGGTCAAGGATTCAAAAATGAAAGCTAGCTGGCTGTCAATTCTTCACAATGAGGGGTATTTAATGGCTGATACCAAAAATGTCAACAACATTAGTCGAATTCAAGCTGCTCTTCACATTCAGGTGAATAGAAAGCAACTCTTTCAAAAGCGTAAGGAATTTGCTCCAGCATGTGTACAAAGTTGAACAAGCTATACATCATGCTTCAAGGAGTTTGATTGCTTTCAATTTGACTCAGCATCACCTGTTCTACAAACCTTACAATCAGTTATTCCAGTTACACCTGAGAGGGCCAAGCAAGATGGGTACATCCTGCTAAAAAAATTTATCGATGAGTGCATGTATTCAAAACAAAAATCCATCAATGATTGCATAAAACGTAATTCGCATCTCACGTTGGCAGATTCCATTAAGAAGAGTCTCTGGAGGCATTAAAATGAAACAAGAAGAAATGGAAAGCAGGGCACTAGCATCCGTTGTCAACCTTTTTGATGTCAGTGGTCTGCTGTCTCCCCTTGAGCTCATGAAACATCGTATATCTGAAGAATGCCTAACACTGTTCAATGCCAAAAGTCTGAACTAGACTTACAACTGTCTAAGTCCATCAGTCAGGAACTAGTCTACTCAGTGGGTGAGTACTGTCAACTGGTGACACCAAAGACAGCTTGAGCTTCAGCCAGATCGAGTGAGGCTGACACTATTAAGCTACCTGTTTATGCAGCTCTAAGATTATCTGATTACAGCAATCCCATATATAGTGGTGATGCAGAAGACACAGATGTGTACATTCAGGCTGCAGCTATTTCACATGACATTCCAGGTATTCGTTGTATAAAAAAAGCAGTTATTTTCTGTGGAGACATGTGTACTGCAGATTTTGTAAAATGTTTTATATCTTTCCGTGTGTTGAATGGCTGTGAGGCCAACAGCTGTTTTTTGTTTGGGTACAGCAAAGTGTCACTCTATGAGAAATTGTCAAAAAGTACTGAGGCATGTAACCTCATCTCATAGTGTGGGGAAGGCCTTCCGCTGAGTGATGATGTCTTGAAGTCCTTTAATTTGTTATTCACTACATCTATTCTATGGAGATATACAAAGTTCCTCTCTGAATCTAACCAATGCAACCAAGTGGAATAGACTCAACAAGAAATCTGTGATATGTTTGTTTCCTGATGAACACAGTCTAGACCAGCATATCAAACATGCCAACTTTTGGGCCTACAGTCAGTGCTACCTTTATCTGAGGAGAGTAGGAGACACCTCTCTCCTATAGGTCATGGTTGGGAATTGGTGAACAGCTGTTGCAGACCCATGTGCCACACAAAACCTGCCCTTTCAATTTCACTTCCAGTCCCATCAATTCAACAGGATGGCTATGACTCTGACTATGTATGAGGCCAATTCAGAGTCTGAATCTGAAGCTACATCTGATTTTGGTACTGAATCTAAATCATCAAGTCATTGGATGACCCTAGAGTTAGACTAAACACACCATTTATATGCATATTGAGCAAATTGTTTAAATTTTACATTAATAGAACATCCAATCACAAAAATACTGTAAAAAATGGATTCCTTGACCCCAAATTAGTCTAATAAGTATCTTTGTTGAATTTTTTTTCTTTACTTTATTTTTGCACATGTCGATTGGTAGCCATTTTGGATTTTTGGCTCTACAGAATTTTCCCTGGACTTTCAAAAGCGGCATGGGAGCTCATTTTGTTTAAAATACCCTAAAATACAATAATAAACCATCAAATTTTGTTAGCCAGAGGTTGGTCATGAAACCACTGTTTTTGACCCTACTAACTGAAAATGCTCTCATATTCAATCTCAAAGCATCCGTATCTCAAACTTTTCCTGCGATGCATTTCCCCCAGACTCCCTTAGTATTGGCGTGCTTTGCATGCTAGAGTGCAAAGCACACTAAGGTACGGTTAATGATTTTAAAACACTTTGTAACTTATAGCCAACCCACAAGACATGCCCTCCAACTTTTGAGCACTATTCTCCGCCCCTGGTACATTGTATATATTATTGTTTAGCATGTGTAATAAAATACCGCATTTAGTTTTTAAACAATCAGTCTTAAATCTCAATGATGGAATCACTATGGAATCACAAGAATGAGCAGCTTCATCATCAGTTTTTGTATATCACAGATAAAAAAATTACTGACTGCTTTACAAGCTGCAGTAAAATACAACTTCAACATTAATGATTTCCTAGTTAGCTACATTTACACAGTTTTTATTGATACTTCAAACAATCTGGGTGTAATAAAACCTATTTTTAAATGCATATATATTACAATGATAGCATCCATTCTCAAGCAAATTTGCTTCTTGTAGGTTCACTTTGCCACTGACATTTTGACTTAGTCTCTGCAAGGGTAACCAATGTCTTAATTATGTTAATAAGTATCCAATCTATTCATGTTGAAACGTTCATTTTATATCATTACTACTTAGTATAATTATTAATTTCACACCAGAGCAACAATGTTGTTGTTTACCACTCTGTACTTGACTTACTGAGATTACATACAGTGTAGCTGCACAAGTGTGCATGCCTATATATATCTAAACCAAAACAGCCAAGCTGTAAAAAAAGAGTGCGGCACCCAAAATGGCCAGGATAAAAAAAGATCTAGAATCCAAGGTGGAGGCCAAGAAATGACTGTGATGGAATTTAGGACAGTGTAGCTGGTGAAAATGGCTGCTGTTCTGTAAATAAAATTTCAAGAGTGTTACCTTCCCATATCTTAAATCTCTATCATCTCAAAAATGTCTCATTTAGGATCATCAGCTCCTTCAATCATTGACTGTATCTTCACATCAAAGTAGTATTGTTGCAGTGATTCTGCCTGTGATTTAACTGATCAATATAATGTGATATAACTAAACTATTCAGTAGCATGCTGCATCAGGTCTAATTCCTCCATCTTTCCATAATGTACATTAAAGGGGCCCAGTATGCCTTGTGAAATCCATTCAACTTGCCCATTCCCTCCATCTAAGAAAAAATAGAAAAGAAATGGTCTACCAGTGAATTTGTTTGTTCTTGACAGGTACCATATTACTAGATGCCTCAGTACCACAATGCCTGTGGAGACCAATCCTGGTCACAGCCCCAATGTCATGTATGGTACAACAGATTCACAAAAAATGGGACTGGTGACTACATGGATGCTGGACAACATGTCACACACTACTCATTGCCAAAAAATAGCATACAGTACATACTAAAGTATATGCATACGCATAACCAACTAAATTACATGTACAGTGTCAGTACTACTACTACTATTACTAGAGTCAGTTCGTGACAACTAGATCTAAGACTTGTTAGATACTCATGCACATTATGGTAGCTAACTATAGGATCATTAGTTAACACTTAAATTGCATGCCATTCAGTATAAACTTTAAAAAGTTGAAGTTTATTGACACTTTGGACAGAGACTGACAGTGGTCTTTGTTGAAATATCACTGCAGCTAGATATGATCAATAGTTTATAACATTCTCATTTGTGTATGGGGAGAGCACCTAGTTTACTACTCAGCATTTCCTGTACAATTTTCTTTTGTGGCAAGGTCACTTTTGATCATGATATACAACAGTGTATCATGCGGCCAAGTACAGCTAGTTTGGACATGCAACAGACAAGTGCGTATTTTACAGGAAACAAGAAAACGCCACAAAAAGAAAACATTGTTTCACGCTTTCAAAGCCCGATAGCTCCCAATCAGAAATTAACCAGTCTTGCTGTGGAAACTCCTTTGCAGTACTGTTCCAAATTTGATTTGAATTTTGAAAATTGTACAAGCAACACCTACAAGGTAAACTGCATCTCATATTTAGCTATACAAAGTCAGGTTATGTTAAACTTCACAATAGTAATCTGTGCTGAAGTTCACATAATTAGATTGATTAATTTCCTATTTATATACATACCAAAAAGATAGTCTTAACTGAGTTTCTGGTTTGTGTGTGATGTAATAATATTGTGTAGTCTATATACACTGGACAATAAAAATTGCAGACTTCATTGGTGTATACATATTACTACCTAGCTCTCTCTCTCTCTCTCTCTCTCTCTCTCTCTCTCTCTCTCTCTCTCTCTCTCTCTCTCTCTCTCTCTCTCTCTCTCTCTCTCTCTCTATCTCTCTCACTCATTCACTCAATCACTTACTCACTCACTCACACACACGCGCACGCACAGGCACACATCAAACACACACCATACACACACACCATACACACACACACACACACACACACACACACACACACACACACACACACACACACACACACACACACACACACACACACACAACACACACAACACACACACGCACGCACGCACACACACACACAAACACACACACAGACTCAGAATTAGAATAAAATTTCCATGCTAGTAGTAGCTATGACAGTCATCTTTATGATATGACACTAATCACATCCTTGATGTCTACATATTTGGACTGGTTGGTTGGGACTATCAAATTCCAAGGAAAGAAATTGTGAAGTTTGTGTTTGTGACTACTCAATATTTTGCAGTTAGTCTTAAATCACTTTTGGACTTGATAGAATAGTTTTATGTGACCAAACAGTGAGGAATCCATAACACTCCTAATAATTGCAAACATTGACTACCACTAAATCCTGATGCATTTATACACACACTACACCACACACACATCCTGTATATATATAAAGTTTGAAGAGGGTATAATCCAGCATATATACCTCTGATGGAATTTAATGTGTGTGTACACTGCATAATTTGTGACTCTGCAACAACAGTACAAAACCTGTACATGTGTTAAGATTCACATCAGTAATAGCTTACTGCAAACATGTGTGAATGCATCAAGTAAATTTCAGGAATAAAACACGTTTTAGAAATCCCAAGAACAAGTTCTTGAAATTAATTTGTCCTTCATTACCTCGACTTGCATACATTATTTTCAGATATTCATACCTTTGGAATGGTTGGTCCTATCAGCAAAAACCAAATGGCATCTTGCTGTAAATGATGTAGCAAATCTGTTGAACTTTATTTCAAGTCTGTGCACTATAGCATATGAAAGTTGCTGCCATTTGTATTTTGATAAACAATTTCAATAAAAATATGTACGCAGTCAAAATTTTACATGATGCCATCAATTATTACATTACAATTGCATCAAAACTTAATACTATGTATAGCTAATGCCTTGTGTAGTGATATTATTAAATAAAGAGAAAAACTGTTGGGTGTGAATAATTCCTGATTTTAACTTGATGCATTCACATGTTTGATTAATCAAAATGGTAGTCTTACTAAGTGATTAGTTTGTGTGTGATACAATACAGTGTAAAAAAATGGCAGACTTGGTTGGGAATAGATTTTACACTTTAAGTTGTTCTCTCTCTTTCACACTCACTCTCTCACTCACTCACTCACTCACTCACTCACTCACTAACTCACACACAAACACACACACCTCACACATACACACACAGAGAGTCAATTTGGTCTAAAATTTTTATGCTAGCAGTTGCTATATGACTATTATCTTTGTATGAGAATAAATTCTGATACCTACATATTTGGCCTGCCTGTTAGTTAGAACTAGCAAATTCCAAGTAAAGACGTTGTCAAGTTTGTGTTTGTAACTACTCAACATTCTGCAGTTAGTGTTAAATTATCCACACCAGATTTGGTAAAATCTTTTTATGTGACAAAAAGTTAGGAATCCATAACTATCCTAATAATTGTAAACATCATGACTAGCAATGAAGTCTTGATACATTTGTACACACAAACATACACACAAGTACACACGCACCTTTTACACATACACACACACACACACACACACACACACACACACACACACACACACACACACACACACACACACCTTACACATATGCAAATTCCAAGTAAAGAAATGTCAAATTTGTGTTTGTAACTACTCAACATTCTGCAGTTAGTGTTAGATTATCCACACCAAATTTAATAATTTTTTACATGACAAAAAGTTAGCAATGCAAAGCTGTCTTATTAATTGTAAATAATTTATCATGACTAGCAATGAAGTCTTGATGCATTTATACACAAACACACACACACACGCACACACACACACACACCTCTGTGTGTGTACTCCATTACAGTATTACAACAATATTATCAAATACTGAAATAAATTATGCAATGAAATACATTTATAAGTCTGTCTTCAATAATCATCATTGTATCTACATAGAAAAGAAGAAATGTGAGTAAAAACAAACCTCAAAGTCAGCCATAAGCTGGTTTTGGGGCCTTATAAAGTATATAAAGGAGTGAAATCCACACAAAAATAGCCGAACTGTGAAAAAATGGTGCACCTTTAAAAGAAGTTGTGAAATCAAAGGTGGTGGCCAAGAAATGGCTGCAATGATGCTAATGCTAAAAAACTTTAATGATGGCTGTGTGCATTGTTAAAATTTATTAGTATTAACATCATTGCAGCCATTTCTTGGCCGCCACCTTTGATTTCACAACTTTTTTCACCCAAGCTTTTTAAGGCCGCACCATTTTTTTACAGCTTGGCTGTTTTTGTGTGGTTTATCTTTATAGCTAGAAACATTGTGTGATAAGCAATGTGTGAGTTATATTCCATGCATGGTGGTTTTAGATACTCTATTAGACTACATGGTAATGTACTACACACCATTATCATTAGTATAATATTATGCAGTATAATACACCAACAACATAATCACCACAGTCACTAACCTAAAAGGGAAGTAAACTTCTTCCATAATAACAGTACATACACACAAGCAGATATTTCACAATAATCATCATAATGTGTCATGCCAGGTGAGTGAAGGTATTCACCAATAAGAACATTTACAATGTGATTGCCGCTGCTGCCATTAACGTGATAGCAACACACAACAGTACTTGATCCTGTGAGAGATTGTGCTACAGTGGGTCAGCTTTATCACAATCAACAACTTGTAATATAGGACTGTTAGCTGCTACTGAAGTGACTAGAGGACTAAATGGTTCAAGACCAGGGATGGATCCAGACTTTTTAAAAGGGTACTTCCACTCTGGAATTGCAACTTCAGCCTAGCTGTAAGTTGAAGAACAAATAAAAAATCATCTGCTGACAATAGCTGCCCCTCACCATAGATCCCCTCACCAACTATATTTCCTTTTTTATAACTCCACACATAGCTTGCTATAATACACTGCTTCCCTTAAGAATACTATGACTGCTCTATTAGAGTAGCTCGATCTTGACTGCTCTATTAGAGTATATCTTGAGTAAGAGAGGTTCTTTCAAAGGGGTACCATGGAACCCTGGATGCACCCCTAAGACTTGATCCATGGTAGTTAGATGGTAATAATGAGGTGGTGATGTCATCATTAACTGGTGTTATTATTGAAGAAATGAGCTCTCCTTTTTACTACTGTCACCTAATTGTGGAGAAAATGAAAACAATCAAATTAACTGAAATATTGCATGCTAATTATGATATATATATAACTCAGGTGGCCACAAGACAATGGCTCTAGAAGCTAGTGCACACCGAAATTTTGGTGTTAACAGTGGAAACAATAACACCACTTTTATACTGACCTGAAGACTATTTTTATTACAAATAGGGCAATTTTTGTGGGAATGCTCTCCACATTAAGTAGCCATGAGCTCTCAAAAAATTACTTCTTAGTTTCTCATTTCTTTTTGCCCACTTGTAAAATCATGATATCCGACTACCTTGTAATATGGCACACATTAGGGAGCTTCAAAAGTGACAAATTTTATCAAATACAAAATAAATAGTCATAGAGTCATGCATGTCATGTGTGTTAATTTGCTTATGTAGACATAAACAAGATTGTCATTAATATTTTTATTCGTTTAAAATTCCTTTATATACAGTATGTGTATGCACTAGTGACTACAGGGCTAAAAACTATACCTTGGTGATTTTTAAATTCATGGTGAACATTTTAAGCCAAATCCCAACTCTGAACCATTTCAAAAGGAGGTATGGCTGTGAATTCCTGCTGATTAATGGTAGTTTATTTTTAGCGTAGTCCCTGTACAAATTAATTTCTTTGCTGTTCCTATTGTAATTCCAAAACTGCTCTTGGCTGAAACTTTGGTAACCCATTCTTCGGACACTGTAAATAAATGCTGAGAGGATATAAAAAAAATTGGAAGTTGTGCACTCAAAGAGCTCTTTATGAAGTGCTAATATTCACTAGTGCAATAAAAAATATACTAAACAGAGTCGAGGTGAGCAGTATACAATAATTAATTTTATTTTTAATAGTTTTTCCAATGCAAATGTATTGGACACGTCTGTAACAGCTGTTATTTTTGTCATACACTGAAAATAGCAAATTTCCAAAATGTCTTGATGTGCTTCTCTAATCCAATGCTTAATGGGAGCCAGCATAAAGTTTGCCGGATTAAGGAGGTTGTTGGATTATCAAGTCACCTCTGTGATTCAAAAATTTACAATTATGTCAAATTATGCAGTAAATTACAGGTAAAATGGATCACACAATGTTTTAAATATGAATTAATTTTAGAATTTGCCAGTATAGTCAACCAATTAATATTTTCTGTGATCGTTTTAATGCTGCTATTATTCACTGTCAGATTACAAAGGTTGAAAACACTGTATTTTCAATTCTATAGGTAATCAAATTTTGTGTTGGATTGTGAAGTACAAAGGTCTCAGATTACAGAGGTTGTTTTCCAAAAGTGTTGGTAAATGACATTTTGGTTGGATTAGAGAGGATTCTGGATTACGCAGGTGTTGGATTAGAGAGGTTCATCTGTATTATGATGACAATGTACCTATCGATGTTAAGTCCCTACTTCCCTTCCAGTGTTGGGCTTAGGTTGGGTTTATATAGACAATCTGCAAAAGCAATGCCCACTGCTGGGGATAGGGGTTTGTCTATATAATCTCTGATTCTCCCACTAATTCCTGCCATATGATTTATATTACGTGTACAAGTTTGTATGGGTTGTAGCCTACATGGCTAGTTTGTACTCATGAATACGTGAGTTAAGTTTAATTCACTGAGACAAAAGTCACGGTTTCCCTCTATAATCCCGCATCCACACTTCCCCTATTTATCCAGTAGTGGGGTTTACAAATGATAGGTGCATTACAAATCAATCCAATGTGTTGCTATGCATTCATCAATGTATACATATAATAGAACTATGCACTCCTCTACTATAAACTTACTGGTAAAACTTTCCCAATACAAAATAGCCAAGTGGTGAGAGCACAGGTTACTTAGTGATGTCAGAATTGTGTAACTTTAAGATCACGCCCCCTATCTACACATCTCCTGCAAGCTATTAGTTCTGCCACAGGCATGTTTACCTGCACAGACTCAAGTGCAGTGGTTAATAGGCATCTTAGTGCTGGTTTACTTGATGGAAATAGCTGTGTTTACATGGCTGCTGGAGGCTTGCTTTTCTTTATTTTCTCACAGTTAATAGGCTAGTGGTCAATCCCTCCACTGCTCCACATATTCCACCCACCCACCTTAATAGTATGTACTGCCATATGGTGGGTCTTACATCATCAGTGCCACATCATTAGCCAAGTCTCCTACATGTATGAAATTAATGATAATTATTGCTGCTGTTATAGTACGTTACTAATTAATTTTTATGCTAGCTACATGCGACTGGGCCAGTGATGGGCACAGCAAAGCATTCATCTATCAATTTTCCTAGCCACAAATGCAAACAGATTTTTGGATACCAAGTTGAATTTCATGTTCAAATGTTTAGTATTAATTTTGCTTGCATCCTCTCTGTTGTAGTGTGTTAATCTTATACAGATTCTTTATTTTGCCACATGCTATAATGTCATAGTACTACATCACTACAGTAGTATCTGCACAAAAAGAAAGAGAATCAACTTCTGATGATTAAAGCTCGAGAAACCTGCTGCAGTTGAAGAAACTATTAAAACTATTTTCGAGTAAAAAATTTATGGACAATCTGTACCCACAATATTTTTTTACTCAAAGCAAAAACTATTTAACACAATTTTTCTTTGTACTACCATCATTAGGGGATGACCCTTATTTGAATTTGGAGGTTCCAGTTCCAAATCACCTATTGTGTGATGTTTGTAGACAAACAACTGATGTCAAATGTTCCTCTCCAAAGTAAGTGCTAGTGGCAAGGTGATGCTAAATTTTGGTGTCATGTAACTCATGTCAGAAGATACTGCTGAGGTAATTCTGTTATCATAAACTTTTTGTGATGTACGTACATACTATAATTATAGACAGTTAAATAGATTAGCAGTTTTCAAAATATAAAGGATTAAAATTTTTCAATGATGTACTTTAAAAACCATAATTAAGTAGATATCCCATAATTTAGGGAACACTGGAAAGGTCAATCAACAGTCTTCCATCAGTGAAAATTGTGCTTTAAAATCTTTACACAGCGCAAAGTTGCATGCAACAGGGCAACCATCATTACTAATAGTAGAACAGTTGTGATGAGCATCATCATGATAGCAAGGTGAATTGTTGTCTCCTCAAAATAACTGCGATGCTCATACAACATTTCTTTACTCCTTTTATGCTACTCTACATGTGTTGAGTCAGGTAAATAAGTGCTTGATCAGCATGTGAACACAGCTAAGGAATATGTCGTTTGGTATGTATATCAATGCAAACATATCTCAAGCCGTAGGTACTTATTGCAACGACATTTCCAGTTTTACAATTAATGTTCTGATCTCAGTACAAAATCTATACAGTACGTTTGGTGGTATAACTTCAACCCATATAATACGAAACCTTGAAACTAATGATGCTGTTGATTTTCTAATTTACTGAATGTTGCAGGGAAAAAGTAACTGTGCTGTAATTTTTGTGCACTACATCCAATAAATGAGCTTGTTTTCTCTGTGCTGATGTGACTACAAAACCATTTGGGCACCAACTACCACTGATCTCATAAATGCCATATGGTATTTATGTACCCTAGATTCTGTAACTTGCATCGAGAGATTTATTAAAGCTTAAATGTAATAGAGTGTGAGGAGTTATAAGTTACTAAAGTTTGAAATACATAGGTATGTACAAAGTTTAAGTAGTAAGGTGTCCTTACATACATTTTGATGTAGACATGGTTAAATCATTTGTGTGTACAGCATGTGCTCTTCATGCTGATCACGCATGTCATCAATGCTGTTTTGTCTACCTTGTTTACACTGGGGAATGGAAAGGAAGTGATTGCGGTTAAGCACTTGTCAGATTGCAGTAAAAATTAATTTTAAAATGTGCAAAGGTTTGCATTACCCACTCACCACAACAACTGCCATATGGTGGTATTGCCTGTAGCATCAATCTCTAAGCACTCTGTAGCTTCTGTAGAGTGTTTTAGTAGCTCCTGCACTTATCCTGTAGTGGTCATGCTCTTAAATGAACAAAAACAGGGATAACTGGTTCCTTGTGCACTATTTCGGGTAAGGTAACATCATCACAGTGGTACTACTAATGAAGAGAAACAGTAAGAAAACAGATTACATATAGACGTGTTGCTACTTTTGTATGCAATAGCTTTGTGTGTATGTGTACATGTGCACTTGCTCAAACATCTGAAAACCAGACTTGGAGACAATCACTTCAACTGTCAACAGATTAGTGACGTTTGTTATGTCATTATAAGCATAGGCGGCGGAAAGGGGGGGGGCTAGGGGGTTAAAGCCCCCCTCGGTCTGCTGAGGGGGGCTTAGCCTCCCCTCAGAATGATATCACACCGAAATAATCTTTCTTGGAGTGGAGCTGAAAACCGTGATAAAGATCGAGATACTCTAATAGAGCAGTCACTCTAATAAAGTAGTCAGTGTGTAGCGAGCTACGTAAGGATTTTTATGTAGTTTATCAGCTAGAAATGGTAGCTGGTGAGGTGGAAAGCTCTTATCAGTTGGTTGTGACCTTTTTTTTTTTTTTTTTTTTTTTGGTCTCACCTTACCAAACTATAGAAATAAGTCTGGGTCAGCCCAGCCCCCCCTCATATCAACTACTTCCTCCGCCGCTGATTATAAGTCTGTAATTGTTGTTTACACAATGGCAACCACAAGGCCATTATGTAATGTTAAAGTGCAAAAAATAGCCTGAGTGAAACCAGTCTAGTACTGACTCTAATTCCTTGTTCTAAAGTGAATAATTTGTGTTTTGTAAGTTATAGCAGTTTAGAAGCAGTAGGTTGGAGCTTGGTGATAAGGGTTAAATGTCATGCTAGACTTAGCATGAGCGTAAATATGTGTTAGAAACGGATATTGAGTCTCTCCAGTTAATGGCCATTTGGTAGCCTGCAGCCCACTATTAAACACTGAATACAGACAATGTAATATACAAAAAGTGTCTTTTAATTATTTTACTGCTGTTTAGTTATGCTGCTATACAGCATGAGGTTCAATACAGCACTTAATCCTTACCCTGTAATGCTGCTATGTGACAGTGATAGTTGATCAGCGAAAATCTTTCCAGTTGATGAAGAACAAGCTCAACGAACGAGCTGTGTAGTCTTTCGTGGCTATTCAACACAGGAGCTTAATGATTAGAAATTATAAGTGCCAGTGATAAGACCCTATACATACAGTAGCTACCACAAAAGACTACACAGCTTGCTCATTAAGCTTGCTCTAAGGATATTACCATCAACTGGAATGCTGATTAACTATCACTGTCACATAGCAGCATTACAGGGTAAGGAGTAAGTGTTGTATTGAGCATAACTGAACAGTAGCAAAATCAAATTTGTACATTTCATTGTCTGTATTCATTGTTTAATGGTGGGCTAACTGGCAAAGCTCAATGAATCCAACCATATAATGTGCAAAAATTAAAAAAATGTGCCAGCGCAGTAGTCCAGTTCACTGAATAGTGACCCCAAAAATTTATGATTTTCTTCTATTTCATAAATATTTTGCCAATTGCATTTAGTGCATTTTACTGTAAAAGCAGGTTTGTGTTAACATGTGAGATTTTTGCAGATCTGATCACATCCTGCTTTCTGTGCACTTTGTACTTCTGTCAAGTATTTTAGTATCCCCTGCACTTATCCTGTAGTGGTCATGTCCTTAAGTGAATGGAACAGGGATAACCAGTCCCTTTTGCACTATTGTTGGTAAGGTTACATCATCAACACTTTTGGTTGTTGATAATAATTGTTGTGGACTATTCTTCAAAGTAATAGTGGCACTACTAATATAGAGAAACAGTAAGGAGACGTTGCAGTGGTGCGTTGCAATTTTTTATGTCTCGAATCAGTGGCCTTGTGCGTACATGTGCATGCACACTTGCTCAAATGTCTGAAAACAAGACTTGGGAGATAATCACTTCAGGTTAGCAATGTTTACTATGTGATTATCAACAGTACTAGACTGATAAGTTGTTAGATTTTTTTGTGCTGTTTCACTCAGGCTGATAATTGCTGTCAATTATGGGAAACTCAACAATCACATTCAAAAATAATAAAGCCACCAATGAAGGAGGAGCTGTTCATTGTACTATACATTGTAACATCTTAGTTAATGATGATTCAAATGTAACATTCAGTGACAACAGTGTAGTAAAAGGTGGAGCTTTAGACACCATAGATAATTCTAAACTGTCAATCAGAGGTAGATCACTTAGTGATACTCACTAACAATACTGCTACTGATGGAGGAGCTGTGTACTGTACTAGCAATAGTATCGTATCCTTCCAAGAAAACTCAACAGTAAAATTTTACAACAATACAGCAGTACAATATGGTGGAGCATTATCAACTGATAGTTCTAATCTGACATTTAAAGGAAATTCTAAGGTAAAGTTTTATCACAATACTGCTAGGTTACATGGTGGAGCTGTGTACAGTAACTCAAATAATGTTATATTATTCCATGAAAACATAATAGTGAAGTTTTATAACAATAGTGCAGTACAACATGGAGGAGCTGTATACACTAGATCAAAGTCTTTTGTCACATTTCAGGGATATGCAATTGTATCGTTTACAAACAATACTGCAGAAGAAGGAGGAGCCATTTTTGGCTTTCCTAACAATAGAGCCTTGTTTGATGAAGACTCCATAGTACCATTTACTGAAAACACTGCTACACATGGAGGAGCTTTCAATTGACATGTGGCACACATATTATTTCAAGGAATCTCAACAATTATATTCAAGAAGAATAAAGCTACCACAGGTGTGGGAGGAGCTATTAGTTGTCACAATCATTGTGGCCTCTTGTTTGATGGTGATGCAGATGTGACATTTAGTGGCAATAGTGCAGTAGAAGGAGGAGCTGTAAGCACCAGTGCTTATTCTAAACTATCAATCGGAAGTAGTTCTCTATTAATATTTACTGTCAATAATGCAATTGATGGAGGAGCTGTATACTGTATTTACAGTAGTATATCACAATGGAGATTATTCTAATGTTCTGTTTCATGAAAATTCTTTTGTATCATTTATAAACAACACTGCCAGGTGTGGAGGAGCTATCCATTCTCATACTAACAGTAGAGTAACATTTGATGATTTCTCAATAACAACATTTAGTATGAACATTGCTAATTGATATGGAGGTGCATTAACTGTAGTTCATTATTCAAATATATCATTTATGAAAAGCTCTACAGTTACATTCCAAAAGAATAAAGCTAGCATAGGAGAGGGAGGAGCAGTTCATTGTAACAACCACAGCAAAATCCTATTTTATTGAAAACTCAAATATAACATTCAGTGACAACAGTGCAGTGGGGGAAGGTGGAGCTATAGGCACCAGAGATACTTCTAAACTATTAATCACAAGAAGTTCACTGCTAACATTTACTAACAATAATGCTATTGTTGGAGGAGCTATACAGTGTAAAACTCAGTCCAGTATAATATTTGATGGAAATACTTTAGTGACATTCATTGACAACACAGCTTTAAGGTATGGTGGAGCAATATCTATTGATAATTCTACTGCGATATTTAAAGGGAAATCACATTTGATAATAAGCAAAAACATTGCCCTATATGGAGGAGCTATACATACTAGTAAATCATCATCCATCACATTTGAAGACTTCTCTGTAGCTACACTCACTTACAATGCAGCTACAGAAAATGGCGGTGCCTTACACCTTAGTGATAACTATTCAGTTATAGGACAAGATGGTAACATTGCTGATCGATATTGTGGAGCTATATATTATTATGCTGAATTGTCACAGGATGCTAATAGTGCCATGAATGTTAATACAACAGGAATTGGTGTCTACAGCAACACTGCTTATTTGGCAACAATATCTATGTACATGTACCATCCTCATGTGATGATCTGTGTGTAAATAACAGTATAATAATAGGTACTGCTGTAACATTTAGTAGACAAAGGCAGTTTGTTGAATACGTCTCTACTTCTCCAAATAAACTAGTATTATTTGAGCCAGCTATATGTATTGGTAATGATGATCACACAAACTGTGAGACTTATATTGTAAGGAATATAATGCTTGGTCAGAAAATTGCAGTCAATGGTTGTGTCTGGGACTATTACAATAAACAAGCTGTTGTAACACAGTTTTCAGTACGCAGTTCTGATCAACCTCACCATATTGCTGACTCAGATCATGTGCTAATATCATGTGATGTACTGAAAGGACTTAGTTTAACAGGAGACAAAGTTACAAAAGCAGAAAACATTTTAATGAGTTTTGCTTCACACTCAGGTAATCAGTCAGACCTGAAAACAGTTTCTGTGCAAGTAATAGTTGAATTATCACCATGTTACCCTGGTTTCCACTATGATAACAATAACACAACACAAAGGTGTATATGCTACAGTGATAATGACATCATATCCTGTATTGATAGCATATCAATCATCAAGGAAGGTTATTGGTTTGGTGTGGTTGATGGTAGAACTACAGTGACCATTTGTCCTAATAATTATTGTAACTTTACATGTTGTAAAACTACTTAATAATAAATTTTGCCAACTTTTACCAGTAAGAGTAAATCAGTGTCTTTCACACAGATCTGGTACTGCTTGTGGTAGTTGTGAGGAAGGCTACACTCTACCATTTGGTTCTGTAGACTGTGTAAGTGTTAAAAAGTGTTCAACAGGGCAGACATCACTGGTAGTCACATTATCAATGATATACTGGATAGTCATAGTTATACTAGTGTTTATTATGACATACAATCATGCTGGGATTTAAGTGAACGTTTATACATCTCAACAGGATTGTTTACAACTGTAAGCATAATTTCCAGTATAGCAAAGATTACTCCACAATTTCTAGGACAACTTTGCTTTGTAAGGAATATAAGTGGAATTGACCAACAATTTATTCATTATGTACATCCACTAGCAGTCACCTTCATTGTAGGAATAATTTGCTTGTTAGCAAGGGTATCTTACAGGATTTCAGCATTTGTCAGCAGGGGCATTATCCATGTTATATGCTATCTTCTCTTATTATTATACACTTCTGTGGCCACAGCTTCATTATTGTTATTGAGATCACTGACATTTGATAATGTGGATATGGTTTACACTTACCTGTCACTTGACATAGAGTATTTTCATGGTCGTCATCTACCATATGTTATCATAGCAATATTATGTACACTAGTGATTGTGATTGGTCTACCACTTCTGCTTCTACTTGAACCATTCCTTAATCACAGGATTAACTTTACTAGGATAAAACCATTACTGGATCAGTTTCACGGATGTTACAAAGATAAGTTTCGTAGTTTTGCAGCTTATTACATGATATGTCGACTTGTGGTTATTGCGGTAATCATTGTGAATTCATCTAATGATAGTTCCACCCAGTATCTGTTGATCACTGTCAACTATGTATTGTCCTTGATATATGTAACGCTAAAGCCATATGCAAGAAGAATACTAAACATGTTTGATGGCTTGATCTTACAATTGTTGATTGTGGTTTCAATGATACCACTTGTTGACAGTTTTGATCCTGATTCAGGGGCGGATCCAGGGGGATTCCATGGAACTCCCCTTTTGAAACAGCCTCTCTTACTCGAGATACTCTAATAGAGCAGTCAAATTGAGATACTCTAATAGAGCAGTCACAGTAGTCTGAGGAGCAGTGTAGCAAGCTATGTATCTGTTATAAATAAGGAAATATAGTTGGTGAGGGCATCTATGGTGAGGGTAGCTATTGTTAGCAGGTGATGACCTTTTTTTTTTTTTGGTCTTCAACTTACAGCCAGGTTGAAGTTGCAATTCCAAAGTGTAACCCCCCTTTTTAAAAGTCTGGATCCGCCCCTGTGATTTATTGTTAACATTCACTATCATTTTAGTCTTACTACCACTAGTAGCTTTTCTGATGATGAAAATGTACCTTTATAAAAGTACAATCAAGAAAATTACTGAACATTGTAGACCACCTAAACCAGACACTACCAAAGATAGCAATGAAATACCGATGAGAGACTTTGTGGACAGTGTTATTGATGATAAAGCAGGAAGAATGCTACTATATGTGTACTGTAAGTAGCCAATAAAAATTATAACATGCATTGCTACTAATAAACTATGCAACTGTACTCCAGCAATTATATTACCAACATTAATTCGTTTCAGGGGCTAAAGGGGGGAAAGTTGTGATTAAATTATTACTTGTAAGTGACCTTTGGCTATTATTGTACACCGTGATTAGACTAGTTGTAAAGTTGGACTGAAATAGTAACCTCTGCACCAAAAAATGTACAGCCTAATGTGGTAAAAACAAACCTCAAGATTATAGAATATAACAATTAGATTAAAAGTTCTAATTACTAGTCATAAGTACCTTTCATGATTAAACATAAAATTGTCCTAAAACTTGATTAAAGATCAACAGTTATGAAGTCTACCAAGCCAAGCCTAGTCTGTAGCATACTTAATAATTTTGTCCCTTTTACTTCACTAATATTTAAACATTGCTTCCAGATTCAATGATGTCACATAATGTCACTATGACAGTTGTCACAGCTATAAAAACATTCCCTGGAGGAGCATGCACCCCCTTCAGACTGTCCACTCCACTACTACTTTGTCCTTAAAGCCCTTACAAAGTATACATGCTTCCAACACGTTGACACCAAACAAAATATTATTTGTGCACAAACCATATTTGTTTAGTTTCCACCATAAGTAGCAAATACCCATTCTCTCACTATTTAGGTTAAGGAAAATAGTTTTTTAACTACTGAATTGTATTCAACAGTCAAATAGAAACAGCAGAGCATTGTTAATTTTCACCTGTATTTTTTAAACATTTATTGTAGCAAAAGCCAGACACTGATGATGAATTTAATTACTATCATGATTCCTTCATTAAAGTAATAAATAAGATTAAAAACTAATTGTTTTAGAAGTCATTGCAATAATATTATTGTGCATACACAATGTCACCTTAAATCGTGCTTACATCATGTCTTATTTCATGCTTAGCCTTTTGTAGATTATTAGCTACCTTTTGTTATTAGCTGTATACCACAATTACAAGTGTTGTGACATTGCATGTATTTATATTTTGTTTTGTGTTAATCAAACAGACAAAGTAAGAATTGTTTGTAGCTGATACATAAACTTGACAGCATTGCATTGCAATGAAATCTATATAATAATGCATTTATTTCTATTACTTCTAGTACTAGTTAATGCCTTGAAATCAGTGAGATAAGTGTGTGTGTGTTTGCGTGCATCTGTGTGTGTTTGCGTGCATCTGTGTGTGTTTGCGTGCATGTGTGTGTGTAGTCTGTGTATGTGTGCGTGTGTTTGCATAATTATGTGTGTGTGTGTGTGTGTGTGCGTTTGTGTATGTGTGGTCTGTGGGTGTGTGTGTATGTGTGTGTGTGTGTGTGTGTGTGTGTGTGTGTGTGTGTGTGTGTGTGTGTGTGTGTGTGTGTGTGTGTGTGTGTGTGTGTGTGTGTACGTGCATGTGTGCATGTTTGAATGAATTTTGGAATAGTAGCTACATGGTATATCAGGTCAGTTTATAGCAGTAAAACATCTTTGAAAACAATTCTAGAATTGCTTCTATTCCTTGGTTCTCTGATGTTCAACACACACACACACATGCACACACATTATATCAAGACACACGGTAGTGTGTCGTGCGGCCCAAGAAGCCGGCGAGCCACACCTGTGAGTATATTGACAGGAAGAACGAAAACGTCATTTTCACACCTTTGTATCTCAGTGATCACTTATCCGATTGGAACCAATCTTGCTACACAGTTGTCCGCCAGCCAGGGGAGTCTACATTCCAAATTTTGAAGGAAATCGCTCTAGCCATTTCCTAGATACGAGCTGCCAAAGTTTTTTTTTTTCTTGGTTTTATTTTCTTCTTCGTCTTTTCGCACACTTGCAAAAATTGCTATAACAAGCAAACGCGTACTCCGATCGCCATGAAATTTGGCACACAGAAGAGAGTCCAAAGGCGAATCCTAGCATCAAATTTGGTACAAATTCGATGAATGGTTCAGGAGTTATGACCGATTATTCGCATAAAACAAGATCGATTTGTTGTCACGCCTACAGGGTAAACCGCTTCATGGAATGAGTTAAAAATTGCTAAGTAGATGGAGTAACCATCGTAGGAGTGCCTTTTGGTGGTTTCAAAGGAATCGAGATAAAGACCATGGAGATATGACACAAAGCCCAACCTGTGTCACAATTACGCGATCGATTTTTACGAATAAAAAGGTATTAGTTTTCACGCCTACTAGGCAAACCGCTTAGAGCAATGAGCTGAAAATCGGTGTATAGCTGGAATAATCTTCATAGAAAGTCCTTGCAGTAGTACAGAAAAATCGGATTACAAACCACTGAGTTATGATTCTAAAGCCAACTCCGTGTAGCAAATGCGAGATCGACAGAGAGAGAACCATCACTAATAATTGATGAGAAAACATGCATGATTACAAACAAATTATATATTGTGTTATGTGTCCTCGGACAACATGCGACCACATGTCTGACCAACAGTGGACAGCAGTGGGCATGGCAAGGAAAAAAAAAATTATATTTAAGTACAAAACTAAAGTTACAGCTTAAATTATATACAGATTAAAAACAGTCCGGGTTGATTGTCCATTCTTTAGAGTTCCTACCATAAAATATTCTCTGTGAAGCAGAAATTGAGGCACTGGCCATCTTGAACAAAAGATTTCTAGCACTTCCCTTGGAAAATAGGGATACTTGCTGGGTAAAATTTATCACATCCTTAATTGCAGCAATAGAACTAGGTTGAAAATGGCCCAAAACACTGACTTCCACAGTTCTGTAGCAGTGAGGAATCTTCAAACGATCCAATTCAGCCAAAAGCTGTACATACTCAGGTTTATAAAGTTTGCGGTTGTGTGCAGACTCCAAATGATGTATTGAGTCCAATGGACATGTAAGCTCTATAATGCCCATCGATGCAGAGTGTCTGTTATAGATGACAACATCGGGTCTGTAAGGAGTGACTAAGACATTGGAGGGGATGGTTTCAGGAGGAGAGTCATTAAAACGATGTCCCTGCAGGTCCGCATAGACACTGACCATCTGGCAATCAGAAAAGAGAGTAATTAACTGAGAAATTAAAGTGAACAGTACTTGATTATGTCTATAGGTGTACCTTTGTTGGGATAGTGCTATTGGGCAACCACCTAAAATATGAGCGGTATAGTTGGCCGGTTAGAGTCACAAAGGGTACACTTGGCTCCACACTGTATGTGCCAGCGACGCAGGTTAACAGCAGTAGGCAGAGTGTCCGAGGATGCTCTCAACAAGAAAGAAAGTTGCCCAGGGTGAAATCCAGTCATTAACTTATTCCATGTTCTGCAGCTAGTTTCTAACCTAGCAGAATCCAAAAATTTGCATTGCACAGTGAGTTGATTGAGATGGGCTTCACTGTCAGAAGTAATTTTACTAGTAGAACAGTCACCCTAATAGAGCATTCGGCTAATTTATTTACTCCATTAAAGAAATTCATTACATCACAAGTTATTCTGTAGGAAGTTCAGCTGCAAACAGTTAATCTTATAGACAGTTCAGCAAGAAGCAAGTCACCATGTGGAGAGTTAAGCAAATATATCACTATAGAGATTCAGAACATTATAAGTCACACTGAAGAAAGTTCAGCTATAAACAAGTCATGCACCCTGTAGAGAATTCAGCTACAATTAAGTCACTCTCTAGAGAATTCAGCTACACAGAATTCAGTTACACACAAGTCACTGTGGAGAGAGTTCAGCTACAAACAAATTACCCTGTAGAGAGATCAGCTACAAATAAAACACTTTGCAGAGTGTTCAGCTACAACAAATCAACCTTTAGAGCAATCAGCAATGAACAAATCAACACAAATCTACCTGTAGAGAGATAAGCTAGAAACAAATCACCCTGTAGAGAGTTCAGCTACAAAAAATCACCCTGTAGAGACATCAACTAGAAACTAGACACAATGTAAGGAGTTCAGCTACAAGCAATCACCCTGTAGAGAGTTCAGCTATAACAGATCAACCTGCGGAGAGATCAGCTACAAACAAATCATCTTATAGAGAGTTCAGCTACAAACAAATTACCCTGTAGAGAGATCTTCTACAAACAAATCAACCTGCAGAGAGATCAGCTACACACAAATCAACTTGTAGAGAGATCAGCTATAAAAAAATCACCCTGTAGAGACATCAGCTAGAAACTAGACACAATGTAAGGAGTTCAGCTGCAATCAAATCACCCTGTAGAGAGTTCAGCTAAAACAAATCAACCTGCAGAGAGATCAGCTACAAACAAATCACCTTATAGAGAGTTCAGCTACAAGCAAATCACCCTGTAGAGAGTTCAGCTAAAACAAATCAACCTGCAGAGAGATCAGCTACAAACAAATTGCCTTATAGAGAGTTCAGCTACAAACAAATTACCCTGTAGAGAGATCAGCTAGAAACTAGACACAATGTAAGGAGTTCAGCTACAAGTAAATCACCCTGTAGAGAGTTCAGCTAAAACAAATCAACTTGCAGAGAGATCAGCTACACACAAATCAACTTGTAGAGAGATCAGCTACAAACAAATCACCCTGTAGAGAGATCAGCTAGAAACAAGACACAATGTAAGGAGTTCAGCTACAAGCAAATCACCCTGTAGAGATTTCAGCTACAAACAAACCAACCTGTAGAGCGATCAGCTAGAAACAAATCACCCTGAAGAGAGGTCAGCTACAAAAGATCACCCTGTAGAGATATCAGCTAGAAACAAATCACCCTGAAGAGAGGTCAGCTACAAAAAATCATCTTGTAGAGAGATCAACTACAAACAAAACACTTTGCAGAGAGTTCAGCTACAAACAAATCAACCTTTAGAGCGATCAGCAACAAACAAATCAACCTGTAGAGAGATCATCTAGAAACAAATCAACCAGCAGAGAGATCAGCTACAAACAAATCAGCTTGTAGAGAGATCAGTTACACACAAATCAAACTGTAGAGAGATAAGCTAGAAACAAATCACCCTATAGATAGTTCAGCTACAAACAAATTACCTTGTAGAGAGATCGGCTACAAACAAATCACCCTGCAGAGAGATCAGCTACACACAAATCAGCTTGTATAGAGATCAGCTACAAACAAATCACCCTGTAGACAGATCAGCTACAAACTAGACACAATGTAAGGAGTTCAGCTACAAGCAAATTACCCTGTAGAGAGTTCATCTACAAACAAATCAACCTGTAGAGCAATCAGCTAGAAACAAATCACCCTGAAGAGAGGTCAGCTACAAAAAATCACCCTGTAGAGAGAAACAAATCACCCTGAAGAGAGGTCAGCTACAAACAAAACACTTTGCAGAGAGTTCAGCTACAAACAAATCAACTTTTAGAGTGATCAGCAACAAACAAATCAACTTGTAGAGAGATCAGCTACAAACAAATCAACCTGCAGAGAGATCAGCTACAAACAAATCAGCTTGTAGAGAGACCAGTTACACACAAATCAACCTGTAGAGAGATAAGCTAGAAACAAATCACCCTGTAGAGAGTTCAGTTACAAGCAAAACACCCTGTAGAGAGTTCAGCAACAACGAAACCACCATGTAGAGAGTTCAGCTACAAACAAATCACCTTATAGAGAGTTCAGCTACAAACAAATTACCCTGTAGAGAGATCGGCTGCAAACAAATCAACCTGTAGAGAGATCAGCTAGAAACTAGACACAAATAAGGAGTTCAGCTACAAGTAAATCAGCCTGTAGAGAGTTCAGCTAAAACAAATCAACCTGCAGAGAGATCAGCTACACTCAAATCAACTTTTAGAGAGATTAGCTACAAACAAATCACCCTCTAGAGAGATCAGCTAGAAACTAGACACAATGTAAGCAGTTCAGCTACAAGCAAATCACCCTTTAGTGAGTTCAGCTACAAACAAATCAACCTGCAGTGAGATCACCTACAAAAAAGCACCTTGTACAGAGTTCAGTTACAAACAAATTACCCTGTAGAGAGATCGGCTACAACAAATCAACCTGTAGAAAGATCAGCTACACACAAATCAACTTGTAGAGAGATCAGCTACAAACAAATCACCCAGTAGAGAGATCAGCTAGAAACTATACACAATGTAAGGAGTTCAGCTACAAGTAAATCACCCTGTAGAGAGTTCAGCTAAAACAAATCAACCTGCAGAGAGATCAGCTACAAACAAATCACCTTATAGACAGTTCAGTTACAAACAAATTACCCTGTAGAGAGATCGGCTACAAACAAATCAACCTGTAGAAAGATCAGCTACACACAAATCAACTTGTAGAGAGATCAGCTATAAACAAATCACCCTGTAGAGAGACCAGCTAGAAACTAGACACAATGCAAGGAGTTCAGCTACAAGCAAATCACCCTTTAGTGAGTTCAGCTACAAACAAATCAACCTGCAGTGAGATCACCCACAAAAACGCACCTTGTACAGAGTTCAGTTACAAACAAATTACCCTGTAGAGAGATCAGGTAAAAGAATTCACCTTGTAGAGAGTTCAGCAACAAAGAAACCACCATGTAGAGAGTTCAGCTGCAAACAAATCACCCAGTAGAAAGATCAGCTAGAAGAAGCCACCTTGTAAAGAGTTCAGCTACAAAGAAACCATCATGTACAGAGTTCAGCTACAAAGAAACCACCATGTAGAGTGTTTAGCTGCAAAAAATCACCTGTAGAGTGTTCAGCTAGAAACAAATCACCCTGTAGAGAGATCAGCTAGAAGAGGTCACCTTGTAGAGAGTTCAGCTACAAATAAATCCCCCTGTAGAGGGATCAGCTAGAAGGAGTCACCTTGTAGAGAGTTCAGCTACAAAGAAACCATCATGTAGAGAGTTCAGCTGCAAACAAATCACTCTGTAGAGAGTTCAGCTACAAAGAATCCGCCATGTAGAGAGTTCAGCCTCAAACAAACCACCTTGTAGAGAATTCAACTACAACAAATCACCATGTAGAGAAGAAGTTACCTTGTAGAGAGTTCAGCTAGAAACAAATCACCCCGTAGAGAGATCAGCTGGACGAAGTCACCTTGTAGAGAGTTCAGCTACAAAGAAACCACCATGTAGAGAGTTTAGCTGCAAACAAATCACCTGTAGAGAGTTCAGCTAGAAACAAATCACCCCGTAGAGAGATCAGCTGGACGAAGTCACCTTGTAGAGAGTTCAGCTACAAAGAAACCATCATGTAGAGAAATCAGCTGCAAACAAATCACCCTGTAGAGAGTTCAGCTAGACGAAGTCACCTTATAGAGAGTTCAGCTAGAAAGAAACCATCATGTAGAGAGTTCAGCTGCAAACAAATCACCCTGTAGAGAGTTCAACTACAAAAAGATCACCCTGTAGAGAGATCAGCTAGAAGAGGTCACCTTGTAGAGAGTTCAGCTACAAAGAAACCATCATGTAGAGAGTTCAGTTGCAAACAAATCACCCTGTAGAGAGTTCAACTACAAAAAGATCACCCTGTAGAGAGATCAGCTAGAAGAGGTCACCTTGTAGAGAGTTCAGCTACAAAGAGACCATCATGTAGAGAGTTCAGCTGCAAAAAAATCACCCTATAGAGAGTTTAGCTGCAAACAAATCACCCTGTAGAGAGACCAGCTAGAAGAGGTCACCTTGTAGAGAGTTCAGCTAGAAAGAAACCATCCTGTACAGGTGTATATAGTTCAGCTACATTTCAAGTCACCCAGTAGAGAGATCAGCTGCAAAAAAAGTATCCTGTGGGGAATAATGGGCATGTAATAAATACCTAATCCAAAACAGCCAAGCTGTAAAAAAAAGAGTGCGGCCCTCAAAAAGGCTATGGTGAAAAAGATGTGAAATCCAAGGTGGCAGCCAAGAAATGGCTGTGATGGTAGGTTAATGGTAAAAAATTTAATAATGACAATTCAGGTGAATTTTGTGCCAAGACCAAGAGGCACCAAAATTCACTTGAATTGTTGTTATTAAAATTTTTACCATTAACCTACTGTCACGAAGCCAAGTAGTTCTAGCTATTCGATCAGGCGCTTCAGTTCTCAATACTCAGTTTAGCACACTCAATTGCAGACTAAATTTTGCACACAGATACAGAGTATTTATACAAGCTGTAGTGCTAAGATCAGTAAAAGATCAACTACACCAGCTTATAAAGAAAGTTAATTACCTGTACAAAACTAGAACAATAAAGAGACAGAGATATGTCAAAACAACCTACTGATAACTTACAAAAAATAACAACGAAGACAGGAATAGGTAAAAACACCTGGCTAATTACACTAATAAGCAACAAAAAGTAATTATGTATGCATACAAAGAGATAATTAATGTTAATTAAGTATGAAGACATAGTTGTTTACAGCCTGCTTCTCCACATCCCTCCCTCCTTAAGCTGATGGCTGGGGCTGCTTGTAGTCACTGCCATTTGCTCAGTTAGTTGCAGTGGTCCTCTAGATAGCCCATCAGCATTACCATTCTTATGACCAGAACGATGACGCATCTCAAGCAGTAGGGTTGAACAGCTAGTGCCCATCTGGTAAGTCGTTGGTTGTTGTTCTTCATTCACTCTAACCAGGAGAGTGGCTGATGGTCGGTCTCTATAGTGAACTTCTGTCCATACAAATAAACATGAAACACTTGTAAGGACCACACAATAGCAAGGCACTCCTTCTCAATTACAGAATAATTCTTCTCTTTAGGCAAGAATTTTCTGATAGCAAATGCCACTGGATGTTCTTCTCTGTACTGATCTATCTGACTTAAGACAGCCCCGAGTCCTTGTTCAGAAGCATCTGTCTGGAGAACATAAAACTTAATAGGTTCAGCAACCTTCAAAATAGGAGGGGTAAGCAACAGTTCTTTCAACTTACAAAAAGCTCTCTCACACCGGTCACTCCATATAACCTTGTCAGGATTCTTTGCCTTGGTCAACTCTGTTAAAGGCTCCGCAATGGTAGCAAAATGTGGCACAAATCGTCGATAGTAACCAGAGAGGCCTAAAAATGCTCTCACCTCCTTCTTGGCTGCTGGCACTGGGTAGTTATTCACTGCTTCAAGCTTCTGAGGGTCCAGTTTCACGGTTCCTCCTCCAATTACATGACCCAAGTAGTGTACTTCACTCTTCCCAAACTGACACTTGGACATATTAACCATTAATTGAGCCTTCCGAAGACATTCAAGGACTTGACACAAATGGTTAAGGTGTTCTTCCCAGGAACTACTGAATACAACGATGTCATCGCGGTATGCCCTAGCAAATGACCAGCATTCTCTGAGCACATGATTGATCATCCCCTGAAAGGTAGCAGGGGCACTATGTAAACCAAATGGCATTACCTCAAATTCAAATAGTCGAAATGGTGTAGTGAATGCAGTCTTGTCCTTTGACTCTTCAGCCATTGGTATTTGCCAGTAGCCCTTGGTTAAATCAAGTGTTGAAATGACTACTGCTGGCCCAATTGTGTCAATGAGCTTCTCTATTCTAGGCATTGGGTAGGCATCAAATCTGGCAACTTGATTCAACTTGCGGTAATCCACACGAAAACAAATGCTCCCATCTTTCTTATTGACAAGAACAATTGGTGAAGCCCAGGGGCTTGTTGAAGGCCTGATCACACCTGCCTGCAACATTCTGTCAAGCTCCTGCTGAACCTGCTCTCTCTGGGAATAAGGCACCCTGTAAGGCTTCTGTTGTATTGGAGTTACATCTCCCACACTGATGAAATGCTGAACCAGGGTAGTCCTTCCTAGTTGGATGGCTAGTACCTGTGGAAATGATAACAGTATTTCACACAGTTGTCCCCTTTGTGGTTCGGAAATGTTCAAGTTCACTTCCTGGACCCCATCTACTTCCAAAGGAAAGAACTGTTCCTGACTGGTCTCCTGCCAGTACTGAGTATCTTCTGACTCTGGAACAGCCTCAGCTGGGCCAATGGCCATCGAGACAGCCTGTACACTGGATTGAGATGGCATGACATACCACTTCTTCATCAAATTTACATGGTAAACGTTTCTTTCCTGTCTCCTACCTGGAGTCTCAACCTCATAGTCAACAGTGCCCAACTTCCTTGTGACCTTGAATGGGCCAGTCCACTGCAACTTCAGTCGATTTGCTGTAGTGGGAAATAGTACCAACACCTGGTCTCCAACCTTAAAACTTCGAGCCTTTGCTCTTGTGTCATAATATAGTTTCTTCTTCTCCTGGCTCCTGGATGAGTGTTCAACTACCAGCTGTGCCATGTCTGCCAGTCGCTGCCTCATCTCTACAACATATGTATTCACAGGAACTGCAGCTTCCTTATCTCCGGTCCACCCTTCTCTCAGTACATCTAAAGGACCTCTAACATAGCAGATCAAATGGGGAAAAGCCAGTTGTTTCCTGTGGAACCTCACGGTAAGCAAACAATAAATATGGCAAATACTCATCCCAGTCCTTCTGACTTCTGTTTACAAACTTCCTCAGCATACTCTTCAGGGTCCCATCAAACCTTTCCACCAGCCCATCAGTCTGGGGATGATATGGGGTGGTCCTGATCTTCTTGATATGAAGCAGCTGATAAATTTCCTCAAGTAGACTCGACATGAAATTCGTTCCTTGGTCAGTCAGAATTTCATCAGGCACTCCAACATGAGAAAAAAGGTTTACTAGCTCTCTAGCTACTCTTGGAGCTTCCACACTTGGCAGAAGGATGGCCTCAGGGTAGCGGGTAGCATAATCACAAATAATGAGGATAAATCTGTTCCCTCTCTGTGTACGGGGTAGTGGTCCAATGACATCCATAACTACTCACTGGAAGGGCTGTTCTATCACAGGCAAGGACACCATCTTGGCCCTACATTTGTACTTCCTATGATACACTGTATCCTTGAACTAAATACCTCAGACCCCTGGGACACAACCTATCCTTCCTAGGACAATCTATTGTAGCTAAATTCGTTACATACAAACTCATTTTATGACTGTAGGGTTATTTTGCTATTATGATTAGTTCTTACATGTGCTGGTTGGCATACTATAATAATTATGTAACCAAATTTATTAGCATTGTACAAACTTGCTACTATCTCCAAGGCTTTGTCGTTGGGTAGCCATAATTAGCACATTCCCTGCAGCATACTGATAAGGAGTATAGGTATATGTACTGTAGAAGAGCATAATAAATAGAAGTGAAATCACTTGAAGTCAGTTTTTGCTTACTCAACTCCTCACACTGTTCATTTTAGTAGCAGACTGCAAGTTTTTTGAAGGTCCTTGGCTAGCAAGACTCAATAAAACCAACTTCAGAATGTGTAAAACCAACTTCAGAATGTGTAAAACCAAAAATGCGTCAGTCCAGTAGTCCAGTCCAGTGATTAGTTACACCCCTTTCAGTTTCAACTTTTAGTTTCACTAAATCACAGGTGGATCCAAACAGTACACAGAAATATTAGCTTATAAGTACTCAACCCAGTTGCAGTATAAAAGGCCAACCAACAAATCAAGCCACATACTACTAAAATTATGTACTAGCTACTGGAGTACAACAGAACAAGACTGGTGATCAACAGTAAGAAGTGTAAAGGGAAGACGAAATGATGAACATTTTGTTGGTGATGATTGTTACTACAATAATTGTAGTAGGGACATCAGCTCCAGTTGAGAATAATCACAGGGTGTGCATATGTCATACACTACTACCAGAGTCAATGGTGTATGTGTGGTTTAAAGTTGTTTATAGTATGTAATACATCAGATTACATGTAACAAGAGGTTCATTGTTGGCCACCATCAGCTTGAAGATGTGATTGGTCAAGCATCATGCACAGCCTACATGTCATATGATCCCAGAGGCTTTGTGTATACTGTCCATCGAGTTTGCAGTAACAATCCACCAACTTATACTGATGTGTGCAACAATCCCTATTTACCAGGATCCGGAGACAGCTAAGCATACCAGTTGGAAATGTGTTAGAGCCACTCATGTGCACCTCAATTGTCCTGCCACCGGAGATGGCACCACCCCAACCCTGGGACTGAAGGATTACTACTATGGCTATGCCAACTGTAATCTGAAATATTGTGGACCAAATGTAGAGTAATCTAGTGACTCATGTTCTCTCAAACAATATGTTACACTACAATGTACACTATATTAGTGGTAGATATTTTATTAAATTATATCCCATCCAAAAACAGCTTATAGCTGTAAAAAAGTGTGCGTCCAAGTAAAGCAGAGTTAACTGCGACAAAAAGCAATGATATCATAATGCGGCCATGTGCGAGGTGTGCAAGTTGTAAAATTCATATTAGCTAATCAGATAATACAATGTTATTGTTAAAGTGTTAATGAGAACTATGTGATGCTGCTAGTTTATAAGTGCATTGTATTATCTGATTAGCTAATATGAATTTTACAACTGGCACCTCGCACATGGCTGCATTATGATATCATTACTTTTTGTCACAGTTAACTCTGCTTCACTTGGACGCTCACTTTTTTACAGCTATAAGCTGTTTTTGGATGGGATTTCAATACTTTTGTTAGAATAAGCAATGCACTGTTGATAACAGTAGGTGAGTTTC
This sequence comes from Dysidea avara, assembly GCF_963678975.1. NCBI lineage: Eukaryota > Metazoa > Porifera > Demospongiae > Dictyoceratida > Dysideidae > Dysidea > Dysidea avara. Next base: position 44,242,902 of record NC_089273.1, read on the forward strand.
CATGGTTTTGACAGAAACCCCAGATTACAGTGACAGAATATTAAAATATAACTGTAATTTTAGTGGCCAGGGCCGCCCATATGGGGGGGGGGGGGAACTGGGGTATTTTCCCTCTGCCCCAGCCCAAAAGGGGCCCCTTGATTGTCTGTTAATTTAAAGAAAGATTGATATACTCTAATAGAGCAGTCAGGATCTAGACCCTTCCTTGCCCCTGGGCCCCTCTTTAACTCTTTTCCCTGGGCCCTCATTAACTCTTTTCCCTGGGCCCCCTAATTTCTCTGGGCGGCCCTGTTAGTGGCATGCAACTGCAGCCAACTAACACCCATTTTAACTAGTAAACCCTTAATAACACTTTGCCTTTCATCTTGTACTGCATTAAAACGATCAAGATACTCTATTAGAGCAGTCACGAAATAGCTGTAACACAGCAATAAATATTTAGCATAGTTACAACTTCTGCTTAGCATTGGATTGTATAGTTTAAATTACTAGCTATTTACAGACTTAACAATATAAAAATATGGCACTTGTAGAAATGTGACTGTTCTATTAGAGTATCTCGATCTACATGAAGTATTGACTAATTCAAGCGAAGAAGCTACACCCCTGCCAAGAGATCTTGTGAAATGAAATGAAAATAGTAAAGAAAAGGCAAGTATGTACAGAGACAATAGAGGGGCACGTAATTATGTCCTGTTGTAAATAAACGCCTTTAAAATTTATATTACTACTAAATAAGCGCACCCGAATAGGCTTATGAGGCTGTTGTCTCCAAGGTTGTCTCATTACTTGTCTTTTCATGTTGAAGGCATTTAGTCACAATTGGTGAGTTTAATTATACATGTATTTGTGTTGTAAAACTTAATTGTAAAAAGGCGATTAGCACATATCATGATAAACATGTATTTGTCACAGTAGAGTCTCTCACGATTATTAGACATTGGACCAGGGTAAAAAATTTACTACTATATTTAGAGGATGTGGTGACTTGACATGCTAAAACAGTATGTAGCATGTCTTGTATGTACATGTAATGTGTTGTAATGTGTCCACACATCCACACATCTTAGAAATAAATATAATTGTATTCTCTATACTCAGTTGCATTGTGCCACTTGGGTTGAGTATGGATCATCCAGGACATTTGGGTCACATTTTGTCCTGGCCAAGTGGATCTCATCCACTGACAGAATATACAGATCAGATCATGTGCATAAATTACGGTGGAACTTGTTTATTGCCACCTTCACTCAATCAGCAGATAACAGTGTATAAATTCTCAATTGGAATTGGCTTTTCAAGAGAGGTTGTCTTTCTATACTGGTGGCCATTAAGACAGGTTGTACTGATAGAGTGTACATACTAGAGATGCAACAATATCCTCCACTTAGTGTCGTTTGATAGTGATGCAATGGAGACTATGTATTGTTGCATTTAAATACTATGCTATTATATTGCAACTCTAGCACGTATTTATAACAGGAATGTTTGTTAACTGTTTAGACATACTGGAGCCACACCCACTCATCTGGATTCTACAAATGTGACTGGGCCTGCGAAAATAGGGCATGTGGGCACATGATTTTTGCCTACTTTTTCAAACGTTCATCACTCATAACTTTTTGTGCCATTATGTTATGGCAATACAATTTTGAGCATCTAGTAAGAATTTAATTGGCTCTATGATGCAAGTAACAAAATACAAATATTCTGTTCCAGCACTGAGATATGACCTGTAGAGTGACGCAGTGTAGTTTGTGCCCACATGCCCTGTTATCGCAGGCCCAGTCACAAATGGAGTCATACCAACTTGTCATCATACTTACGTGTTACTCCCATTGTGCTTGGATGAATATACATGCCGTCATGTGAGACTTGCTACCATGGCGGGCCACTGGAAAACATTTCATAGCTGTTATATTACAGTCATTATTGTACAATTCTTACATTATTGTTGTGAAAAGTGTTTGGCATTCATGTGTCCTCTGTATGTTGTAATTACATGTGTAATTTTTGTGTGGGGGTGCTATAAAATGCAATAATGCATGGTGACAATTGGCTAGCTACATGTGCTAATTACTCACAGCTTGTGTCAAAATCTGGTAACCGCAGTTGTATTCTGTGTCATTCTTTAAGCCGCACCCTTAGAGGACAAATTAAGTCACGGTGGGGGTGACTAAATTCAAATTTAAAACGAACGATGGTATGCAGCACCATAGATTATATCTGTGGACTATAATCTATGGCAGCACACTTCTTTGTGGCTTTACCTTGGTGTGATATTGGACTCTAAGATGAACTTTAACAAACATATTACCACTATTTGCAGAAAAGCTAATAGTGTATTAGCGCTTCTTAAGCATAATCTGTATCATTGTAATTCTCAAATACGAAGCCAAGCCTATTTCTTGTATGTGAGACCAATACTAGAATACGCATCAATAGTTTGGGCACCATATACTAAGACTAACATTGAGAAGCTTGAAAGTGTTCAGCGACGTGCTGCCAGATTTGTGGTGTCTGATTATGATTTTTCAAGTAGTGTTACCAGTATCTTGAATGAACTTAAATGGTGTAGTTTGGAGGTTAGAAGACAAGTAAGTAGACTGATGATGTTTTATAAAATATTGCAAGGTTCTGTCGCACTAGAACTACCCTATGAGATATCTCTCATCGACACTGTTACTAGAGGGCACAATAGAAGATATCAAACACCTTTTTCAAGAATTGATATACACAAATTCAGTTTCTTCCCAGCTACTGTCAGATTGTGGAATAGTTCACCTGACTCAGTTGTTAATTTGGATTCCCTTGAAGCATTCCGTAGATCTGCTACTGATTTATTAAACAATTTATAATTTATAATTCTTTTTATACTTAATTAACTACTTAACTTAACTACATACTATATTGCACGTATACTCTTTCAGAGTCCTGCAATTATTATAATAATGATTAACTACATAGAGCGCCAGTTCATCAATACCCAGTGACTGCAGTTGTGCTCTGCGTCATTCTTTAAATTCCAAGTAAAATTCTTAGAGAGAGCAAATTACGTGGGGGCGACTAAATTCAAATTTCAAACTAGCCATTCTCAAAAACATATGTTTCAATCTGAACGAAACTTTTAGAACAGTTTAAAGACACATTGCCCTACATGCCAAGCGAGTATTGCGGAAAACAACAATCTGGGTTTTGTATTTGGCCTCTAGGTCGACTGAGGATGACTGAAACTTCGTTTGGTGCTGAAATCACGACTGTAGGATAATCATGTATGGTGAAATCGATGATGTGAATCTTGAGGCGATTGAGTGAATACTGAAGGGATAGCAGGGCAATCAATGTTTGGAATGCACAAAGGAACGCAAGGCATACACCTGCTGTTGCGTTTAACCGCATGCAATAAAAATAATAATAAATAAATAAAATGAAACTTCCCCTTTGATGTCGGCAATCTCGATCACGAAACAATCGGCATGGATTTGCTTCACTGCTTGTGTGGTAGTTACTAGTGACACGATGAGTTCAACTCTAGAGTTTCAGAGGGATAGCGTAAGTGGCGGGTGAGTTACAGGAAGGCCGAATTTGACAACGTTCGTTCCTGTAAAATCCTCACGTAGTGGTCGCATCATTTATTGTCTGCGGCACGCGTTTCTGCTTTACTGGCCCGCGCGACTTACTACCATGAGTCTTGATATTCGATGACATATTCAAGAGAATGGTATTAGGGTGAATGGCGGGATGTTGCAAGGTGACAACTGATAATTCTCAAGCCTTTGGGGTTTATAAATCCCATAAACCCCACATTGTATCTGTATAACTACTATTTCATACTATACTTGAATTTGGTACTTCTTCCATGACTGTTTCTGTAGTAGCATCAACAAAGTAGCTGAATCTCTACCTTCATAGTAGCTAACCACACATGTTCATGATTACATGACACAATTAAGTGCCTTCATTATATCACTGTATGTGTGGGTCATAGACAATGAGGTCGATTTATATAAATTTTAGACCCATCAAAAAACCTACACATACAATCAATCACTATTGAAAAAGAATTGCTTTCCCACTAAAGGAACTTGCAAGAAGACAGAAAGCCAGTAAATATAGCTACTACACATTCAGAATCTTTTTATAACTGATGAAGCAATAAGTAAACATGTACATACGTACATACGTAGCTTACAAACAAAGAAAAAGAGAGAGGGATTTTGGCCTACCAAAAGACAATGTAAAATAGTAACAGGAAAAGAATTTTCTGATATTAGACATGTACTATGTGTCCATAAAGCCTGCTGTACTATTAGTTCCTCACATACACCCCCTTCTAAACATGGAAATATTTTAAGATAAGCATTCTATATCACATACACAACATGGTCAAAAACAGTGTGGGTTGTGATGTCAAGTCACCCACCATTGGGTAGGTAGTTTGATAACATCATCATTAAGGTCACCATTAACCAGTTAATGTGTTTATAATTACTACACACCACATCATTAACTGGTATGGACTACAACGCACAAGCAATACCAGAGTACAACATTCTGATGTTTTGCTATATGTGTATGAAGCAAATCACCAGAAAAACAGCATATGTAGTATAGGAGCTGGTGTAGCAGGGAGTCAGTGACCTGATACTAAACCTCTCAGCAGACCAGGTGGTCACTTGACCCACAGATAGCTTGTAGTCTAGGCAAGTGCCCGAGGAGCAACACAGCCTGAAATTCAGGATTCAACCAGTACATACACTTAACAGCATAACTTCTCATGTTTCATTAAAGGTCCACTTACATTTTAATAAGTTGTTTGTATATGCAATGTACAAAAAACCTTTTAATAACTGATATCAAGTTATAGTGTTATGCTTCGTACTATTGAAGCTCACACTTCATTATGCTTCTCTGAAGTACGTAAGATTAGTTCAGTTTGTTTACAAAGCTGAGTTAGCAAAACCATGAAACAAACACTGTTACACTTTTCTGAGTCGCTTCTCTGCCTGGTAGGGATAATATCTTGTGTATACCTTGTCAGTGGCACCATCACAATTGCGGCCCAAGAAACCGGCACGCCACACCGTGGGCACATCACAATTGTATTACAACACACTACATATCAGTTACAAATTACTAGTCCAATAGCTCAAGTAATGTAGCATATTGCATTACCTTGTAAAGTAGAAATAATACTATATTACTTTATGAAGTAACAATAATGTTATGGTATGGCTAACACCGCACTAATTATTTTATGTTAAACTCCACATGTCTATAGGCACTATAGCTACACATGTATCATACTGTATGAGAGCAGACTACTGGATAAACAGGTTGAACAAGCTCTGGATAAACAATAAACAAGTTGGTCAAGCTCTCAATAAAAAGATGGTCAAGTTTAATGGAAGTTGATTGTTGATAATTAACAACATCTTAGTAATAGTTAGACACTCGCAATAGGTGTCTTCGAGGATTTAAAAACCTGAGGTGACGTCAATAATTACCGAGGCGCAGCCGAGGTAATTATTGACGTCACCGATGGTTTTTAAATCCTCGAAGACGCCTATTGGTGAGTGTTTAAGTGTTTTAGACAATGGCGTTGAAGCAATGAGTTAGTATAGAGAGTTCCCATTGTAAACACCGAGGGTATTTCAGCGAGCAAAAGATGGTGAGGTCGCGAAAGCCATGGAGCGTGAATAACTGAAGGCTTGTAAAGTCGATAAAAAGTGTGTTTGAGGCATTATAGCTAGATACGTGTGAATGGCAGCGAATGGGAATAGCCGGTGCCAGCATGGCTGTCTTGGTCTACAGAGCATGCTTTAATGGCTTTTTTGATTAATCAGTTACCACGATGGTCTATAAATCCACTGAGCTACCCACGATAACAGCGTACCTGAGTGTAATTTCTTATAATCTGCTCGCAATCGCTTGGTGTTTACTGATGTGCGAAATACTAATTGTCCACAAAAGGCTAATTGCATTACTGTGGGCCACATTGTGGTTGTAAACAACTGTCAGGTGTCTTACCAGTAAGACCTGATACCAGGTTTCTTCGCAAATAAGAGACCTCCACACATCAAACGAAACGCTGCATACCATTGTCTAATTATTACTATTAGTACAAAGTTGACCTTATTGGCCACAGTGTGAGCCTTGCAAAACTTTGTCAATATCAGGTGCAGTATATAAGGGAAGAGGTTTCATAACAACGCCAAAGTTTACCAAGGAAAAAAAAGAAGGATTAATACTACAAGGAAAAAAAGCTGGCACACTGTAAACCATGGAGTGGTTGGTGATCATCGTTATTACAATAATTGTTGTGGTAACTTTAGTTCCAGTTGAGAACAATCATGAGGTGCGTTTATAGTTTAAATCCAAATTATTTAAGCACTCAACAGTACTATATAATATACACATATCACTTATTTACATGACATGTAACAAGAGGTTCATTGTTGGTCATGTTAGCTTGAAGATGTGATTGCTCAGTCATCATGTGCAGCCTATGTGTCCCACAAACCCAACGGTTTTGTGTATGCTGTTCGTCGAGTTTGTTCATCTACAAGTCAAACTTGTGATGAAGTGTGCAAAGATCCAAAGTTACATGCCCAGGACAGTCAGACAGCTAGCAGAAAAACATGGAAATGTATTGGAGCTATCCATGTATATTTAAATCGTCCTGCTACTGGAGATGGCACCACTCCAACACTGGGGCTGAAGCAACATTATTATGGGTATGCCAGTTGTGGAGGAAGGCACTGCGGACCAAACTACTGCTGTTGTACTGCATAACCTCTGACATCACTAAACTGTATGAACTACATATTGTAATATGTGTCATCTGTAGAGCAATAATTTAGTGGACACATTTTATACACATTTTAATAGCTTGCTATGTGTATGTGTACATAGAGCAGCACAGTACAGCATGTCAAGGAAGTTGATAAGTAGCTACAGTACGTACTACATGGGCAACTGAACTAGCACCATAGTGTATGACCGGCTTTGCATCCTTGTGAAGCAATACTTAGTGCACAGGGTTGAATATATACCTGGTATCAAGAGTTCATAATATGTATATACTGAGGAGAGTATCCTACTCTCATACCTCTGTAGAAGGGCGTATCGTGAAGTCAGAACATAACGACAAGATGTTGTGGTTTGTGATGTACATGCAGCCATAAAAGTGCAAGAATCGTTAGCACCTTTCACACTTGCAACGCTTAGGATAGCCATATTTTCGAATGGCCTAGCAAGATATGCCTACGAAGAGGTCTTAACCCATGAAGGAACGATTGTAGTTCAGTGAGAAACGCTTAGAGCTGGAGTTAATTTGGTTGCTAGCAACGTTGTTAGGCACGCGTTCAATTGATATCATGTTCAACTAATGACATCATTAATTATACAAAGAAAAACGGGAGCACTCAGAAGTGCTACGTCATAACTTCATGATGTGTTCTTCTACAGGTAGACTAATATGAGAGTAGGACACTCTCCTCAGTATATATATTATGAACTCTTGCTGGTATGTAATGGAAACCACAATTATAAATTGCTGTCTCTCTACCTGCAAGATAGCTACTGAAAGTCTGTGTGTAGACATACACTATTTGGTATGTACCGTAGGCAGGGAAAGTTACGCGTGGGAAAAGTTTCGTGAATTGCACTCTACTTTGTACACCGGCGTAAAAGTTTCGCGATGCTGATTTTGCATGCTAATGTATTACTGTACAAATACAAGCATGTAGAAGCTAACCGGCGTAAACGTTTCGCGATAGCAGTAGAAATTCGCGAAACTTTTCCCACATGTAACTTTCCCCGCCTACGGTATATTCTTAAGGCCATCACAAATTAATTTTGTGTTTCTCGGTTGCGGAGGGTCAACTATTTCACTTTTCTATTTAAAAAAATCACGTGATCGGCTCACGTGAACTCACATGGCAGATGAAACTGACACCACGGCTTCACGAATCGTTGAGTATTGTTTTGAAACGAGGTGTAGTCATCGTTAAGACAGAACAATAGTTAAGTGCTTCTGCGAAGAGACATTTGGGTCGCTGGTTAGAAAAGTCGCTCCAGAATTCAAGAAGAAAGGCATGTAATGGGAATATAGCTTACAGTGACTACTTGGCTTTAGTGATCCGACATGCTAAACATACATGAGAAGGGATATATCAGTGGTATGTATAAAGTCTGTCTCTTCAGCTTTGTAGTCACGGTGGCTAGTTTGCTGATCCAGGTATAGTGTGGCAGCTACTTGCTCCATATGTAGCTACACATTCTGGTTGAGCCTACAACACTAACATGGCATATATACATGCAAAAGATAAGATGCACACTGACCATATAATTTATTGCAGCTATATAATTATGTTCTGCTGGGAGTCATACAGTATTATCAAGACACACGGTAGTGTGTCGTGCGGCCCAAGAAGCCGGCGTGCCACCCGTGAGTATATTAACAGGAAGAAAGAAAACGCAATTTTCACACCTATGTAGCTCTTTGATCCCTTATCCGATTGGAACCAAATTTTCCACAGACGTGCCGGCCAGCTAGGGGAGTCTACACACCAAATTTGAAGAAAATCGCTCCAGCCATTTCTGAGATACGAGCGAACAAAATTTCATTTTAATTTCTTCGTTTTATTCTTCTTCATTTCGCACACTTCGCAAAATCCGCCATAAAACACGAATGCGGGCTCGGATCGGGCTGAAATTTAGAACACTTAAAGAGCTCATTAAGGCGGATTCCCGTACCCACTTTGGTAGGAATCCGATGAACATTCACGGAGTTATGACCGATTATTTGCGTAAAATAAGGTCGAAGGTCTGTCACACCTACAGGGTAACCTCCTTTGAGGAATCAGTTGAAAATTGATATGTAGATCGAGCAACCATTGTAGGAGTGCCTTTTTGTGGTTTGAAAGGAATCGGGATAAAGACCATGGAGATATGACACAAAACCCGACCTGTGTCAAAATTACGCGATCGATTTTTTTATGAATAAAAAACTATTAGTTTTCGTGTCTACCAGGCAAACCGCTTAGAGCAACGAGCTGAAAATCAGTATGTAGCTGGAATAATCATCATAGAAAGTCCTTGCAGTAGTACAGAAGAATCGGATTACAAACCACTGAGTTATGATTCGAAAGACAACTACATGTAACAAATGCAAGATCGAGATACTCTAATAGAACAGTCACCCTAATAAAGTATTCAGCTGCATTTGTAATCTAATCAAAAACAGCCAAGCTGTAAAAAAAGTGTGGCCCCCAAAAAGGCCATGGTGAAAAAAGATGTGAAATCCAAGATGGCGGACAAGAAATGGGATCTCTCTACAGGGTGATTTGTTTGTAGCTGAACTCCTTACATTGTGTGTAGTTTCTAGCTGATCTCTCTACAGGGTGATTTGTTTGAAGCTGATCTCTCTACAAGTTGATTTGTGTGTAGCTGATCTCTCTGCAGGTTGATTTGTTTGTAGCCGATCTCTCTACAGGTAATCTGTTTGTAGCTGAACTCTCTATAAGGTGATTTGTTTGTAGCTGATCTCTCTGCAGGTTGATTTGTTTTAGCTGAACTCTCTACAGGGTGATTGTTTGTAGCTGAACTCCTTACATTGTGTCTAGTTTCTAGCTGATGTCTCTACAGGGTGATTTTTTGTAGCTGAACTCTCTACAGGTAGATTTGTGTTGATTTGTTCATTGCTGATTGCTCTAAAGGTTGATTTGTTGCAGCTGAACACCCTGCAAAGTGTTTTGTTTGTAGCTGATCACTCTAAAGGGTAATTTGTTTGTAGCTGAACTCTCTCCACAGTGACTTGTGTGTAGCTGAATTGTGTGTAACTGAATTATCTAGGGAGTGACTTAATTGTAGCTGAATTCTCTACACAGTGCATGACTTGTTTATAGCTGAACTTTCTTCAGTGTGACTTGTAATGTTCTGAATCTTTATAGTGATATATTTGCTTAACTCTCCACATGGTGAATTGCTTCTTGCTGAACTGTCTATAAGATTAACTGTTTGCAGCTGAACTCCCTACAGAATAACTTGTGATGTAATAAAATTCTATAATCGAGTAAATAAATTAGCCGAATGCTTTATTAGGGTGACTGTTCTATTAGAGTATCTCGATCTCGCATTTGCTACACGGAGTTGGCTTTAGAATCATAACTCAGTGGTTTGTAATCCGATTCTTCTGTACTACTGCAAGGACTTTCTATGAAGATTATTCCAGCTATACACCGATTTTCAGCTCATTGCTCTAAGCGGTTTGCCTAGTAGGCGTGAAAACTAATACATTTTTATTCATAAAAATCGATCGCGTAATTGTGACACAGGTTGGGTTTTGTGTCATATCGCCGTGGTCTTTATCTCGATTCCTTTCAAACCACCAAAAGGCACTCCTACGATGGTTACTCCATCTACATAGCAATTTTCAACTCATACCATGAAGCGGTTTACCCTGTAGGCGTGACAACAAATCGATCTTGTTTTACGCGAATAATCGGTCATAACTCCTGAACCATTCGTCGGATATGTACCAAATTTGATGCTATGATCCGCCTTTGGACTCCCTTTCCGTGTGCCTAATTTCAAGGCGATCGGAGTACGCGTTTGCTTGTTATAGCAATTTTTGCAAGTGTGCGAAAAGACGAAGAAGAAAAAGAAGAAAAAAAAGAAGAAAAATAAACGAAACATTGGCAGCTCGTATCTCGGAAATGGCTGGAGCGATTTCCTTCAAATTTGGAATGTAGACTCCCTTGGCTGGCGGGCAACTGTGTAGCAAATGTGGTTCCAATCAGATAAGTGATCACCGAGATATAAAGGTGTGAAAATGACGTTTTCGTTCTTCCTGTAAATATACTCAAGGTGTGGCGCGCCGGCTTCTTGGGCCGCACGACACACTGCCGTGTCTTGATATGTATATAATTTGTATAATTACTAATAAAATCAAAAATAATTGTATTACAAATCTTCTTTTCTTCTTCCTGTGGTAAAGAAAAAAACACATGGGTTAAAAAAGCCCCAAAGCCAGCCATAGGCCAGTTTTGCAGTATACAAATACAAAAAGAAGTGATATCTAATCAAAAACAGCCAAGCTGTAAAAAAAGGTGCGGCTCCCAAAAAGGCCATGGTGAACAAAGATGTGAAATCCAAGGTGGCGGCCAAGAAATGGCTGTGATGGTAGGTTAATGGTTACATTTTAATAATGACAATGCAGGTGAATTTTGTGCCACTTGGTCTTGGCACCAAATTCACCTGAATAGTCGTTATTAAAATTTAACCATTAACCTACCATCACAGCCATTTCTTGGCCGCCACCTTGGATTTCACATCTTTTTCACCATGGCCTTTTAGGGGGCCGCACCTTTTTTTACAGCTTGGCTTTTTTGATTAGATTAGTATAGCGGCACAACCAAAATATTGTGCACTTTTTCATAAAACCATGAAGCCATGAAACTTTCCACATCAAGCGTGCGGCCCAAGAAGCCGTCGCGCCACACCGTGAGAATATTGACAGGAAGAAAGAAAACGTCATTTTCACACATTTGTATCTCGGTGATACCTCATCCGATTGGAATCAAATTTGCTGCGGAGTTTCCCTCCAGCTAGGGAAGTCTACATTTCAAATTTGAAGGAGAAACGAGTGGCGAAAGTATCGTTTTTTCTTCGTTTTTTTTTCTTCTTCTTCGTCCTCGTCTTCGTCTTTTCGCATACTTGCAAAAATTGCTATAAAACGCAAACGCGTACTCCGATCGCCTTGAAATTTGGCACACAGAAGGAGAGTCCAAAGGCGAATCCTAGCATCAAATTTGGTGCACATCCGTTGAATGATTCAGGAGTTATGACCGATTATTCGCGTAAAACAAGATCGATATGTTGTCACGACTACAGGGTAAACCGCTCCATGGAATCAGTTGAAAATTGCTATGTAGATGGAGTAACCATCGTAGGAGAGCCTTTAGGTGGTTTGAAAGGAATCGAGATAAAGACCACGGAGATATGACACAAAACCCAATTGGTGTCACAATTACACGATCGATTTTAAGAATAAAAAAGTGTTAGTTTTCACGCCTACTAGGCAAACCGCTTAGAGCAATGAGCTGAAAATCGGTGTATAGCTGGAATAATCTTTATTGAAAGTCCTTGCAGTAGTATAGAAGATTGGATTACAAACCACTGAGTTATGATTCGAAAGCCAACTTCGTGTAGTAAATGCGAGATCGAGATACTCTAATAGAACAGTCACCCTAATAGAGCATTCAGCTAATTTATTTACTCCATTATAGAATTCTATTACATTACAGGTTATTCTGTAGGGAGTTCAGCTGCAAACAGTTAATCTTATAGACAGTTCAGCAAGAAGCAAGTCACCCTATAGAGAGTTCAGCTACAAATATATTGCTGTAGTGATTCAGAACATTACAAGTCACACTGAAGAGAGTTCAGCTACAAAGAAACTACCCTGTAAAGAGTTCATCTATACAAACAAGTTACCCTATAGAGATCACATGCAAACAAGTAACCCTGAAGAGAGTTCAGCTACAGACAAGTCACTTTATAGTTTATACAGTGTTTAGCTACAAGTAAGTCACTCTGTAGAGAATTCAGCTACAAGTAAGTCACTCTGTAGAGAATTCAGCTACCACTAAGTCACTCTGTAAAGAATTTTGCTACAAGCAAGTCACCGTGTAGAGAGTTCAGCAACCAAAATACTACTCTGTAAAGAGTTCAACTATACAAACAAGTTACTCTGTAGAGAGATCAGCTAGAAACAAGAGAGAGTCCAGCTAGAAGAAGTCACCCTGTAGAGAACTCAGCTGCAAAGAAACCCTGTAGAGAGATCAACTACAAACAAATCACCCTGCAGAGCATTCAGCTATAAAGAAATCACCCTGTAGAAAGTTCAGGTACAAACAAATCACCCTATATACATTTCAGCTACAAACAAATTAACCTGTAGAGAGTTCAACTATGAAAAGATCATCCTGTAGATAGTTCAGCTAGATACAAGTCACCCTATAGAGAGATCAGCTAGAGGAAATCACCTTGTAGAGAGATCAGCTAGAAAAAAGTTACCTCATAGAAAGTTCAGTAACAAAGAAACCATCCTGTAGAGAGTTCATCTACAAACAAATCACCCTGTAGAGAGTTCAGCTGCAAACAAATCACCCTGTAGAGAGTTCAACTACAAACAAATCAACCTGTAGCAATGGCGGATCCAGGATGGGGCATTTGGGGCAAATGCCCCCCCCCCTTCAAGAAATTGCATACAAGATCGAGATACTCTAATAGAGCAGTCAATTACTCTAATAAAGCAGTCACAATGTTCATGAGGCAGTGCAGCTTACTTATGAAGCTATAAATAGGATTTTATTTTACATAACATACGTGATATAATATATTTGGTAAAGGATAACTAGCTATTATTGTTGTGACCTTTTTTTTTTTTTTTTTTTTTTTTTTTTTTTTTTTTTTTTTCTTTTTTTTTTTTTGCTCTTCAACTTTTTACAGCAAGGTGCCCCCCCTCTTTCCAGACTCTGGATCCACCCCTGTGTAGAGAGATCAGCTTGAGGAAGTCACCTTGTAGAGGGATCAGCTAGAAACAAGTCACCTTGTAGAGAGTTCAGGCACAAAGAAACCACCATGTAGACAGTTCAGCTGCAAACATATCACCCTGTAGAGAGTTCAACTACAAAAAGATCACCCTGTAGAGTGATCAGCTAGAAGAGGTCACCTTGTAGAGAGTTCAGCTACAAAGAAACCATCATGTAGAGAGTTCAGCTGCAAACTAATCACCCTGTAGAGAGTTCAACTACAAAAGATCACCCTGTAGAGAGATCAGCTAGAAGAGGTCACCTTGTAGAGAGTTCAGCTACAAAGAAACCATCATGTAGAGAGTTCAGTTGCAAACAAATCACCCTGTAGAGAGTTCAACTACAAAAAGATCACCCTGTAGAGAGATCAGCTAGAAGAGGTCACCTTGTAGAGAGTTCAGCTACAAAGAAACCATCATGTAGAGAGTTCAGCTGCAAACAAATCACCCTGTAGAGAGTTCAGCTACAAAAAGATCACCCTGTAGAGAGATCAGCTAGAAGAGGTTACCTTGTAGAAAGTCCAGCTACAAAGAAACCATCATGTAGAGAGTTCAGCTGCAGACAAATCACCTTCAAGAGAGTTCAGCTACAAAGAAACCATCATGTAGAGAGTTCAGCTACAAAGAAACCACCATGTAGAGAGATTAGCTGCAGACAAATCACCTGTAGAGAGTTCAGCTAGAAACAAATCACCCTGTAGAGAGATCAGCTAGAAGAGGTCACCTTGTAGAGAGTTCAGCTACAAAGAAACCATCATGTAGAGAGTTCAGCTGCAAACAAATCACCCTGTAGGGAGCTCAGCTACAAAAAGATCACCCTGTAGAGAGTTCAGCTAGAAGAAGTCACCTTGTAGAGAGTTCAGCTACAAAGAAACCATCGTGTAGAGAGTTAAGCTACAACGAAACCACCATGTAGAGAGCTTAGCTGCAAACAAATAACCTGTAGAGAGTTCAGCCAGAAACAAATCACCCTGTAGAGAGATCAGCTAGAAGAGGTCACCTTGTAGAGAGTTCAACTACAAAGAAACCGCCATGTAGAGAGTTCAGCCTCTAACAAATCACCGTGTAGAGAATTCAACTACAAACAAATTGCCGTGTAGAGGGATCAGCTAGAAGAAGTTACCTTGTAGAGAGTTTAGCTACAAAGAAACCGCCATGTAGAGAGTTCAGCCTCAAACAAATCACCATGTAGAGAATTCAACTACAAACAAATCGTCCTGTAGAAGGATCAGCTAGAAGAGGTCACCTTGTAGAGAGTTCAGCTACACAGAAACCATCATGTAGAGAGTTCAGCTACAAAGAAATCACCTTGTAGAGAGTTCAGCTAGAAGAAGTCACCTTGTAAAGAGTTTAGCTACAAAGAAACCACTATGTAGTTTAACTGCAACAAATCACCAGTAGAGAGTTCATCTAGAAACACGTCACCCTGGAGAGAGATCAGCTAGAAGAGGTCATCTTGTAGTGAGTTCAACTACAAAGAAACCACCACATAAAGAGGTCAGCTGCAAATAAATCACTTGTTGAGAGTTCAGCTACAAACAAATCCCCCTGTAGGGGGATCAGCTAGAAGAAGTCACCTTGTAGAGAATTCAGCTACAAAGAAACCATCATATAGAGAGTTCAGCTACAAAGAAATCACCCTGTAGAGAGTTTAGCTAGAAGAAGTCACCTTGTAGAGAGTTCAGCTACAAAGAAACCATCATGTAAAGAGTTCAGCTGCAAACAAATCACCCTGTAGAGAGATCAGCTAGAAGAAGTTACCTTGTAGATAGTTCAGCTACAGACAATTCACCCTGTAGAAAGATCATCTAGAAGAAGTTACCTTGTAGAGTGTTCAGTTACAAAGAAACTGCCATGTAGAGAGTTCAGCCTCAAACAAATCACTCTGTAGAGAATTCAACTACAACAAATCGCCCTGTAGAGGGTTCAGCTAGAAGAAGTTACCTTGTAGAGAGTTCAACTACAAAGAAACCATCATGTAGAGAGTTCAGCTACAAAGAAACCACCATGTAGAGAATTTAGCTGCAAACAAATCACCTGTAGAGAGTTCAGCTAGAAACAAATCACCCTGTAGAGAGATCAGCTAGAAGAAGTCACCTTGTAGAGAGTTCAGCTACAAAGAAACCATCGTGTAGAGAGTTCAGCTACAAC
The DNA here is from genome assembly GCF_963678975.1 of Dysidea avara. NCBI lineage: Eukaryota > Metazoa > Porifera > Demospongiae > Dictyoceratida > Dysideidae > Dysidea > Dysidea avara. The sequence continues at coordinate 44,258,653 of NC_089273.1, forward strand.
GAAACCACCATGTAGAGAGTTTAGTTGCAAACAAATCTCCTGTAGAGAGTTCAGCTAGAAACAAATCACCCTGTAGAGAGATCAGCTAGAAGAAGTCACCTTGTAGAGAGTTCAGCTACAAAGAAACCATCATGCAGAAAGTTCAGCTGCAAACAAATCACCCTGTACAGAGTTCAGCTACAAAAGATCACCCTGTAGAGAGTTCAGCTAGAAGAAGTCACCTTGTAGAGAGTTCAGCTACAAAGAAACCATCATGTAGACTCTGAGAGTTAAGCTGCAAACAAATCACTCTGTAGAGAGTTCAGCTAGAAGAAGTCACCTTGTGGAGAGTTCAGCTACAAAGAAACCATCGTGTAGATAGTTCAGCTGCAAACAAATCACCTGTAGAGAGTTCATCTAGAAAAAAATCACCCTGTAGAGAGATCAGCTAGAAGAGGTCACCTTATAGTTAGTTCAGCTACATTTCAAGTCACTCAGTAGAGAGATCAGCTGCAAAATAATATCCTGTGGGGAATAATGGGCATGTAATAAAATTAATATAATTTATGTATATAATTTGTATACTTACTTATAAAATCAAAAATAATTGAAGTATTAAAAATCTTCTTTAAGTTCTTTTCTTCTTCCTGTGGTAAAGAAAAAAAATACATGGGTTAAAAAAAACCCAACGCTAGCCATTGGCCGGTTTTGCAGTATACAAATACAAAAAGAAGTGATATCTAATCAAAAACAGCCAAGCTGTAAAAAAAGGTATGGCCCCCAAAAAGGCCATGGTGAAAAAAGATGTGAAATCCAAGGTGGCGGCCAAGAAATGGCTGTGATGGTAGGTTAATGGTAAAAATTTTAATAACGACAATTCAGGTGAATTTTGTGCCGCTTGGTCTTGGCGCCAAATTCACCTGAATTGTCGTTATTAAATTTTTTACCATTAACCTACCATCACAGCCATTTCTTGGCCACCACCTTGGATTTCACATCTTTTTCACCATGACCTTTTTGGGGGCCACACCTTTTTTTACAGCTTGGCTGTTTTTGATTAGATAAATAGTACTCATAAATACATGTATTTTTAGATATAGTGCCATTGCTGATTTGACCTTTGGTGACCTTTACGGCCATTTTTGTACAGAAAATTTTATCATTTTTGTCTTTAACGCCTTGAGGCATTATATAACTTGTTAAAACATGGTACCAAAATAAAGATCTTGTTGGTTGAAACAACTTGGTTTTTATTTGAAGTCAATAGGTGAATTCATTACAAAGTTGTGGTCATTTTTACTAGCTGCAGAATCCAATAAATTTACCTGCCCTTGAGGTGTGAATTACCTTTGGGCAGATATTTATGCATAAATTTATCAGATTTTGTAGCTAGTAAAAACGATCATAACTTTGAAATGAATTAACTTATTTACTTCAAATAAAAACCAACGTATTTCTATCAACAAGATCTATATTTTGATACCATGCTTTAACATGTTAATTACAGTTTCAGGGAGTTAAAGACAAAAATATGACCGGATTTCACATAACAAGGCTTCCACACACACAAAATCAAACTTACGTTTTTACCAGAAATGGATTGCTGGCCTAATACACTATCATATTCCACACTGTACTTCCTTCAGGACTGGCAAGTCTGGTTTCTGTGGCAGCTTTCTTCCGACCCTGTCAAAGCTACGAGTGGGAGATTGGTGCCATTGAATGGCCATGGCTTTGTGATAATGGTGTGCAGTGTGCTGGGACTTCACAGAGAGCTCGCCAATAGTGTTCTCAGTCAATTTGGAGTGATTTGAGGGCCATGGAGAGCCCAAACTTGGCTTCTGGATTCCAATCGTCTTCTTGCTTCATTTTATACCCCTATATTAAGCCTACCCACCGCCCCCCACCCTCCCACCCTATTACTACCCACCGCCCCCCACCCTCCCACCCTATTACTACCCACCGCCCCCCACCCTCCCACCCTATTACTACCACCTGTGATATTATTACCCGCTCGAGAAAAGCTGCCCAAAACAGGGCTAATTTTGGGTATCAGAAATGTATACACACACTCAGTGATAGCTAGTAAATAGATGCATACTTGGTGCAAATTGTGTTTGCACAGCTGTAGGTACTGGGAAGTTATTACACAATTAGGGACCCGCCGATTATGCTGGCATAATTGTGAGCATAATAGGTGCCTGAAAGCATTGAGCATAATGCTAGCATAATAGGTAGAATATTTGTATAATAGTATGCTTATCAAAATAGCTATCACGGAAAGATCGATATACTCTAATAGAACAGTCAGTAACTCTAATAGAACAATCACATTGCTGACTGTTCTATTAGAGTATATCGATCTTTTCTGTGATATGCATTTTGACAAGTAAGTTTGTGCTTCAGCCACTTGTTATTTATCCATAAACTGAAAATTATTAGCAGAGCATGAGAACTGAGGCATAAATAATTGGGCATAATTTGAGCATAACAGGTAAGTATTGAGCATAAATTAAAGCATAATAGGTAAATATTTGAGCAGTGCAGCATAGCATAATAGGTAAAATTATGAGCATAATCGGCGGGTCCTTATATGTATGATGCCATGTAAAGCCATGCATTTTCATACTATTAGCTATGTAAATAAAGTGTGGAAATCAACCATATGGGTGCATTTGACACTTAAAATATGTGACTGGGCCTGCGAAAACAGGGCATGTGGGCACAAACTACACCCCATCATGCTACAGGTCATATCTCAGTACTGGAATAGAATATTAGCATTCTGTAACTTGCATCATAAAGCCCATTGAATGTTTACTAAGAGCTGAAAATTGCATAGCCATACTATAATATTAACAAAAGTTATGAGTGATGAAAATTTGAAAAAGTAGGCAAAAATCATGTGCCCACATGCCCTATTTTCGCAGGCCCAGTCACATATTTACTTTTAGAATAACAAACTTATAGTTGTAATACATTTAAATATACCATACAAAAAACTCTAAGAACTATCATCTGCTCAAAAGAGGAATTTACTAACAAGAAAATTTTAAGTATTTCATACACCCATATGGGTTATTTTCAAAAATTCTGTCACATAATAATATAATGCATATAATACCCTATATTGTAGTACTGTGATATTACCTGGTTCTTTGACCTCTGATGCATGGCTAATTGACTGTTGTATAAAATAGTCAGAGTATACCAATACTTCTCTCAGTTGTAAACACAATAATCAAAAACAATAATCAACTGTGATCAAATGAGACAGTTGCAATTATATTTCCACAGCTAGACTCAAGCAATCATCTATTGTGCTTCTTCAGTTGAACAGTTGGATGCTATGCAAATTGAAGAAACAAGAGCCATTGACAAAATATTATATTTATAGCTTTAGTGTCTTACTATTGAACAAAAAGCTGAATGTTATAATGTCTGGTTCACTTCAGAACTACCTTGCTTTCTGATGAGACCTTGCAATTGGACAGGTCCTACTTAATTCATTATTGAAATCGGAATCGAAGTTGACAGTACTTTAGATTAATAATTAATACTTATAAGGTAATTGATGTTATTGTGATGGTACTGTGTTTTTCTAGTTCCTTTTTTTGCTACATCTCTTAAATTTAGCATGCACACAATACTTATTATCAGGCTTTACATCATACAAGGGATAGGTAACAAACGTATTAGTGTTGTACGGATTCTCACTTTTTAGGGAAAACCGATATTCGATATATTTTTACCCTGTTTTACCAATATTTAACCGATACCCGATTGTAGGTCTCTACAAGTTACACTTGTGCATACTCCACTAAAAGTACAGCTAGTAAAGCCAATGCTGTGAGATTGTACACTCAAAGTTGCTAGTCACACAGGTAGGCTAGGACCTGAACCATCACTGTTTACCTTAGTGGTTACCACAAGACATAAACAAATTACCTAAGTACATACCAGAGCCTTTGACACCAGTCCTTGCAGCTGCTGAAGCTGAGTAGACTAATACTGTAATCTGCTGGCCACAGTCCATTACAACTGATTTCCGATTATGGTAAAAACAGCTAGTTATCAGCTTCTACCAATTACCGATCCGATTGTCAGTACAACTCTAATAAGCATACAGATTAATGTGGCCTGACAACATGCATCCTGTTTTTCCAAATTACCTGCATACTTACCTAACAAAACTGCTATAGCAATATGTAAGTGTATTCATAACAAGGACACAAATATATGGCGCAGGGATTAGCTATTGGGGTTAAGATTATGAAAACATACCCTGTAAGTTATAAAATGTGACTGGGCCTGTGAAAAGGGAATGCAGGCACATAAACGTTGTCTTATTTGATTTCATTATTCAATGGTCACATAATTTTCAGCACTTCATAACTATTTAATTGGTTGGCTTCACAATAAAAGTTACACAATGCAGATATCATGATCCTACTTCTGTTATGTGATGGAGTGTCATTTATGCCCACATGCCCTATTTTCACATGCCTGGTCACATATTGTGCTTGCATATATAATAGTTTACTGAGGGTACAGTTAATTAAAGGTAGAAAATTCCAGAACTGAGCAAGTAACAAAGTATTGTTGTTGAGAACTGTTATTTTAAAGTTCTGATTACTTTGTTAAAGTTTTATATTTTATGATGGAAACCTGAGAGAAAAAGGCAATAAAGAATCCTGAGTGTATACCAATAGCAACTATATAAATTATTATTCCAAAGGGTCAAGTATAAGATACTGTTTGAGTATTATAATTGGAATCATTGATAGAATCACCAAGGCTGAACTGGACCTACGTATTACAGGGTGGGTTTCCGAGGTTTCTGGAAACCCCTTTGAGGTTAGCTTACTAGCTGTCCAACCATTAGCTAGACAACTAGCTGTTAGTATTATACTGTTTCTTCCTTAACTATGCAACTAACCACCTCACCACAAATAACTCACCATTAGCTACTCATCAGCTACATATATAACTGATACTATCACTCTTGCAGCAAAACTCACACCCCTAAAATTTGAATTTCTAATTAATGCCCATAAGTTAACAGTTTGATGTTTGTTTTATAGTTTGATAGTTTACACATTATTAGTAGTAAGCCTTCCAAGAGTAGCTACATGCAGGGCCACCCACAGGGGGGAAACTGGGGCACTTTTCCCTGGGACCCAGCCTGAAAGGGGCCTTGGAGGCCCCAGCAGTTACTGTATTCTTCAGAGGAGCAGAGTAGCAAGCTATGTATGTAGTTATAAATAAGGAGATATAGTTGCATGGTGAGGGGCAGTTATTGTCATTGTTGGCATGTTATGACCTTTTTTTTGGTCTTTGACTTACAGCTAGGCTAAAGTTGTGATTCAGAGTGGAACTCTCCTTTCCCACTTTAATTCTTTGCTCTGGGCCCCTTAATTTCTCTGGGCGGCCCTGGCTACACAAAGGATAAATGCCAAGTACTATGAAAAAGCAAAGAGTTGTAAGCAGAATCATCATAGTTGTGAGCTATAGGTTAATCATGTAAATCTACATAGTGAGTGACCATGTAAATCTACATAGTGAGTGAGTGAGTGATGAGTGATGGAAACGTGAAAAAGTAGCCCAGGCAAATTTTATGTGCCCACATGTCCTATTTTTGCAGGCCCGGTCACAATATTGCTTTTATGTGTGTAACCTTTAGTGTTTGTCACTGTAAAATTATGTCTGATTGACAGTAAATTTGCATAATAAAATCAGTTATGTGTTTTCTGACAGCACGTACCGGTACGGCTACAGTTAACCATAAAAGCAGGCGAGATAAAATGGGTGAATGCCAGCTCACTTACTAGCTACAATAACATGCCAACATCACATAAAATGCGAATAAAATTAAATTTACGCCCACGTCACTCACGCCGCTAACAATGTCACTCGTATCCTCCTTAGGAATTCGAAATATTTTCCGGTTTTCTCCGTGATTTGGGCGAATCCAAAAAGCCAGTCTGCGGAAAGTGACTGATCGTACACTAAATCTGTCATCCGTACAACGTAATATATACCGCAAGGAGGTAACAGGTACGTGTGTTATCACCATTGTATAACCAACAGGACTCACCTTGCGTTTCCCAGTCGCGAAAACGACATTATTGTGGTTTAATTCGAGGTTTAATTAGTGCCTTGACTACACCGAACCATAGATTATTAATCCCACGCATACTGAACATGTTATTGTTGTAAAATCGTGTGTTACCATAGAGGCATAGTTCATAATATTGTAATTGTAATATACCCTGTACATGCACTATTTATACAGAGAATCCACTTGGTCTCGTGCCCAGACCGCTTTTTTCTTTTTGTGTGGGGGCGGAGAAAACACACACACAAAAAGAAAAAAAAGCAGTCTGGGCATGAGACCAGAATCCACTAGTTATCAGTGTTGGGAGTAACGCGTTACGTAATATTATTACTTTTGTGGTAACTAAGTAATATAACAAAATACGCTATAAAACAGGTAATATAATGCAAGTTGTTTTACTTACAAATGTAACGCGTAACCTAAGTAATATAGTTACTGTAACGAATCTAATATTATGTAATATTATTACTACAAATAACGAAGTTACTAATCTCGTTAGTAATCCACCGAGTAACGTCTGGCCTAATGAAGTAATGAAGCCTATACTGAATGAAGCTTATTCACCAGCTTCTTACTTATAACCAAGATTTGCACATTGTCCAACAATGCAATCATGTCATGTGATAAGGTGGTAGTTTCACACGTGACAGCTTAAGGCTGTGGACACAAAGTAATATAATATGTATTATTATTATAGTTACTTTATTTTATGGGTAGTATGTAACTGTAACTAAATAGTTCAGTTGCAAGTAATATGTAATATATAACTAGTTACTTTAAAAAGCAACTTGCCCAACACTGCTAGTTGTTGTTGCTATTGTTATTTAAACTTTACAGTGACCAGTGAGTTTCAGTGGCGCTTATTTTCATAATGTTAGGCCAGGCAAACTTAATTAATTGTTTCTCATCCCTGCTCTCATCCCATTTTACCCTACCGCCTCTAATTTCCTTATTGCTGTTATCTATCACGTGCGCATGTATTTTGATGCTAAGAAAGCTGGCCATCATTTTACAGCACAGCAAATGTTTCTTGCACCTCAGAAACAGTGGTAAAATGCAAGTATTAGTTTAAAAGGACCTTTATAGCAACAGACAGCCTGATTTGGAGCATTTTATTTAATAATGAATGATGAAAATGATCCCCTGCCCACATGGAAATCCAAATTTTTGTGGATGAGAAACAAGAATCAAGTTTACCCGGCCTTATGCTCGCCGGTGTGTGCATGTGTGCATGTGCGTGCGTGCGCGAGTGTGTGTGTGAGTGAGTGAGTGAGGTAGCACAACCAATTGGTAGTCTTGTGTGGCCAGACCGCTTTTTTCTCTTTGACATTGGGTAGGGAGAAAAAAGTTTGGTCTGGTTCGAATCCCACACTCATTCGGATAATTTGGTAGTGTTAACCAAAGAAATGTGATGTGTTTTTTCAAATAATAGTCACTCATGTCTATGAATCACAAGCCCACATTTACAAACTAATCAAGGTCTAAAGCTGCTTTGGCATCTAGCAATAATTGAATCAGTTATAAGTCTTTTATTGATTCACAAGTAAGCAGAGTCTTTGGTTATTGTTGTACTACATTAATTTTATTATAGAGGAGTTTAAGTGCATTGGGCCAAAAATACTGTCTACTTGTGATGTAACTACATGACGTGTCAAGACGATTGTGGGATTTGAATTAGACCAGACCCTTTTATCTCCCTACCCAATGACAAAGAGAAAAATGCGATCAGGCAATTCGAGATTGGTTAGAGCATTGGCCTGGTAATCAAAAGATTCTAGGTTCAATGCCCAATGTTATGCTCACCAGCTAGAGTATGCATGTGTGTGTGTGTGTGTGTGTGTGTGTGTGTGCATGCGTGCGTGCGTGCGTGCGTGCGTGCGTGCGTACGTGTGAGTATAGCTAAGTGGCTAGAGTATCAGCCAGGTAATGGGAAAGTTCCAGGTTTGATGCCTGGTTACACTAATTTAGTGTTGTTGTTTAGTTGAGCAAGAAGATTTTTTCTCCAGTCTACCCAGCTGTTTAAATGGGGACCTGTGGCATGGTGTCATCTGGGATGAGCAGCCCACCCCGCTGTAACATCAATGGGTACCTGTTGTTTACTGGGGAAGTTGTCCAACTATCCTTATCTCGTCTAGCGGTGTTGGGGTCATTGTAGAACTTCAGGTCTCTCTCCATGAGACCTGGACAATCCTCCTCTGGGTTGCTATCCTTTCCCCAGGAGGATTCACCTGAACAAGGCTCAGTCACCTGAGTGGTACACAGGAATCCCAGTGCTGGTTTGCTGGGTGATAGCTGTGTTTTGAATGGCTGCCGTAGGCTTTCCTTTGTGTATGTATGAGTGTGTGTGTGTGTGTGTGTGTGTGTGTGTGTGTGTGTGTGTGTGTGTGTGTGTGTGTGTGTGTGTGTGTGTGTGTGTGTGTGCAAGCGTACCAGCATAGCAAATTTGCTAGAGCACCAATTGGCCTGGTAATCAAAAGGTTCCAGATTCAATGCCAAGTTATGCTAATGATGGTGTTGTTGCTTACTTGAGTAAGAAAAAGAAAACCTTTATTCAAATTATTCAACCAAGGTGTAGTATCAATGAGCACCTGGGGAAGCAAAATTAATGCCAACTGTCTGTGTCTCCCGTAGTGGTTGAAGGTCTAGGTGGGATACTGGTGGCCACACTTTCACCTGTGAGACATGGTGTAGCCTTCTGTGAGTTATCAGTCCTTAGGATTTGCCTGTGCTGACTACTCATAGAACCTGGGTAGGCATGACCATGCTAGCTTGGCTGCTGAAGGCTTTGCTAGAGAGAGAGACAGACAGAGTCAGATACAGAGTGAGAGATTCACAATTATGCAATGTGATTATCAAGTTTGGTCCATCTCCATCTCTATAACTACCAATGTATTTTTCCCTCTAATGTCTTTATCCCATCTCAGATATCTCCAATTGGAAAACTAGTGACATCTGCACAACCGACTCATGCACTTTTCATTAGAAAAGACCAATTAAAAATTTTGTTTTAGGTATATACAATGATCTTATTATCTGAATTGTCTGGCTTGTCTTTTATTAATTGAGTAATTCACGATGCCGGTTACCAGGTAACACTCACAGTGGTGGTACAGTATATGCATGGTAAAATAAATCATGTTTCTGCAACTTTAGATTTACAAACTATTCTTGAGAAAGTGTCTCTTCGAGCTTATGATGTTACAGGAACCTGCCTCAAGTGCTTAAGCCACAACCATCAATTAAAGTGGCCATTGCACCGTGTTTTCAGCTATATATGTGTGGCCAGATTTTACAAAACTGATCCAATTCGCACATCAAGAAAAATCAAACTAACACCACCAGTGGATAGCTTCATTATCATATGGTTAGTTTTGACCCTCAGTGCTACTCAACTGGGTTTAACAGATGGGTGATGTGGAGAGCTCGAATGGCGGTTTCTGGCCTTGTGAAGGGCATAGCTTGGCATGAATCAGTGATGTACTGGTGGATGACCTGATAATGTCTGCCAGACATTTGTTCTGTTGATTTTGCTACATATCAGTCACTAAGAAGCCAGCACAACCCTGTAACCTCGTGTCTGGACTCCAGTCATGGTCTACCTCCATCAGCATTGAAACCAGGTCACTACTGTTGACCCGATTACCCGGTGACCGGGATGTGACCCAGATTAATTTAAAGTGAGGCGTGCACCAACTGCTACATTTTGAGTGCTGACTAGTGCATAAGCACAAGGGTGTCTATACTTAACGATGGTAGTCAGTGGGCATTATTCCACGTAAATTTCATGATAGTTTTCCTGCAAGTAGGTGTGGTGTTGTACATACCTAACACACCACAATTTAAAAAGTATGACACATTCCCGATATAAAGTGGGCGTGGCTTATGAAAGAAACTGGCCTTTACCTATCTTGTACAATAACAATCGATTAGTGGGTGTGGCTCCACATAAGCCAGCAGGCAGCTATGAGCATAGTTTTTTGCATATCGGTAGACTTTAATATCACTGATAAATTGGAGTGGGTGCACATATGGTTGCAGGCAGTCATCCGATAAGTGGGCATGGCTCACAAAAGAAGCTGAGTTGCATCAGGACTTGACTATGACACATTTATACACTTCTGTACCATCCAACTAAACAATTTGCTTTGCACGTGATCCAATCCAGGTCAGACCCAGATAATTTTTAAAGTGGACAGAGTGTGACCCGGGTGACCCGACCCAGTTTCAACGCTGTTGGACTCCATTTTGAAGTCTATCTCTTACCCACCCCACCACCCTTTACCCCTTTGTGAGCACTTATGATACTACTTCATTCATCCAACAGCTCAGATTTGCTATCTTATTTGGTGGAAAACTACATGGTCTGAAAGATAATAGATAGATGCATCTCTTGTGTGAATTTTATACGCATGCTTAGTATCCTTAGCAACTTATGCTGACTTAAATTCTTTTAAAACCATTTATCTCGAAACTTCTAATGTGCGATTTGGATTGTTTTTCAAAATATAATAACATATGGCTATAAACCCTGTTGCACAACTTTTCAAACAAGGAACAATATAAAAGGAATCTCTATAATCAATCCAGTCATTACAGAAAATGCAGATGATTAACGCTATAGCTACATATTCATATAGCTACAAGAAGGCCATAACATGACACCGCAAAATGACACCTTGCACTGCCAGTGAAATAGTACACAAAGGAGGAAAATAGTAAGTCCATGATGGCTACATTGCATGTACTGTGGTACACTATGCCAAAGGCACCTGTCAGGCTAAAGCAACATCTAGTAGCTATAAAATCAAACCCTTAGCCATATGTTTGTCTGAGAACATTATTAAGTACTGTAAGTCAGTCGGCAGAAAAAAAAGAAGTTTTAACAACCTATTAGTAGCATTTTGAAGGAAACTTTGGGTTAGTTATACAGTACCTCAACAATGCTGTGAAGGCATTATTGACCTTAATTCCTTCATTAAAAGTTTTGCAATTAACTTACAATCACTTGGCCGCCACATTTGCTTTCATAACTTTCTTTCACCCTTACCTTTTTGGGTGCCGTACCATATTTTCTACAGCTAGGCTGTTTAGGTGTAGATACATATCACACCCTTTTGTAATTACTTTTACTTTCCTTTTTTCTTACTACAGGGAGAAGAGAGAGTTTACATAACTGAAACCTCTACAGAGTGAATTGGAACAAACTTGTAGCTGGGTGACTTGTAATATACACTATTGACATGGTGACTTGGTCTATTAATGAACCTTCTACTCGGTGACCTGCAACATAACTCAGCTTACGACAGGGTGGCTCGTTTGTAACTGAACTCTCTACAAGGTGACTTATTGCTTAGCTGAACTCTCCACGGGACATATTATTTTGTAGCTAAATTCTGCACAAGGTGGCTTGTTTGTAGCTGAACTCTTTACTGAGCGAGCTGTAAGATAACTGAACTCTTTAATGGGTGCATGACTTGTAGCAAGATTGAACTTTTTGGTTCCTGTATTATAAGTGTTGGTTGTCCTCTGTGGTTTCTAAGGCTACTGAACTACACCATCCATGCAGTATGTGGTTTCAAAATAGCAGTCAAAGTAGAGCAGTTAGTTATAATATTAACTGATGCTAGACCTCTTTATTGCGGCATTGCAATAAATGGTATGTTTAATTTTATTGGGATCAGAAGAGTGTGGGGGTGACTCTGAAGGTTATAGTGGACTTTATTATACCTGTTATTTACATACATAACCAATACCGCCAACTAGTGTGAAGAAAAAGTGAAGTTGGATTTTATTGGGCAGAAAAACCCATGCCTTAATTGTGACCAGATTTTGGAGAATCAGTTTTAATGTCACATTTTACTACCGGAATATTTAATATGATTAAAAAAAGATACTACTCTGTGATTAGATCAGTGGTCAGTACCCCAAACTACCAGAAATTCTGTGAAATATATTAACAGGTGCATAAGTGCTTTAGTGGTGACACATATAGGTGTAGATTTCTACAGTATGTGTATTAAATGTGACATTAAAACTGATTTTCTAAAATTGGATCACGATTCATGATCCTTTCTATTAAGTAAACACTATCATACTTTGTGATACTTGAACAGTAATGTTTGCATAGTTCATATACCTGATAAACCAATGCTATGAAGTTGTATAGATTTGATGGTTTATATATGTATACTAACATTGTACTGCAAAGGCATACTTTATATTGGGAATCATTTGCGAAAGAAAGTTTGCAAATTTTCACAGTGAATTCATGAATATTTTCTTGCATGGTTTTCCCCATCATATGTCTAATTAAAAAGTTTTTTTTGTTTTGTTTTTTTTTACTAAAAAGAAAGATATTGAACCTTCTCATTCTTCCTTACAGGGCATATACATAACTTATAAAATTTATGCTGTGCTATAGCTGCACCATACTTGCACAGAAACTCTACCCTTCCTTACATGATTAAATCAGCCTTTATACAGCAAGTGAGGAGAGTTATACTGAGGTTTGTAGTAGTGTTTGAATCAAATAACAAAGTAACAGTCGTGTGGTGTGTGAGCATGATCGTAGCCAGCTACCAAGATTATCTTCATGCTAAACTGCTACACATGACGCTAGCCTCAGTCATGCACAATGCCACATGATTTGAACAAACACATTGTAAGCATCAGTAAGTAACATTGGAAGGACATAGGGCAAAGATTGCTCCACATGAATGTTTTCTTGTGAATGAAGAAGAATACATTGTGAATATTTCTTTGTAAATCATTCCCAATATACTGTAAGCTGTCATGCATTATTTGTATGGTGCTCTTAGTAGCATAAATGTCAAGGTTGCCATTTTTGGGTGAATCCCAACTACACTACATATGTACTGTCCATAGTCTAAGAAGTAATGCACAGATCTAGTCAAAAAGTACTAAGTACAAGGCATGAGTGGTTAGGATGAATCATCAGGGAGGGTGAGGCATTAGGTTTATGCTGGCAGGTTTGTGAATGATAACGTAAACAGGCTATCAAACATTCTGATGTGTGAGTCTAATTTGAAGTGTTACATAAATGACAGCAGTTTGTAGATGCAGCTTCCTTAATTGCGTTTATCAGATACATGACTGGTATGTCCTACATCTTTGTGTCTAATGTTTATTATGTATTTTATAGTACAACATTTATGTACAGTAACTACTATTTCACACAATTGTAATGTGAGTACAATTATGGAGACCCGTATTTCCTCCAAATGCACCTTTGCCCATATTTCCTCCAAATGCACCTTCATCTCTATTTCCTCCAAATAAACCTTCGCCTTTATGTATACATCAGGCATGTTTTTTGGCAGAGGTATTCCATGTGATATTGTCTTTCTGTGTCAATGTCAATAGCTGCCTCCCTGATAGAATACGTAGTTGTGGAGTCGAACTAACCAGTTACACTCTACCATAACGAAGAGTACATAATAATTTTAAAATATATTTTTATTATTATGTACTCTTGCCATAACTAACCCAATTGTAGATTTCAGGTATGCTTGCATGTTTTAATTACTGGAACATTGTCTAGCCAATAACCAAAACTGGTACTCCTAAGGCCATCAAAAATAATTTCATTAAAATCTTATGAGCACCTCCATGCAAATTTTCAGCATGTCAGTTTTGCAAAATGTAAGAGTTTTTTTTGTTGTAAAAATGCACACAAAAATTAAAACACTGTGGTTATTTAGCAGTTCAACGGTAAAGAACATCCAGCTCCCAATCAATTCTGGGTCATTTTCTTCACTTTATTGGCAGTTTTTAGATGACTATCCTGGACTACATATACATATTCTTACCAGTACATTACAGACCAAGTTTGACTAGCCATACTGCATTTTTCTGTGATAATTTCAGAGTATATTGGTCTTGACCAAGGCTTTGCCTGTTTCTTTTGTTGTTTAGTGACTAACATCAATGTAGAAATTGACAATAGACTGTCATGGGCTTTCAGAGTGATAGAGAGCAAACATTATTGATGGTGCAGGCTGAACTTGCTTCCAAATTCAGCCTCAAATACACAAACTGTTATTAATAACCTTTGTCCATTCCTAAAAGATGACAATCAGTATAGAATTGTAATTACCCCTCTATAGGAATTCCACCATTTTTATTAATATAACAACTATCCAGTGAAACATATGTTTCCTGTGATTGAGTCTATTTGATAAATGATTGCTTATGGTTGTGATTTTTTATGTGATGGTTGCTCAAAATTGTGACATATAGTAGTAGTGTTTCCTACTTACATTTTCACTAAAGCAGTTTCATGAAGTTGGAGAGGGATTCCATCTACTCCTACTAAGCTATTAGCTGTTTGTAATTTTTTCATGTATTTAGTTGGTACCACTGTATCGCACACATCTCTCCTAATTACAAATGCACGAATGCTTATGTTATGAACCTTTTAAAGTTTATATGTACTGTGGTCCTCCTTAAGGTTTCTGATTAAAGATGGATTCCTTAGAAGTATTCAATGAGTTTAATGAAAAGTTGATCATTTCATTGCCAATGAAAGATGTAATATTTATAGCAAAGTTGAACTCGAAAGGATTATTTCGTGGTAATCTTAAACATGAAGTGAGAGAAAAAAACTCAACAGCAGAAGCAGCAGATCATTTTCTTAATAATACAATTGAGAGAGATTTAACAATTGGTAACGATGAATCCTTTATTAAACTGCTATCAGCTATGACAGAATTTAATAGTGACACTTTAAAATCATTAGCAGCTGAAATCAAAGATAAGTTAGGCATGCAAGAGGTTCCAACAACAAGTGAAAGAGACAAGTCAGCTGGTACAACTGGTGAGTTATTACTTGAATGTATATCACCTTACTGATAAATAAGCTACAGCCTGTAAATTGTACAGTAGAACTTTGATTATCAAATCTTGATTATCCAAACCATAAATTATCCAAACAGTATAAGTGACTGTTCTTTTAGAGTATATTATAATTAGTTGAACAAATTCACTATCTGAACACTTTTATGATTGAACTGGCACACAAGTGTTTGGATAATGGAGGTCCTAGGTTTATGTATCTACATAATCAATATCGAAACTATAGATTTCTAAGTATTGTAAAAACAGCAGTGCAAAATCCATAAAATGGCTACAATGATTTATTGTACTGGTATGTCATTAGTATTGGCTTTTATCACTAGTACCATATCATTACTATTACATTTGACTTTACATACACCAGATCTACCTCTGCTGAGCTACTTTATTAATTTTGGTTATCAGGATATTATTATTATTATTATTATTATTAATTGTATGGATATACACACAGTACAAACAATTATGTAGAGTTAGGCTGTTAGCCTTTGTTCATATCCATATCCTGAACTAGACCAATAGTCGTCTAACTCTGACTTGAAGGAAGCGATAGTATGAGCTGTGACTACTTCCTGAGGCAAACTATTCCAGCTGTTAATGATACGTTGGGTAAAAAAGTTAGATCGAGCATTCAGTCTGGTGTGAGATTTAAAAAGCCTCATGTGATGACCTCTAGTGTTGCTGACATCAGTTAAAGTAAAGAACTTTGTAAGGTCTATCTCATAATACCCATTCAGTATCTTGAAGACCTCAATGAGGTCACCACGCTGGCGTCGACGAAATAAAGTGTAAAAGTCTAAAGACTTTAACCTCTGTTCATATGGCAAGTGTCCAAGGCCCCTAACCATCTTTGTAGCCCGCTTTTGGACTTTCTCCAATACGTCAATATCTTTAGCAAGACTAAGGCTCCATATAGATGCACAGTATTCCAAGTGCGGCCTAACATATGTCTTATAAAGTAACGCAAATATATTCAAATATAAACCAAAACAGCCAAGCTATAAAAAAAGAGTGCGGCCCCCAAAAAGGCCAAGGTGAAAAAAAATGTGAAATCCAAGGTAGCGGCCAAGAAATGGCTGTGATGGTAGGTTAATGACAAAAATTTTAATTTCGACAATTCAGGTAAATTTGCGTTGCCTCCTCCACTAGCATTGAGCACCACATTCACCTGAATTGTCGTAATTAAAATTTTTGCCATTAACCTACCATCACAGCCATTTCTTGGCCGCCAACTTGGATTTCACATCTTTTTTCACCTTGGCCTTTTTGGGGACCGCACTCTTTTTTTTTACAGCTTGGCTGTTTTGGTTTATATATCACTTCTTTTTGTATTGCAAGCCACAAAGCTGTCCATAAACTGGCTTTGGTGCTTCCTTTTAACTTGTTTTTATTCTCTTTACTGCAGGAATTGTGGAACAAAGGAAGTAATTGTGCGTATAGCTTTTGTCTGATTAAATATTTGTATGTTTAACATTGAATGATGATTATCACATACTGTAGTTAATAAGGTGACTTCTTACATAACTGAACTGTAGCTGAAACTCTCACTGTTTGTAGCTGAACTCTTTTCAGGGTGATTTGTTTCTAGCTGAACTCTCTACAGGATGATTTGTTTCTAGCTGAACTCTCTACAGGGTGATTTGTTTGCAGCTGAACTCTCTACATGCATGGTGGTTTCTTTGTAGCTGAACTCTCTACAAGGTAATTTGTTCTAGCTGAACTCTCTACAGGGTGGCTGAACTCTCTACAGGGTGATTTGTTTGCAACTGAACTCTCTACAAGATGATTTTTTTCTAGCTGATCTCTCTATAGTGTAACTTGGTTGTAGCTGAACTCTCTACAGGATGGTTTCTTTGTAGCTGAACTCTGTACAGGGTGACTTGTTTCTAGCTGATCTCTAGATGACTTGTTTCTAGCTGATCTCTCTACATGGTGACTTGTTTCTAGCTGAACTCTCTATAGGGTTATCTGTTTGTAATTGAACTCTCTACAGGATGGTTTCTTTGTAGCTGATCTCTCTACAGGGTGTCTTGTTTCTAGCTGATCTTTCTACAAGGTGAACTTTTTTCTGGCTGAACTCTCTACAGATGATTTGTTTGCAGTTGAACTCTCTATATAGTTTCTTTGTAGCTGAACTCTTTACAAGGTGACTTCTTCTAGCTGATTTCTCTACAGGGTGATCTGTTCGTAGATGAACTCTCTACAGGATGATTTGTTTACAGCTGAACTCTTTATATGATGGTTTCTTTGTAGCTGAACTCTCTACAAGGTAACTTCTTCTAGTTGATCTCTCTACAGGGTGACTTGTTTGTAGCTGAACTATCTGTAGGGTGATTTGTTTGTAGTTGAACTCTCTAAAAGGTGATCCTTCTAGCTGATTTCTATATAGGATGACTTTTTCTAGCTGATCTCTCTACAAGGTGAATTGTTTCTAGCTGAACTCTCTACAGGGTGATCTGTTCATAGCTGAACTCTCTACAGGGTGATTTTTTTTTGAAGCTGAATTCTCTACATGGTGGTTTCTTTGTAACTGAACTCTCTATAAGGTGATGTCTTCTAGCTGATCTCTCTAACTGGATGACTTGTTTCTAGCTGATCTCTCTATCAAACAGTATGGTAGTAGTGTTTAAGTAGGAATCCCTCCAAAATGACGCACGCCACCAAAAACATCGCCTTTTAAAAACCAACTTAGAAACTTCTTATGCGACTAAAATCACTTTTACGGAATAATATTAGTCCATCTAGCATTAAATGTAGCATTAAAAAACAAGAAAATGCTTACTGGCGGCCGGATATAGAATTTTTAAAAAATCTTTAAAACTGGAAATTTCGTCTCACTGCCTCACTCACTCACTCACTCACTCACTCACTCACTCACTCACTCACTCACTCACTCGCTCGCTCACTCACTCACTCACTCACTCACTCACTCACTCACTCACCACAGTTACAAGCCTAGAGCCCAAATGAAGCAGCGCACGGTCACCATTTTACGTCACAACAACAAACTCACCAGTGGAATGTGCCTTTTGGGGTTCTGATGAGTGTACGCCTTGTGCTCCTTATCTTTTCTTTTATCTTCAGTCAGGCTGCTTGTCTTCTTCTTCATCCAACGAAACCATATCGAGGCGTTAATTTTCCATATCAACACTTTCTTTAAGCAGCATTATAGACACCACAAAATTATTTAAGGCGCTTAGACTACGCTACTGTATGAAGCAGAGTACGGAGGTACCAGTACTCCACGATAGGCCATGACATCATGCCCATTCTTTATTTTACGTATTTTCGATCTATCGATCGAGACCAACATGACCATGCCCCTTTTATGTTAGCTTTATTTGTGACCACACACCTTCAAGTTGGTAGGCTGATTCAAGCTCGGATTCGAGATTCTCTAGTCTAATACTATGAATCGATCGAAACCACAATCGATTCATAGTATTAGAGTGCCTTCTTTGATGTAAGGGTCTTTCACCCTAATGCATGGAGTTACAGCCAATCTAGTATTCCATCACTGTATCTGTGCCACAAACTACAGAAGAAGCGAGAATATGGAAACCGCATTAGGGAGGTAGAGCAGGCTTCTTTTCCCCCCCTTGTTTGTAACTACTACTGGGGGTATGGGAAAAGAGGCAGCAGTTTTCTATAGACATCAGGCTGACCTACTGTCCCGCCGAATGTATAGCCGTACTCTGGCCTGGATGAGGTGCACACTGTCTTTTTCATTGTTGAGCTCTGCGACAGTGTGCAACTGTGGTGGCAGGTCCATGTCACTTCGATCAGCTGACGTCTCTCCAGAGATTGGCCGCTTTGATGGACACAGGGACTACTGAGTCCAACCTGTTTTATCTTCTAACAGTTGTCCAGCACATGCCAACTGGTGCTGGGGGTGGTGGCAAGGGCAGACCATCTAGCCCGGGGTAAAAAAAAAACTTTTTACATTGAAACCACGATGACCGCACTCCTTTTTGGGGCATGCACATATCTTTTGCAGGCTGACCCGAGATACTCTAATACAGCAGTCATCCTAATAGATTGGTTACATGTTTATAGCTAGCTGTATCCTTTATCAAAAAAACTAAACAAACTAGTATATTAAAATGATAAATTTAAAAATAAAGTAGGAATCCAAGCTATAAAAAGTAGTGAAACAAGAGATGAACAATGGTGGCTATTACAGTATAGCTCAGAGGGAAATCCCTACTTTAGCATGGTATAACAATTATTTTGTGTTCAATGCCAAAGTAGGGATTTCCCACTGAGCTATCCTTTAATAGCTACCATTGTTCATCTCTTGTTTCACTACTTTGTATTGCTTGGATTCCTGCCTCATTTTTAAATTTATAATTTTTAATATGCTAGTAGAGTTATAACTTTCTCTATAGAGTTATAACTTGTTTGTATAGTTGAAATCTTTACAGGGTGGTTTTTTGATTGGTTGCTGAACTCTCCAGCTACACGGTGGCTTGTTTGTACTACACAGTGACTTGTTTGTAGCTGAACTCTCTACAGAGTGACTTACTTTTAGCTGAAAATTGTATAAAGTAACTTGTTTGTAGCTGATCTAGATGAACTCTCTACTGGGTAGCTTTTTTGTAGCTGTACTCTCTACACAGTGACTTGTTTGTAGCTGAATTCTCTACAGAGTGACTTGTAATGTTGTAGCTGAACTCTCTACAGGGTAACCTGAACTCTCTTCGGTGTGACTTATAATGTTCTCAATCTCTACAGCCACATGTTTGTAGCTGAACTCTCTACAGAGGGATTTGCTTGTAGCTGAATTGTATATAAGATTAACTGTTTGTAGCTGAACTCCCTACAGAATAACTTGCAATGTAATATAATTCTATAATGGAGTAAGTTATGAACGTAGCTGAATGTTCTATTAGGTTGACTATTCTATTAGAGTATCTCGATCTCGCATATGCTACATGTAGTTGGCTTTGGGATCATAACTCAGTGGTTTGTAATCTGATTCTTCTGTACTACTGCAAGGACTTTCTATGATCAAGACACACGATAGTGTGTTGTGTGGCCCAACAAACCGGCGCCATACCGTGGGTATATTGACAGGAAGAAAGAAAATCTCATTTTCACACTTTTGTAT
This sequence comes from Dysidea avara, assembly GCF_963678975.1. Taxonomy (NCBI): domain Eukaryota; kingdom Metazoa; phylum Porifera; class Demospongiae; order Dictyoceratida; family Dysideidae; genus Dysidea; species Dysidea avara. Next base: position 44,278,734 of record NC_089273.1, read on the forward strand.
CTTAGTGATCCCTTATCCGATTGAAACCAACTTTGCTACAGCGTTTCCCGCCAGCCAGGGGAGTCCACATACCTAATTTGAAAGAAACCACTCCAGCCATTTCTGAGATACGAGCTGCCAAAGTTTTGATTTTTTCTTGGTTTTTTTCTTCGTGTTTTCGCACACTTGCAAAAATTGCTATAAAACGCAAATGCATACTCCAATCACCTTGAAATTTGGCACACAGAAAGGGAGTCCAAAGGCGAATCCTAGCATCAAATGTGGTGCAAATCCAATGAATGGTTCGGGAGTTATGACCGATTATTCGCGTAAAACAAGATCGATTTATTGTCATGCCTACAGGGTAAACCGCTTCATGGAATCAGTTGAAATTGCTATGTAGATGGAGTAACCATCGTAGGAGTGTCTTTTTGTGGTTTAAAAGGAATTGAGATAAATACCATGGAGATATGACACAAAATCCAACCTGTGATACAATTACACATACAATTACACAATCGATTTTTATGAGTAAAAAAATATTAGTTTTTACGCCTACTAGGCAAACTGCTTAGAGCAATGAGCTGAAAATCGGTGTATAACTGGATAATCTTCATAGAAAGTCCTTGCAGTAGTACAGAGGAATCGGATTGCAAACCACTGAGTTATGATTAGAAAGCCAACTCCGTGTAGCAAATGCGAGATCGAGATACTCTAATAGAACAGTAACCCTAATAGAGCAATCAGCTAATTTATTTACTCCATTATAGAATTCTATTACATTACAAGTTATTCTGTAGGGAGTTCAGCTGCAAACAGTTAATCTTATAGACAGTTCAGCAAGAAGCAAGTCACCCTATAGAGAGTTCAGCTGCAAATATATTGCAGTAGTGATTCAGAACATTACAAGTCACAATGAAGAGAGTTCAGCTATAAACAAGTCATGCACCCTGTAGAGAGTTCAGCTACAAACATCACTGTGTAGAAGTTCTGCTACAAACAAGTCTTCATGCAGAGAGTTTAACAACCAAAATCCACCATGTAAAGACTTTAGCTTTACTAACAAGTTACTCTGTAGAGAGATCAGCTAGAAATAAGAGAGAGCTCAGCTAGAAAACATCACCTTGTAGAGACTTCAGCTACAAACAAATCACACTGTAGAGATCTAAGATAGAAGAAGCCACCTTGTAGCGGGTTCAACTGTGAAGTGATCACCCTAGAGAGAGTTCAGCTAGAAAAAATCACCCTGTAGAGAGTTCAGCTACAAAGAAACCATCCCGTAGAGAGATCAGCTAGAAGCAAGTCACCTGTAGCGAGATCAGCTACAAAGAAACCATCCTGTAGAGAGTTCAGCTACAAATAAATCAGAGTTTGGCTACAAAAAGTCACACTGTAGAGTATTCAGCTACAAACAAATCACCTTGTAGAGTGTACAACTAGACACAAATCAGCCAGTAGAGAGATCAGCTAGAAGAAATCACCTTGCAGAGAGTTCAGCTACAAAGAAACCATCCTGTAGAGAATTCAGCTACAAACAAATCACCCTGTGGAGAGTTCAGCTACAACCACATCACCCTACATTGAGTTTGGCTACAAAGAAACCATCATGTAGAGAGTTCAGCTGCAAACAAATCACCCTATAGACTGAGAATTCAGCTACAAACAAATCGCCCTGTAGAGAGATCAGCTAGAAGAAGTCACCTTGTAGAGAGTTCAGCTACAATAAACCACCCTGTAGAGAGTCCAGCTGCAAACAAATCACCTTGTAGAGAGTTAAGCTATAAAGAAGTCACCCTGTAGAGAAATCAGCTACAAAGAAAACATCCTGTAGAGAGTTTAGCTACAAACAAGTTACCCTATAGAGAGATCAGCTAGAAACAAATCATATTGTAGAGGATTCAGCTACAAACAAACCACCCTGTAGAGAATTCAGCTACAAATAAATCGCCCTGTATAAAGATTGACTAGAAGAAGTACCTTGTGGAGAGTTCAGCTACAAAGAAACCATCATGTAGAAAGTTTGACTACAAACAAGTCACCCTGTAGAGAGATCAGCTAGAAGAAGTTACCTTGTAGAGAATTTAGCTACAAAGAAACCATCATGTAGAGAGTTCAGCTACAAACAAGTCACCCTGTAGAAAGACCAGCTAGAAGAAGTTACTTTGTAGAGAATTCAGCTACAAAAAAACCTTCAAGTTGAAAGTTCAGCTACAAACAAGTCACCCTGTAGAGAGATCAGCTAGATGAAGTTACCTTGTAGAGAGTTCAGCTACAAAGAAACCATCATGTAGAGAGTTCAGCTACAAACAACTCATCCTGTAGAGAGATCAGCTACAAACAAAACAAGTCACCCTGTAGAGATATCAGCTAGATAGAAGTTACCTTATAGGGATCAGCTGCAAACAAATCACCCCAGGGGCGGTGGAGCAGGCCAAAGAGTGAGGGGGCCAGGCCAGCTGTAAGTGAAGACAGACAAAAATAAAAGAAGAAAAAAGGTTTTTACCTGTTGACAACAGCTGCCCTCCATCAACTATATCTCCTTATTAATAGCCACACATACGTAGCTAAGTAGCTTGCTACACTGCTTCTCTGAATACTGTAGCTGCTCTATTAGCGTATCTACGTAGATCCTGACTTTTCTATTAGAGTATCTCGATCTTTTCTCGCAAATATTGTCCCATAAAAGTGTGTGTGTGTGTGGGGGGGGCATGGCCCTCCTGACCCTACTGTCTCCACCACCTATGAATCACCCTGTAGAAATATGTGTTGGAAGAAAATCACCATGTAGAGAGTTCAGCTAGAAACAAGTCACTCTGGAAAGAGTTCAGCTACAAACAATGGGAGTTTCAGCTATAGTTCAGTTATGTATAAGAAGTCACCTTATTACCTACAGTATGATTATCTTTCATTGTTAAATATACAAATATTTGTAATCAGACAAAAAATAGTACGCAACATTTTTTTCTTTGTTCCACAATTCCTGCAGAAAAAAAAACAAGTTAGAAGGAAGCACCAAAGCCAGTTAATGGCCGGCTTTGTGGCTTGCAGTACAAAAAGAAGTGATATCTAAACCAAAACAGCCAAGCTGTAAAAAAAGAGTGCGACCCCCAAAAAGCCAGGATGAAAAAAGATGTGAAATCCAAGGTGGCGGCCAAGAAATAGCTGTGATGGTAGGTTAACCCTTTAAGGACCAAAAATTGTGTGCATAGTCTACCCTGAAAGCCCACACGTTTTATGATTATTGTGCATTTAGTGTTTTAAAACAATATAATAAGTTTATAGCATTGACAAAGCCCCTACAAATGCTCAATTGTATAACAAATTATACTAAAAGACTCACCTGACAATAATAAACAACATTATCTAACTTACCAAAGTGTAGAACCAATGTCTTAAAAGCACTAAGGTGAGTTTCAAACACCTACACGCGACCGATTTCTTCGTGACACAATCAATAAAAACAGTCCGCCATTTTAGTTTTTTAAAACCGCATAACGTGATCTTGTATATAAAATTATTCGCCTCTAAATAGTGAGCACTCTGAGCTTTATTTGAAGTTAATACGATGAACACAGCCAAAGTTATGGAGCGATTTCTACAAGGTTAGTTTTATTGTTGTGTAAATATTAAATGTTTGTACTTTGTTAAGAATTTTACACAGGCTTAGTTTTGCGTGATAAGTTGACCTTATATATCAAAAGAATTGCCTATGAATGGCGAATACAATGGCCCCTATTTCGATCTAATAGCTTCATTTGTTGCGGAGTTATAGCTCTTTGTTTACTGCCAATAATCTTGGACGTAATATTACGGCGCTGGTCTTTCGAGCAATACCTACTTTGGACGTAATATTACGGCAGCGGTCCTTAAAGGGTTAATGGCAAAAATTTTATTTACGACAATTCAGGTGAAGTTGGTGCCGAATCCTAGTGGAGGAGGCAATGCAAATTCACCTGAATTGTCGTAATTAAAATTTTGCCATTAATCTACCATCACAGCCATTTCTTGGCCACCACCTTGGATTTCACATCTTTTTTCATCCTGGCCTTTTTGGGGGCCGCACTCTTTTTTACAGCTTGGCTATTTTGGTTTAGATAATCATTCCAGCTACTCACCAATTTTCAGCTCATTGCTCTAAGCGATTTGTCTGGTAGGTGTGAAAACTAATAGTTTTTTAATTCATAAAAATTGATTGTTTTGTGTCATATCTCGATGGCCTTTAACTGGATTCCTTTCAAACTACAAAAAGGCACTCCTATGATAGTTACTCCATCTACATAGCGATTTTCAGCTCATTCTTTCAAGGGGTTTACCGTGGGGGCGTGATAGACCTTTGACCTTATTTTACACAAATAATCGGTCATAACTCCGTGAATGTTTGTCGGATTCCTACCAAACTTGGTACTGAGATTCACATTAATGAGCCCCTTAAGTTTGCCAAATGTCAGCCTGATTGGAGCACGCATTCATGTTTTATGGTGGATTTTGTGAAGTGTTCGGAAAGAAGTCCCCAATGAAAAAATTTGACTTCACGAAACAATTTCTCTACTACTGCAGGATACTTAGCTTGTTGTACTGATATTTGAACCACTATAAATCAAAAGCCAGTGTTTTAGATTGAGAAATCGGCACATCGTATTTTTGCGTATTGTGTGATTTGCAGTAAAAACAAGGAATTGTAAGTGCAGCTTTTCTTGCAAAGGACTGAGTCGAACTTATTAGCTGTATGTTATCTTAAGTTGTTGTGCTGTGCAAACATGCATAGTAATGGGTAAGCATCTAGCTGGGTGGCTTACAATGGCTCGTTTGTTGGTCTGCAAAATCATGAAAAATGTGTTTGAGTTACTCTGGCTCCTACCATGAGAGAAGCAAGATCTTCCTCACAGCATGGTCATGCAACTGGATGTTCCCTCGGTCTATAATACAAATTTGAAAAGAATCCTAAACTGTACGCTATCTGGCTGGTGACGACAAAATATTATGGTGATTTTATGAAAAAATAATGCAGCCCACTGCTTCTGCAATTGAAACTAATTATGGGTTAATTGCAACACTAACCACTTATACTTTAAATATATTGCGGCTACTTTGGTGGCAGAGATCGCCAACATCCCAAATTGGCAATAAAATGCTGGCTGTCACTATTATTCTGGCAGTCACGTGAATAAAAATAAAATTTGAACAAAAAGGTCCTCAAACGAAAAAAAAGAAAACACAAAATGCCTTGAGTGGGAATCAAACCCGGCACCTCCAGTGCTTGAACCCAGGGTCCTAACCATTGTGCTATGCGGCTCCCAACTATCCATCTCCCTTAGTTTCTACCTTATATATCTCCGAGTGGAGTAACTTCTATATAATATATATTGAAGGTGAAGAAGAAACTAAAGCTGAACCCAACCCTACCCCAAAACTAGAAATACTTTTCACGTCCCCTAAAGTTGAAAGCTCGGAGCAACCTACTAGACGCGTTCCCTAAATTCGAATACTTCGGGCAACCTACTAGATGTGTGCCCTAAAGTGGAATACTCAGGGCATAGCATACAACTAGTGTGCTTGATAGTTAGAAATCTAGTGGACTGCCAGAACAATAGCACTGACAAAATATTTCCGGCTGCCGGAACAATAGAAACTTCGTAATATATTTCAGTATCACCAGCCAGATAGCATACGTACATCCTTGGATTCCTTCCATCTTTGCAGTATGGATGAAGTAAGCATCCAACCGTATCACCATGTGGTGAGGAAAGTCTGGCTTCTCTTGTCGTAGATGGTAGCGCATTCAGAACATTTTTTTATGATGCTGTTTTGAAGAAAGCAACCTTGTACAAGCAATACAGCCAGACATTTTCCAATAACTATGCACGTTTGCAGAGCATAGCAAGCCTAAATAACACCTAGCAAATAAAAAAGCTCAAACCATATCTTTGAGAAACTAACCTGGGCCTAGCTTGGTCAGTTTCTAGCCCCGGTTTCTAGCTACTGTCAAAGAAATAGTTTGAGCGTTTTTATTTGCTAGGTGTTATCTAGGCTTACTATACTCTGCAAACGTGCATAGTTGTTGACAAATGTCTGGCTGTATTGCTTGTACAATGTTGCTTTCTTCAAAAAAGCATCGTAAAAAATTTTTTTGAACACACTACCATCTACGATGAGAGAAGCCAAACCTTCCTCACCACATGGTGACACGGTTGGATGCTTACTTAGTCTATACTGCAAAGATGGAAGGAATCCAAGGACGTATGCTATCTGGTTGGTGATATTGAAATATTTTATCGCCAATTTGGGATGTTGGCGATCTCTGCCACCAAAGCAGCCGCAGCTTCATGCCATCCGGTTTGATATGTTTAAAGTGTAAGTGGTTAGTGTTGCAATTAACCCATAATTAGTAAAGTAGTTTCAATTGCAGAAGCAGTGGGCTGCACTATTTTTCATAAAATCACCATAATATTTCATCATCACCAGCCAGATAGTATACAGTTTAGGATTCTTTTCAAATTTGCATTATAGACTTAGGGAACATCCAGTTGCATGACCATGCTGTGAGGAAGATCTGGCTTCTCTCGTGGTAGGAGCCAGAGCAACTCAAACACATTTTTCATGATTTTGCAGACCAAAAAATGAGCCATTGTAAGCCACCCAACTAGACATTTACCCATTGCTATGCATTTTTGCACAGCACAACAACTTAAGATAACATACAGCTAATAAGAAAGTTCGACTCAGTCCTTTACAAGAAGCTGCACTTACAATTCGGTGTTATTGCTGCAAATCACGCAATACGCGAAAATACGATGTGCTGATTTCTCAGTCTAAAAGACTCGCGGCTTCTGATTTGTAGTGGTTCAAATATCAGTACAACAAGCCACGTATCCTGCAGTAGTAAAGAAATTATTTGGTGAAAGTCGATTTTTCATTGGGGACCCTGTAGAAGAAGAAACAAAGAAACAAAGAAAAAAAAACCCAAACTTTGGCTGCTCGTATCTCGGCAATGGCTGAAGTGATTTCTTCAAATTTGGAATGTGGACTCCCCTACCTAGCCGGCACTTTTGTAGCAAATTTGGTTTCAATCGGATAAGGGAGTATGGAGCTACAAAGATGTGAAAATCGTGTTTTCTTTCTTCCTGTTAATATACTCATGGTGTGGCGTGCCAGTGTCTTGGGCTGCACGACACACTGCAGTGTGTTTGATTTGTCTGGAACAGTAATGCAATATTCACAACTACGTATATCTATATTATGCTGGTACAGTATTATATGCATTCTGAATATCAGGTATTCAAATTTCAATATTACAAAGCATTATTTATCAACTTTAAATGCATTTTGCTATGGGTATACAAAATAATTCAGACTAGATTTTGATACAGCAAGATAAGTAAGTGGTGGTTAGCACTAACTTGCAACTACAGACCTTACAATTTACTCTTATGATCACCGCTAAATGGTAAACATATACAGTAACTTACTTTAATGCTGAACATTGGAGAGTAGCTCATGTATGGTCTCTCACACATCCTTATGCTAAATTAAGGGGTGGTGCACAATTTTCTGCTTTTTTGTGAGTGTACAAACCGTACGCTAGGAGAGAGGGCGTAAAATCACATGTAGGATTTTTTAAAATGTCGATCATGTGGGTTGGCGAGAAATTCGAATGTAGTGATAAGGCTCTAGTTGTAAACCTCTACTGCTACTTATTCAGTGTCCAATTATAAAAGGTGGACTAAAGCGAGCTGATGCTGTTAATGCATGGGCCCAAGCCAAGTGTAGCTAGGGTTAGCTACCAATGAAAGGAAGCTTTATAAGCTAAAGGAAAGATAAAGCTCATTGAATCTACAGGTAAGACGGTTATCAGCATAGTAACACACGCTATAGGCTTTATAATTATACTTTTATAACAGCACTTACCTTTCTTTCTCTTTAGTCTTAGCCTAGCAATTAACACTGATAAACGGTTACAACTGAATAGCTTGTAGCAACACTGCTTGTTGCTTTTGTTTTCTACCTGCAGAAGGTGTTGTTGTGGGTTTAGGATACTGTTGGGTTATAGGAGGCTGGGTTATGTGGGTACTAATTTGTTTACACTACATAGTTGTGGTAGTTGTGGGTTGTCTATAGAGAAAATCTGTCTCTACAGAGTGTACCCACATCTCCTGACTCCATTCCACCTCAGACTATGGTGAATACCCAACAAATTAGTACTGCTGTTGCTACTGCCAGTGTTGGGATGATTTTGTACGAACACATCGGAGATAACCAAGAACTGTTTCTATGATGTGTATGTGCACATTTGCAAATGTGCATCAGGTACTAATGCCCGCTGTGTGTAGGAATGTTTCTTTCAGGGTATCAGCTTCAAAAGCATCAAAATGATAAGATGCTCAAAATACAAAACAAATACCATACAGGAATTTTGCAATATTAAAAAAAGCATCCGTGTGTTTGTTCTGCTATACAATACATCCATGTGTCAACATTTATACAGTATGCTTTGGGCTAGGGGGTTAGAAAAAAGAGTACTCTTTGTATGCTCGCAAATTGTGGATAACCCCTAAAATTTGTATATCAAATAAATACTGATTACCTGATTGGTGGCCAAGATCAGTCCAATTCCAATTCCAAATATCAGTGCAATACTATTAACAGTTTGAGTCTATTATAAATTTATCGCAATAAACATCTATATAGCAACTTTGGCTAGTGTTAGCTTTCTATTAATAACTTGGACATTTAAAATATCGAACAGTATGGTAGTACTGTTTGAGTAGGAATCCCCCAAAATTACGTGTACTGCCTAAAATGCTGCCTTTAAGATCATCCTAGAAACACCTTACACAATGAAAATCACCTTATGGAATAGTATTAGTCCATCTAACATATGAAAACACTTACAGGCGGCTGAATATAGCAAAAAAAATCACCAAAACTTGAATTCAAAAAATCACCGAAACCCGCCCGCCTGCCTGCCTAACCACAGTTGCAAGGTTAAAGGCAAACTGAAGCAGTGCACAACCACCAAATAACATTTGAGTTGGGTTCTGAATAGTGACTGTGTGCCCTCTGCACCTCATCTTTCCTTTTATCTTCGGCTAGTCGTATTCTTCTAGATGCAATGAAACCATACCAAAGTGTTAAATTTTCCTATCATCATTTTCTTTGAGCAGCATATTAGACACTGTAAACTTATTTAAGCACTTGCGTATGGTTGATACCTATAACTTTACAATGCATTCAATGCCATACCTATTAATGCGATCTTCGTTAATTAATAAAGATCGACCATACCTCTCAGCAATCTGATGACTCACCCCATTATTACTGGCCTAACTGTATTGATATTCATAGCACTATGAAAATATGAAATAGTGACACCCCCCTGGTAGGTGAAAGGCTGACTAGAGATACTCTAATACAACAGTCATCTTAATAGAACAGTCACATGTGTATACATCACTAGACATAGTGGTAGTAACAGTGGAGCAACCACAACCGTGTTTGTACCTTTAGTGGTAGGTTGAGTTTGACTCACTTGGTGGTATTGAAGTTAGCAGTCAAAACTGGTTAACACTTAAAGCCGCATAAAACTTTACAAAACGTATGCACCACATCCGCATTAGCCACTATAGTGGCTATTGATATTCTACAATCGATAACTCGTATACAGAAGGTCACACGGACTTGGAATTCGGAGTGCTGACATCACAAAGAATAAAATGGTATCCAAGTTTTACTGATTCTGATGCTCCTTCGCCAAGTTATGACAGTTTAAACACAGGAGTGTAAATTCGCGTAATGTTTTAGAGAAGAAGATATCTTTGAGGTTTGTAAATGCTGTGGACTCTAGTCGTGTGGAAGGTGTTACTGTCAATCTACAAGTTGATATGGTCCACTGTGGCACTGTTCAAGCAGCGTCGCTTTCAGCTAGTCCCTCAAGATTAGTTGTCTTGTTGTCAACTTCACAAGCGAAGTGTTCGAGTGAGCTGATGGCGATTATTGTCAATTGAGGACAGATTTTCAACTGAAATCACATGTAGAAGACCTTGAAACACAAGGAGAAACAGTACTAACTGTTTTATTATTGATATCTGTAAGTATATAACACTTTCTGTTATGGAACAGTTGTTGGTTAAACATCATGCATTTTCCATGCGTTTTTTTTATATTGCCACAAAAGTGGCTTATGCTCCTTTAAGGGTAATTGGTTTACCCATGCATGATCCTTTTTGATTTAATCTAGCAATTCCTTCTTGTTTCATGGGATTTTCCAGCAATACCTATTTCTTATTATGTCTAGTTTATATGCTTTTCCTAGCATAAGCAACCAATTGTTTACTAACTTTTTACCTCAAAAAGTAACTTCACCCAGGAATGGCCTATTAACACCTGGTTTGGAATGTTAGAATCATCTATGTTTTGTCTATCATGTGATCATCTTTTATCCAAATGCCTCAAATAGCTTTTAAACAAGTGATAACATAGCAGCATGTAAAGTATGTGTTATCAACCATTGATACTTATACTATTGACCATCCATACAAATGGCCAATACAAATTATTGAACAGTGCCTTAGTTCTACTGCTCACAAAAACTCTGCCACTACATCACAACTGTGTATGTAATACAGTTTGTTATGAAGTGTTATGACAAAAAAAATCCATTGGGTTTACAGAATATAAGATATGCGCATTATCAAGACACATGGTATAGTGTGTCGTGACACCGCCATGCCACTAGTGACGTGCGATATGTGATATATATCGAAATATCGTGATATGATATAGAATCTTTACAGTATATTGTGATATAAGCCTAGGTATAGATTTTAGCTATAACTACAGAAAAATGTACCCAAGATGTCATGTGTGCTGTACTTTTTTTGATAAAAGAGCTTGCAATCTTGTATGCTAGTCATGTACCATGTTGTATTGTACTTATAGTACATCAGTGCTACAAGTGTCATCAGTGTAAATACACAAACTGAGTGATGAGTTGTATATCGTTACATATATATCTCGTATCGTGATATGTTGTGTACAATAATCGTGATAAGAAAATATCCTATATCGCACACCACTATACATGCCACACTGTTAGTATATTTACAGGAAGAAACAAAATGGTATTTTCACTTATACATAGTTCTGTGCTCCCTTCTCAAATTGGAGTCATTTTTTATACTGCAAATTTCCTCCACCTTTAGCACCCCACATACCAAGTTTGAGCAAGATTGCCTATCACAATCATGAATTATAACCCTTCACAATTAATTTCTTTGTATTTTTTTCTTCATTTAGAAGGCGCAGGGGTTTAGATTATTGTTTTCACACACTTTACAAAAACCATTATAAAATGCAAATGTGCAGCTCAATTTTCATAAACTTCGTTACACTTTAAGAGCATATTGTGGTACAATCATGTATCAAGTTTGGTGTAAGCGTCATAGAGCTATGGATGATTATTTGCATCAACTTGTTGTCCAATTTACATGGTAAACCGCTTATGGGAGTAACTTAATAATCGGTATGCATATAGGTTAACCATCATAGCTCAAACCTTTTGTGAAATCGCATTGACAGGTATAAAGTTACAAGGCAAAAACCAAACAACTGTAATTCATAGGGTTGAAATACTCTAATAGAAAAATCACCGCAGGGTAAAAAAGTGCATGAAAATGTAGGAAAAAACTTACCAGCATTTGAACCAGCGACCTCCACACCAAACATCCAAATCCTTAACCACTGAGCCGCTGCTATCATGGCTGAGGTGAGAACTTCTCTATTATTCCATCAAACGAAAGCCGATATTATAGCCAGTTTGTACAGATCGGCGGGGTAGCACACTACTATTAAGACCTTCTTGTGCCAATCGTCATGATCATAATTATCATAGAAAGTGCTATGCTAATAAAACTTGTGACAGTAGGCTGCAAATTGTATTCTAGCAGAAGTATTCTGTGTAAAAATTGCGCAACTGTAATTTATCATTTTGCACGAAAAATCAAGATATTCTAATAGATAGTTACTGCAAAATCTTAATGGTCAAATGTGACCGGATCTGCAAAAACCCGACATAATGGCGCAAGCCTAAATTTTCGGTATAAGCCATTGATTGCAATGGGTAAAATATTTGCGTAATTGAAAAAAAATTCGTAAAATTTTTAAACGCTTTGTTCTTAGTGAAGAAATAGTGCAATGATAAAAACCTGGGTATCATCTAATTTGCCTACTCAAGAGGAGTTCACAAATCTTTGTTTCGTTGCAGTAGACTAAAGGATACGTAAGTTATGGGCATTTGTTTATGTCACATCGAAACGATTGTATGTGATCGATTTTTCTTCACTGCTTTCGTCTCTGTATGCAGTGAAGAATGGTACCAGAAGACAAAACTTACCCAGTAATGGACTCCCCTATTCATGGTGAACATGATGGTGCAAGTTGCAACTCTGTACTACATTGCGTTGGTAAGTTACAGCCGTTTTTTGTAAGCACATGTAATTTATTTTCCCAATTCTTGCTGTACAAATCAATCTTTCTGTTGTTGTTACTTTGTAGGGGTGTAACTCCAAAAGTTTTTGGCATACAAGGCTAAAACTTGGCCAGAGTATACACTTGGCTAAGTAGATTATAATATGCAATAATATAGAATTTGAAAAATGCGCCATTATGTCGGGTTTTTGCAGATCCGATCACAAATAGTATACCTAACTTGGAAGAAATTTACTTTGTTATAAACACTATTGCAAATAAATACAGACACTACATATTATATATTACAACTTTATAAATCCATGAACAAGCAAGCCCAAAATTAAATCAGTACAGATTGGCTTTGGTATTGGATTGGTAAGTAGTTTTCTGTATTGGTAGAGCACTAGTTTGTGCTATATCATCTTCATTGCATCTGGACAATGATTTGTGTAAAAACAAACCTCAAAGCCAGTTTATGGTTTGCTTTAGGTATATATTTAAAATACAGAAAGAACTGAAATCCACAAAAAAAACAACAACAACAACAACAATAAACACCCAAAGTGTATAAAGAGAGTGCAGCCTGAGTGTGCAGCCCTCTAAAAACCTGGATGAAAAAGTTGTGCAATCAAAGGTGGCAGCCATGAAATGGCTACTATGATGTTGATGATAATAAATTTTAATAATGCACATAATGTCATTATTGATATTTATTATCATCCACATCATTGCAGCCATTTCAGTGCTGCCACCTTTGATTTCACAACTTTTTTCATCCAGGATTTTTGAATGTCACACCCTTTTATACAGCTTGGCTGTTTTGTGTGGTAGATTTATACAATATATTTATTGACACAAAATGTGAAAAAATCTTTGTTGCCACTGCTAGTAAACACTGTCTCCTCTGCACAGTCCTCATGTACCAATCTGCCACATATCTATGCTCCAACACATTATCTTCACAATTGCCAAAACACATACAGCATGTATTAAGATCAATAACTCCATTATACTTATCTACTGATGCACAGTCTGTAGACTTGTGTATTGCAATAGTCCCACTGGCAATAATAATAGTCACACTTATAATACATAGTTGGCTTGAAGTCTTCTTACTGCATCCTCTAGTGGCCTTTTCCTACTGCTCCCTTGCCCTTTCTCTAGCTTTCTCTTCAGCCTTTTTACTACTCTCTTCTCTCTTTTACCTCTTCTTTTGCTGTTTCTTTACAACTCACTCGGTTTTTCCTCTAGAGGAGCTTCTTTCTTTGCCTTTACCTTTTTCAAGCTTTACTAAGTTTTCATCACTTGTAAGAAACCTTGCTTTTATTTTTGGAGGAGCAGGAGTTCTGGGGGTATCAACAGAGGTGGGGAGGTGGGGGTAACAACAGAAGTGGCTACTGGATATATCAGCAATTCTGTCAAGGGTGATGTGAATCTCCTAGATGTTGATGATGTAATACTTGGAGCTGTGCTCTCTACAGCTGTTGGTGAATAGAAACAATGCGACTAGCCAATGATTGTTGTTCAAAAATCGCTGATTCAGAAGTAGCTGGAAACTGCTCAGAAGTTGTTTGTATATGCTGTTCAGAAGCTGCTGGTAACCATTCTTCAGAATTCAATGTACCTGATGACTCCTGATCAGGTAAAGGTGCAGGCATCAGGGAGGGACGATGTGGAAGATCAAAAAGAGTTTGGCTGGCAGAAAACATGTCTGGTAGTAAATTAAGGAGAGAATCACTCCCAGATGGGTGGAATTTGTTTCTCGGGACGATAAATTCTCAGCGATCTTACATAGTCTGGATCTACAAACATGTCACATTCTTCATTAAATCTTCTCATAAATGATTTTTCTTGTTCCAGAGAAAATCTATTACTTTGATTATTCATGGAGGCTCCATTGTTGTTCTCACATTACTCTGGTGTATAAAAACAGCAGTACTATAATAATCAGAATCAAGTCTGACATGATCATTCTGAGCTATTGATTGTGTGTTGGATGGAATGACAATAGTAACATGAGAATTCAGTGGATACATTAATACTACAGGTCCTGAAACCAGAGATGACATTTGCAGGAGCAACAGCTTGTGGCCATATTTTCACAAAAGGCTCATGAAATTAAATTTAGTGACAATTTTTCTAGGATTAACTTGAAAGCAGTCATGGCACATGTGTGCCTTGAATGGGAAAATTACTGTGTGATCTAATGGCTGAGCTTCATGGATGGTATGTGGGGATAAACAAAAAAGTAATACTTGATTACTGATAGCATAACGAACAGGGTTGGGCTGATAATTAGTACTGTGCCCATCTAGCAGCAATAACAATGGACACTGTCGCACAGAGTGTTTCAAAATATTATTATGCTCACATAGTCATGATTAAAATAATTCAGTGGTGGTCCACTACAGCTGTAAGGAAATTCATTGCTTGTCCATGCATGACTTGTAGAATAGGTTTCAAAATCTACTGTTGGTGGAAACATTTGTCCAGTGGCACTCCAACAGTGATTTGTCCTTTCCTACCAGTCAAAATATACCAGAATTTCTTTTCTCCAGTTTGTGATGCAACATTAGGTGCTTTGGAATCGGAAGGAACCCAGTTTCTGTGGTTTCGTCAACATTATAGTTTGCCCAGGTAAATTATTTAGATATTAACCTCCATTTATTCCTACAACAAAGAGAAGTAATGTCCGATAGTCATTTCATTGACAGTGTCCAATTGAACATTGGCTGTATTGTCATCTTTTCTCAGTGACAGCTTGCCGCTCCCTGAAAGATCTTCACCAACCCTATGTTATTCTCTATTCCTTAAGGTAACGGTATACCGGAAACCCATCTAATGGGAAGCCTTATTAAGCGAAGGCATAATATTACCACAAGAATTTGTTTTATTGGTTCACGTGATTATACTTACGTAATAATAATATGGCCACGCTGAGTGTTAAAGCGCATGGTTTTGTTGCAAGAAGAAATTCGTCATTGTTTAATGTGTAATAGTAAAGAAGACATTCACAAAAGTGAGTAGTATAGGAACTTAGTTTAAGAGGATTCATATCCTTTGCACGAAATTTTGGAGGCAAGGGTAATTTGTGGTTTTAGTATGGTATCCTAAATGGCAAGGACTGTTTTTCTGTGTCAGTTTTTTCACGTATACTAGTGAATTAGACCTCTGTGTTTGTGCTAGTTTGTGTCCTATACATAACCGTAGTGACCAGTAGTGTAAAGAAACCACTTCTATTACTGTAGTAAGTAATAGCTGTGGTATTTTTACAACTTTGCGATGCCACGAAATATATAATGATTAACTGTTATATGTACGTTGATAGCTACCTAGTCTTCTCTGTTACTGGACACTAGCTAGTAGCCTATACTAGCATACAGTGTTGTGATCTCACAGATATGTAGGTGCTTGATTCATTGGAACTTGACACCAAGTGGTTATTTTGAAGGTACATTTTACCCATGGTGTAAGTCAGTAAGTAAAGATCCCACTTCTCTGAACTTGTAGCCAGCAGTAAAAGGTACATTATTTCTTCAATTAATATATGACATGTGTGTGTAACTTGAAAGGTCTTTGTGCTAGAATTAAATTTAGGAAAGTATGCGAATTTTCAGAATTTCAATGGCTTCCAGTATTCCGCCACCTTAAAATGCTTTTCCCCTTAGCACAAGACTCTGCAATACTTAGAACATCTCTTCTAGTCCACAGCAGAAGACTCTTTCACAAACTCTGCAAATTCATTTAATTCATTGTCATTCAGGTTCTCTGAGGATCAGATTTTGTCCCATGCTTAATTCTTTAACTGATTCTTTCCTTTAAAGTTGTAGGTAGAACACCATATATACTTATTAATCCCAGCACGCCCAGCTCTTACACTTTTATAGCATTTATCATCTGTCCATGGCTTTCTCTTAACCTTCTTAGCTGGAGAACATAATACCAGAGGTGCTTACTTTGATCTCTTCCTGTTCGTGAGTATTCTTCTTTGTCCATGACGAGGTGGCAAGGTAAATGGCACTAAGAATTATTCTACAAGCTAAGTATGAATTATTATACCTATAATTAATTAGTATTGAACAGCCCCAAAATAGGTGAAAAGTACCTAAAAGTGTTGAGAATAACAGCACACAGTTTCAATAACATGTAAGTAGAGTAACCGAAAAATACACAGATTTATTTTTGGATGATAGTAGGTACTGATCAACTATCAGTTGCTTACACTGTGGATTAGCTAACTTGAAAGACACCTTGGTGTAATAGAGATATATCAGAAAAACAGCTTAACAAGAGTAGTTATCATATTGCTTTCAAATTGATACCTTGTGATGAGCCATGCAGGCCTATAAGGATTAAATGCTAATTACGTATTTCATTACTATCTACAGGTGTTAATCAGTGTCACCAGTGAAGCATAAGCTAGTGGAATAACATTTATTTTTTCACACCAAGCACAATACAAGCACACACAGTGCCATATAGCTAGTTTACTAGCTAACAAGAGATGAATGATGGTGTTACAGCATAGCTCAGTGGAAAATTCCTACTTTGGCATTGAACAAAATAGTAATAGCTAATGTGCCAAAGTAGAGACTTTCCCACTGAGCTATGCTGTA
Source organism: Dysidea avara (assembly GCF_963678975.1). Taxonomy (NCBI): domain Eukaryota; kingdom Metazoa; phylum Porifera; class Demospongiae; order Dictyoceratida; family Dysideidae; genus Dysidea; species Dysidea avara. The sequence continues at coordinate 44,295,794 of NC_089273.1, forward strand.
ACACCATCATTCATCTCTTGTTTCACTACTTTTTATTGCACTGGATCCCTACTTCATTTTTAAATTAACAATTTTTAAAATACTAGTTAACTTTGTTAAGTTTTTTTTTGTTATGGTACAGCTAGCTACCGTGTAACTTGTATTAGTCCACTTGCACTCCACATCTGTAGGTATGGGAAAGGCAGATACTATCACTTAAACATTTTGCCCATTTGTTCAGTGAGAAGTAGAGTTCCTCATATTCTGTGATTATGCTGTAGTTTGGGGTTCTCCTTGCTGCACTCTTCAATAATGAGAATCAGGGCTCGCCCATTCTAGATGCAAGCATCCCTGTATGCCTCCAGCCGTCGACCTTGCTGTTGCTGAGGGGTACCTGTCTCATTCAGAACTATATTATACTAATTTTATATTGTGCTTGCTTCTTTTCCTTATAAAAATAACTATGTCTTCCAGAACAATATAACTTGTAACTGTTCCATCATACATGATTGTGTGTATTAGAGTGACTGTTGTGTTAGAGTATAGGCCACTCCAAATAAATTTCCTGTTTCCCGTCCTGACCTCAAACATACTTGCATGCGGGCGGACAGTCCATTTCCATTATTTTATTATGAGATTGGCAGCTTTTCAAGCTGGCACAGCTATAAAAAGCTGCACAAAAGCATGTTCCTTCCTTTTCAAGTTGCAAAAATAACACAAACGTGAAGGTTGTGCCGACTTGATAGCACTGCTGACACTGTTTCAAGATGGCTTTTACTAAACCTGTCAGTATGCAAGAATAACCGGAAAATAATGGAAGAATACAGAATCATGGAATATTTAGAGCTGACAGTAACCAGATGCGGGCGGTGGACGGGAAACAGGAAGTTTATTTGGAGTGGCCATATCTGCAGTCAGCCAAGGGGTGTGCAGCTAGCTAGACCAATAAGGAGTGAGTTTATTGTTAAGTAAACAGCTAGATTGTTAAGAGGTCGGCTACTCTTTCGCTATTATCTTTATTTGGGGGCGTGGTCACAAATCTATCGCAAACCAGATCCCAATCGTGAAGTTGCAGATGTCTAGCTAGTGTAACTGTTATAGTAGCGCCAGGACTGAAGCGCTTCTGAAATCCAGCTGTGAAATAGTTCTGTAGCATCTAAATGTGCTGCTGAAAGAAAGCATTAATGCGGAAAATTAACACCTCGATATGGTTTCGTTGGATGAAGAAGAAGACAAGCAGCTGATTGAAGATAAAAGAAAAGACAGGCGCAGAGGCCTACATTTGTCTGAACCCCAAAAGGCACATCCCACTGGTGAATTTGTTATTGTGGCATAAAATGGTGGCCATGTGCTGCTTTATTTGGCCTCTAGCCTTGCGCTGCTTCGTTTGGCCTCTAGCCTTGCGACTGTGGTCAGTGAGGCAGTCAGTGAGACTAAAATTCGAATTTTGGCAATTTAAAAAAAAAATTCTATATCCGGCCACCTGTAAGTGTTTTGTTATACGTAGTTAATGCTGTAGTATGTATTACATGGACTAGTACTATTCCATAAAGGTGATTTTTGTCGCGTAAAATGTCTCTAGGGTGATTTTTGAAAGCGGAATTTTGGGCGGCGTGCGAAAGTTTCACCGCAATCCCTACTTAAATGGTACGACCGTACCGTTTTGATTCACTAGTAGAGCTAATCTTGTTCTCAACAACAAAGTCTTGTGTCAGCATGAGAGCATATAGTATTTGTATGGTTTCTCATAACAATTCGTGATCGCACAAATGTAGGCAGAAGGACTCACCATGCAGAGATGCTATACATGATCTTATAATGATAAGGAGTGCTGTTTCAGCCAAGGCCTGGCAAAGGAGCTTACACCTGACCTGAGTCCTGTAAATTTGGTTGTGATATGGCTTCTTTACAATACAAAACTGTTAATAGCAAACAGAACTTTGATGTTTATTGAGGTGGTTAATGATCAGTGGAATACAAGCTTACTAATATGTATGTCATGGACATGTGGAAGTACTCACTATATTTTCCATAAAACAAAATAATGATTTGAAAAATACAAGCTGAAAAGCTGTCTGTTTGTCTATCTGTAATACCGCTAACTCTACAACCAAAGCAAGTATCAACACGGGACTTTAACAAAATTAAGCACTCATCATTTGGCAACCCCAAGTTTGTTGTTGCAATTGGCTATCTGCTTCCATTTGTTCTCTATAATACGTTGAAGGCAGTGGTGTAGAGGAAAGCTTGAGGTACGTACATTGCTGTCAAAACCACAAACAGACAGCCAAAGTGTTAGTACATTGAACTGTTAACCCAAAGGTCCTGGGTTTGATTCCTGCCCATGACAACTTTTTTTTTCTCAGTACCACCTTTTCGTGACACACTTTTCATGTGTCAGCTAGTGACAACGACTACTCGGCAATCTGTGCACATATTGACACGATTCACGTGCAAAATGAAATGCTTATCATCTGGCTACATCGCAAAGTTTATTGCAAGCTCGTTTTGGTAGGTGTGCAGGGTTCCATGGATTCTCCTATTAATTCTCAAACACGCCCCTTTTTCAACAATTTTTCATGATACATACAGCATGTTTTACTACAAAGGCTTTGAGGTAGGAATGCTAACATTCTCTGAAGCCACAAGAAATTTCGCATGCCACAATGTTCCTAATAGAAGCCCGGCACTTTCACACCCTGAGCTAGCCTCAAGATGGAAAAGACAAGGGCATTTACTAAGCTTTCCTGCTGGGACTGTCTGTGGTGCATGCCTTCCTTCCCACACCCTGGTTGTTATTTTTTTTTCCTGGGAAAATCTATTACTCTATACCCCATCCAACAATCCCTTTGTGATTACCATCTTCTAAAAATACTAAGATGAGATAGTTGGTAGAGAGGGAGTGGTGTGGGTGGGACAAGATTCACTATGCCACACAGCACCATGCATTCTAACACCTCTCTATGTGCCTTTTTCTTGTAACGCATGCGCAATGTTATTCTCCAATTATTGCCAACCCTTCTCATGTGTGCTCCTGCCCAATCTTCCCTCCAGTCATGGTGGAGCTTCAGGTTAGTCACTGTCATAATACACTTACGCATGCTCGACTGCAACACTAACCTAGTTTGGCTAGTTAAACTCCATTTAAGAAGTCAGGTGTTACATTATTTTGTTTGCTGACATGTAAAATGTGTGGAAAAGGTACCTTTTCGCAAATCCGGTCACGTATAGACTGTTGGAAAAGTATACAGTAGCACGTTTGATAGGGACAGGGCAGGCCAATTGGTTCCATGTTCATTTGTCTGTGTGTTTGTCTTGTATACTCTATTAGAGTAAGTGCCTTCTCTTTGCAACTCCAAGTCTTTGTGAAGTTAACTACTTGCCTAAATTATAAACAAGTTGATGTTATGCTACTTTTAAAAACCAAACGCCATGCAGCTAGCTAACTCATCTGAAATTAAGTTACATAGGTTTTTGGCTGTGCAATAATACATAATTTAGTGTAATTCACGTATTTCATAATTCATGAAATTTTTGTAATTCTTCAATTACGTTGCTATGCGCTGCTAAGGAAGCGCTTGTTAAACAAACCGCTTTTATTAACACATTACGCACAGAAGCATCTTCTAAAGTGTTTTATAGTTTGACTATCGTGTTTTTTTTTCACAAATTCTCTCGACAAAGCCTCAAAGCTGCTCTTCATTTTCGTTCGCGTACGTAGGGGATACGTCCCCTTTCCAACTCAAATGGATAGGCTATTCCTGGTAGTCTATGAGGCCTGCACAGTGGTTATTCAGTTGTTAAATGCTTGTAAAACCCAAAGGGAAGGTAATTCATGAAGTCGGAGGAGAGTTGCCACACTTGTATTTCAGACCGCCGAAAAGAAACCACCTCAGAACAAAGTTTACCTGTGCGGAAGTTTAATACAGACTTTATTTAACTTTTACTTCTTACGTAAAAGCTGCTTTTCCATTTTACGATTTGCTCATGTGGGTGCATACAGACAAACATAGGTAGATAGGTAGATAGGCAGGTACACACACACACACACACACACACACACACACACACACACACACACACACACACACACACACACACACACACACACACACACACACACACACACACACACACACACACACACACACACACACACACACATACACACACACACACACACACACACACACACACACACACACACACACATACACACACACACACACACACGCACACACACACACACACTTTTACGAAAACAATTTCAGTAAACCAGGCGTGCGCCCACAGCCGGCCAAAGCGCCCACAGCCGGCCTTTGGCCGGCTGTGGATGTGCACCTGGTTTAAAAACAAGTGTGCACCTGTGTGTTAAGTTAATTTTGCTCAAACCTTTGCTTGAAGTATAGCTACAACAAATAATATTGCTTTAAATACTCTTTGTTGACCACGATATACAGTATCTGCATGATAGGATAGCACCACATAATTATTGGGTTAACTTAAAACTGTATAAATTATACATTTCTGCTGTTTAGTTTACCCACATGTTCACATCTTTTTTATTAGTGCTTGCATGATGGTTGAATAGGGTTTATAAATATCACCATGCATGCTACTTTAGGGAATGATATTTAATGTTTCATTCCCAATGCAATGGTTCATACTATTGTGGTTAATGTGGAATGTGAAATGGTCCTGCACATAGGGCAGGTACCAATGCTAGTGTACCATATTACAGTATATGCAGCAGAAAAGTTCGCCATAGAGAAATTTTGGTAATTTTAGCTGTATTTTAATCAATAAGCACAAACTAGAAAATCAGCATCTGTGCTAATCTTGAACCACATAGTGGTTCACAATAGAAATTGCTCGTTATTTTTGCAAAAATTCTAATAGAAAAAAAATACCTACAAACCACCTTGGAAAGCAACTTCCAACTAAAATTACCCTCTGGTCGTTATTTGCAAGGAGGCATAGGTCCACTAGTGAGTGTCAAGTGAAAAGGAAACAATATTTCTACTTTTAACAAAACTGGATCTTGTCATTTTGTTCATCTTCATATATCTACCTAACATTGTGTGCCATTATGCAGTTTCTGTATGCACAAATTGAAAATGCAAAAATCATGGAAGCTAAGGCACACTTTAGTATTATTCCATCTTCTTTGTAATTGTTCATATATATATCCATTAGGTAAAGATGTACAAGGTAGTCATAAACGTGGATGGGATGATGACACACTTCATGGTATGTACAGTATAACCCATAATTTGACTTGTGAAACAGATAGAAACTTGAACCTTGACAACTTGAAGCTGTTGTAACCACATGTTATGCTATTTCATATTTCTAAAATAAAATGCCAGCACTCTCCTAAGGGTAAAGAGTAGGTGGGTATTTAATTGCACACCAAAAGGACAAGGGCTGTAATTAAGTTAAATAATCAGCCAAGAAGCAATAAATACATTTAATAATATGTTGAACATGAATTACCATAACAACGTGTAGTCGTTTATTACAGTATTTGTTCTTTGAACTCACTTATGTTTCCATTTAAGGTTATGGTTAGGTGATAACTCGCCTTTGCTAATAAGCACACATCTTTACTTATTGACCCATTATAATCCATAGACTAGTCTAATAGGTTGGAAGATTTGAAGCTGCTAATGTTAATCGCTCAAGTGTTATAGTGTGGTTTGTGAAGGGCTTTGAAGCATTACTATATGTCAAATTGCTGGGAAACTATTACCATTTTTGCCATGATGATTAGTGAAAACCAGCCAGCAGACACATGGGCAGGGACAGAATGTCATTAAGAAAGGCTTGCTTTAGTGCTGTGCATGATAACAGTTATTTAATTTTCAAAGTTTCACACAAATCCTTCCTGTATCACCAAAAAAATGCAATTAAAAGCACTTTTTGGTATCTGTCCCTGCGCCCACTACTACTGAACTGTTCTAAGCCACAACAACTAGCCTATCTAGTAGTATACTAGCCTATCTAATAGTATACTATAGAAACTTGATGTGAAGTAATAGTATACTGTAGTGAAAAGCCAAAGAAATCACAAATAATTAGTACGTCATTCAAGCGCCACACACTAACAGAACTGATAGTGTATTGCAGATATATATAAGCACCCAACAAGCTTTGTTTCATTAAGATGATGTTTGCTACAAGCCTTACAGAACTAGCAGTAAGCTTATATCAATTCATTTACACAACATTTACGCTTTCCTAGTGGTAAATGGCACTAAAAACTAAACACAAATTAGCCTTGGTGCAATCGCCATTTAATATAATGCAATGTGATACAGTTAATGAAATTTTGGCGGTGCACACTTCGGCTTCCCCGAATTGAAGGGCTTCGACTTTACCATAACCTTAAAGTCCTGAAAAAATGTCTTGGCACATCCTCTTTCAAACCAAATAAATAGTACATGTGCTTGAAATTCTGCCAGCATCATTGTTTAGCTATTATATTTCTGCGGACTTGTATGTATGTATGTATGTTTGTATGTATGTATGTATGTATGTATGTATGTAACAAAACAGGTTATGATGTATTGACCACTGCTATAGCTATATTCCTTTCTATTAATGCTTTACATACAACATAGTTTTGTTGCAGATTGTGAACAAAAAATAGTTAATTTATAAAGTGTGAGACTTTTTGTGATGCATAATAAGAATGCATGTATGTGTATTTTTCTTATTACTATTCTACTAGGAAAAGAAGTAGATACTTCATTACCTGCACCAAAGTGCACCAAAACAGGTATAGTCACTGAAATGTAATTTTAAAACTCAAATGGTTAATTAATTTGAAAGAGTAGTGGTGACAGGTTTATTGAGGCGAGCCTGAGCGAGCCCCATACTGGTGGTAGTTGATGTGACCATGGACCGCAGACCATGGACCATGGACCATCACGTAATCTGAAGTTTACACAAATAACACGGATATCCATCAACTTCCACATGCGTTTTGTGCACTTTCATACACATGGTACATACATAGCATGTTCCGTTTTCATGCTTTTAGCATGTTTTTGTGCTTTTTTCGTGCTTTTAGCACATGACACGTTTTTGTGCAATAGCTAGCAATGTGCCCAGAAGTGTTGAAACTGTGAGAATAGAAACTCATAAAAAGAAGGGAGGGTGACTGACAATGGAAAACCAATGAAGAAAGATAAGCAAGGTTTGTAAGCATGTGCAAATGCCTAGTGCTTCAATTTTTCCCATTACAATTATAGTCTTTTGTTTTATTTCTTTTTTGTGGGGCAGTCTAGTGGATCTCCAATAGCTTTTTGTGTAGCTGGATCTACAACTTTTGGGAATCGTTGATTAGTAGTGATGAATAGCAAAGGCCTGTAAACGAAGGGACAATAGCAAAAATGGTGCACGCTTGCTTGACAATGCTGCATCCTTGGGCACGAACGCTGTATTTTCTAATGTACCTTTGTTAACAAGCCTTTGCTATTCATCACTACTAACCAACGATCCTCAAAAGTTGTAGATCCAGCTGCACAAAAAGTCTTGGAGATCCACCAGACCCTTTTTTATCCCCCCCTCCCTTCCCACACAAAAAAATCAGTCTGGGTGTGAGACTATTACAATTACAGCAGATTACCGGTAATCAAGAACTGCCACATCTACAAGAATATGCTCCACAGTGGACCATCATGCTTCAATTTACATAGCTCCCACCAACCATAGTGTGTTTCATTTAATAGTTAAACGCTTCAAGTCTTTTAAAATCATTTTATTATTGATTTCAGTGATTACAACCATTCATTTCATTTAACTGTCATTGTATTTTCATTGTATTTTCAGTTGATTGCATTGAATAGCTACGTATTTACTTCGAGATCAGGCTCACTCCACAATGCTTTTAGCATCTGAATAGTAATTGGCTTTTATAAAGTGGCATGTCTGCTTACTTTTGTATGAGTGCATGTACAGTATATACATACATATATACGTGCATATGTACATACGTACTGTGCATGTCTAAATGTCCATCACCAAACTTAACGTACATACACCCAAGGTTAAATGACTGCAATGATTATAGCTATAGTTTTGTAACAAATACTTGTTATTGCAGTAATTCTTTTACATTTTGCAACTTTGAGTCATAACATTTTAATCCTGTCTGTTTTGGGAAGCTGTACCATTGCAAAATAGGAATTAGGCTATGTTATGGTATGGTGCGCACGTGTGTAGGGGGGCTGTAATAAGAGTAAAACTGCTGAGTTTGGCTACTTTGGATGTTCGTATGTATCCTTCATGCCACGCCAAATCCTGTCACGTAACAAATTCGGGGCTTGTCCGGGAGCACCAGAAGACTAGTTGTTTAAAGAGTTTGGTCACGGAGACATTTGTTTTCTACTTTCACTGCTCCCTCGTGTTTACCTTGTCCGATTCTAATCACAATTTTTTAACTCTTAGTGCCGGGCGAATGGTACCCCCAACAGGTGTGAATATTGGTACAGTTGGCGTTGTTGTTCGTGTGTCTCGTCTAGGCAGTATTTGTTGTGTTATGTTGAAATTACAAATTTGTAGTCATAGACAAGTTATTCTCATCGTAGTTACTCTCATCATTCCTATTACGTTGTTGTGGAGTGGATAATTATGTCGTTCTCAGTAGATTCTTTTGTGAAATCACCCCGTCTGTTTCCTTAAATCCTTTAAAGAAGGTGCAGCTGCTCTCCATTGCTCAACACAACAAGTTGGAAGCCACCTAAGCTATGAAAAGAGTGAAATTCGAACAATGATCATAGAGTATTTAGTTGAGGAAGAGATTGTGTCCGAAGATGAGATACCATCAACCACAGATGCTATTGAACTGAAGAGGCTAAAACTGCAAGACAAGGAGAAGGAGCGTGAAGCCCAGTTGAAGATGAAAGAGATGGAATTACAAGAGTAGGAATTTGCTGTGCAATTGAAACTTAAGGAACTCGAAATTGCAGCAGCTTCTACAGCTCCACCTGTACCTACCAGTCGACAGGCCCCCTCCAGGTGACAGAGGTTGATAAATATTCCTTGCATTTTGAGAAAGTTGCGTCAAGTCTGTCGTGGCCTAAACAAGTTTGGATACTACTCCTTCAGAGCTCTCTGTTAGGTAAAGCCCATGAAACCTATTCGGCCCTATCGATAGAACAGAGTTCTGCCTATGACACAGTGAAACGCTCTATTCTCAAGACCTATGAGCCTGCTCCTGAAGCCTACTGACAGAGGTTCCGAGCCACCCAGAAGACAGATACTCAGACCTTTGTGGAGTTTGCACGGGCAAAAGAAACTTTGTTTGACCGCTGGTGTACCTCTAAAGGAGTTGATGGAGACTTTAACTGGCTTAGACAACTAATGATGATGGAGGAGTTCAAAAACTGCTTCCTAGTGATATTCAGACCTATCTGGATGAACAGAAGGTAGACAGTTTGCGTGAAGCAGCAGTTTATGCTGAGGACTACTCCTTTACACATACCACTTCCTTTGGAAAGCCCCATCCCTGTGATGGTAACCCAGCAGATACTACACTTGAATTAGCTAAAGGTGGTCAGCCAGGTGCTCTTATCACCAGTAGTTTCACTGGTGGAGGCCCATCAGGGAACTACGGTAGCAACCACCTACCTGCTGGACCAACATGATTTTATTGCAGGAAGAAGGGTCACATAATGTCAGAGTGTTAAGCCTTACCAAGAAAGAACAAGAGGTCTGAAAAGCCTGATCTCCTTGTTTCCCCAAATTTTCAGACAGACCATAAGAAGACAAGTAAGTTACCAGATGAATACACTCCTTTTATTTCATGTGGTAGTGTCTCCCTTGTTGGCTCACAATTGGAATCTCCAATCACCATTCTCAGAGAAAGCAGTCTCTAATATTGGAAGGTGTCCTTCCCTTCAGTTCCCAGTCAGACACGGGAATGACTGTGTTACTACAAGGAGCAGAGTTGAGAACTTTTCGTGTACCACTTCATAAGGTTCACTTGAAGTGTGGTCTAGTGACTGGAGCTGTGGTTGTCAGATTCCTTGCCAGTCCAGGGTGTGAGTCTCATACTTGGTAATGACTTAGCTGGAGGACAAGTGGCATGTGTTTCCAATATGCCACAGGACTCAGTGTCGCCAACTGTTGCAGCAGAGCAAGCCCCAATGAAGGTGTATAGGGTCAGTAATTCACAGCAGGATCTCAGTAGAGAGCAGGAGATCGGGCGCATCACATGGTTGCTAGGAAAGAAAATGGTGGACAACCAAATTTTCGTAGGACGGTTACCAAACTACATTTGCAGTAGGGACTTGGAAGACATTTTCTTTTCCTATGGAAAACTGACACGTTGTGAAGTGAAACAAGGAATATGACTAGCTTATGGTTTTGTTGAGTTTGAAAACAGAAGAGATGCTAAGGATGCAATACGTCTGGAGAATGGCAGAGAGATCATGGGTACTAGGATAGTTGAGGAATGGTGTAGAGGACACAAGGATAAGAATAGCATACATGGTTATGATCGATTTGACTGCTGTGCTCATGATCGGAATTGTTGGACGAGATGACAGATACTCTCGAAGGAGTTCTTATTCATGGTCACCACCCTGACATAAGCATCACAATACCGGTGACTAATTGATTTGTGCATTTCACTTAATTATTAACCTTTTCCTTACCTTGCTGGTGTATTTAGGTCTTTTAGCATGTAATTTTTAGACAACTTTAATTTTAATACCCACACATACACGTATGTGTGTATACCTTTGTTGTTTGTAGAGGTACTTTTGTAGGGGTACTTTTGTAGGGGTACTTTTGTAGGGGGGAGTGTTATGGTATGGTGCGCATGCATGTAGGGGGTTGTAATAAGAGTAAAACTGCTGAATTTGGTTACTTTGGATGTTTGTGTGTATCCTTGGTGCCACGCCGAATCCTGTCAAGTGACAGGCTATTATGCATTTGATCAGTGCCTAAGTCATCACTTATGGTCAATATGATTGTTTATTATTTCCATACATATGTTATTGATTGCTGTATTAGAGACAAACAGTAGTGTGTAAATAACTGACATAACCTCGTATTCATTATTATAGCAATTTAAGAAATGTGACTTTCACAAATACATCCGTAAGTCACCCTGTCTAGAGCTCAGCTAGAAACAAGTCACCCTGTAGAGAGATCAGCTACAAACAAATTACCCTATAGATAGAACGGTTAGATAATAAGTCACCGTGTAGAGAGCTCAACTACAAACAGATCACGCTGTAGAGAGTTCAGCTAGAAACAAGTCATGCTATAGACAAATCAGCTAGAAAATGTTAGAGTTCAGCTACAAAAAAACCACCCTGTAGGGAGTTCAGCCGCAAACAAAAGTTACCCTATAGAGAGATCAACTAGAAACAAGTCACCCTGTAGAAAGTTCAGCTACAAATAAGTCACCCAGTATAAAGAGAGATCAGCTAGAAACAAGTCACCCTGTAGAGATCAGCTAGAAGAAGTCACATTGTATGTAGTTTAACTACAAAGAAACCACCCTGTAGAGAGTTAGGCTACAAACTTATCACCCTGCAGAGGGCTCAGCTACAAACAAATCATCCTGTAGAGAGTTCAACTACAAAGAAATTACACTGTTGAGAGTTCAGCCACAAACAAGTAGAGATCAGTTAGAAACAAGTCACCCTGTAGAGAATTCAGCTTCAAACAAATCACCCTGTAGAGATTTTCAGCTACAAACAGATCACCCTGTAGAGAGTTCAGCTAGATACAAGTCACCCTGTAGAGAGTTCAACTACAAACAGATAACCCTGCAGAGAGTTCAGCTAGAAACAAATCACCCTGTAGAGAGAATCCTGTAGAGAGTTCATATACAAGCAAATCACCCTGTACAGAGTTCAACTACATTTCAAGTCACCCAGTAGAGAGATCAGCTGCAATAAAGCTATCCTGTAGGGAATAATTGACATGAAATAAATATGTGTATTATAATTATATATAATTTGTACATCTACATATGAATTAGTTAAAGTATTTAAAATCTGCTTCATCTTTTTCTTTTTCCTGTGGTAAAGAAAAAAATAGGAAAGCCGGCTATGGGCTGGCTTTGGGGAATACAAATACAAAAAGAAGTGATATCTAATCCATAATAGCCAAGCAGCACAAAAATCACCTGAATTGTCTTATTAAGCTTTTTACCATTAACCTACCATCACAACCATTTCTTGGCCGCTGCCTTGGATTTCACATCTTTTTTTACCATAGCCTTTTTGAGGGCAGCACTGTTTTTTTTACAGCTTGGCTGTTTTGGATTAGATTAGTTTTTATCTTGTATTATCTGTTGTACATAGTTCAAGTGACACATAATATTATTATGCGGATTTTATACTTGTGCCATAATTGCAGTATATCTTCTACGTATGTACATACTGTAGATGATACGGATTCAGAAACATTGAGTCCAGAAGCAAAAAATATAGGAAAACATCGTGGATTTGTCATAGATATGCAAATGAGTGAACATGCATTTTCAGGTATGTATGTTCATGCTTTGCTAATAAAGATGTACGTATTACTGTGTACCTACATTTTGTTGATATATATAGTAATGAAAATATTGAACTTTTTTTTGTTTCAGAAAATCCATCAACATATATTAAAAGATTCAATAATGATGCAATTGGTGCATTTGCATATGTGTTGGACAAACTTACAGAATTACTTTGTAGTGAATTTCAAAATCTGAAACGGAAGTTTGAATCTATCTGTATGGAGGTCCCTCATGAATTTGCAAGCAAAATGATAGCTGTTGAAGATTCAAATGACTTTGTTAAAGTGCTGAACCTGCAGGCATACTGCAATTGGTTTAACATACGTATTTTGAAGAGAATTGTAATTTTTGCTGAAAACCCTATTGCAACAAAGTTGATGGATGCTTATGAAGAATATTTATACCCAAAAAGGATTTTAGATGTTTTGCCATGCTTTAAATCGAGGCATTTTTATGATCCCCATCATTTTTCCTCAGTGGAAATCTACATCAATAAAAACTTTGAATCACTCATTGTTAAAGATGTCATCAAGCATTGTGAATATTTGGAGAGTGAAATGAAGAGTCCTATACAGAGTCTTGCTGTGAAAGATGCCACTGGAAACTGCTCTATAATTACATGTGCTACTCCTTACTATTGTTTGCAACACATGTATGAAATGGTCAAGAATCTCTCTTTCAAGCTCCGTAAATTTCAAATTCAGTATATACAGGTTGGATTCTTCCCTAAAGTTTTTTCAACTCATATAACTATGAGCAAAGAACATTTATCAGACATCGCATTAAATTTGTTGAATGGTAAGTATTAAGATTTATTTAGGCTACTTTTGTGTTTACGTATGTACAAGCATTATCTGCATCTAATTTGGAAGAAATTATATACTTACAGGTACATGTATGTACGTATGTATGTTTTTGTAGTTGTAACGTATACATGCTCGGGTAGTCTTCCTGATACTGCATGTCTGCCTACCTGATATGATGTCTGCCTGAGGGCTGAGGGTTGACTTGTCAGATTGACCATGAGTGTACATCTAATACATATAGTGTTGCACCGATATCCAAATTAGCCGATTATTCCGATAACCGATATTAAGCAACAGAATTAGCCGATACCGATAACCGATCCGATATACACTAATAACACTAACACTCATCCTCATCATCATTAAATGGCTCATATTAGTGACATAACCATTGATATACAGCTTATTCTAGGCTAAAATGTAAAGTTAGATGTATACCACAAGTAAAAGTTACTCATGGTAAACAGGTTTTAAGTACATTTTACTACTGCTATACAGTTGAGACAAGTGGCTGGCACTACATAGAAATCTAAAAACCTCAGTTTATTGTTGGGCATGGCCTAAACCCTGACAGTTTATTATGGGCATGGCTTGTAGTCACCGCTAAACCATTAACACATAACTTAATTAAAATGCCAAATAACTTATGTCTAACCTCCCCCACATCATTATACTACACAGCGCAGTGGAGATTAACATCGGCCTTGATTTAATCAAAACCGATTAATCGGCTAGTAGCCAATATCGGCCCGATACCGATTATTGAACCGATTATCGGTGCAACACTAAATACATATGCATCATCTCCAACATTTTTACATATACCTGTAAACTGACACGCTTTGATGTAGTACATAAGCTTAGATCCTTAGCTATTTTGAAATGGTCAAATTATTATAGTTAACATGTTGGTTGCTGTGACACACTCCAGGGGGCAATGGGGACATTGACGCCACCACTCAGTCAGGACTCCATTCTATATGCATACACACATGCATGTGCTCATATATACACAGTCTAGTATACTTGCCTAGCTACCCTTGCACCATACTTAGCTCCATTGCCTACTTTGCCCTAACACTAAGCACATAGCATTTTTGTAAAGTCATTAAATGTAATTTATTGTATCACAATAAATTGAAGTTAACATGCATGCTGCAGATATTGTGATATAGCACTATAAGAACTTGCACATTATTTTTGTGACCTAATTGCATGCTATAGCGTAAGGGTGCGCTATGATCTAAGCATGTGAAGTAATGTTGAGATGGTGTCAAGTATTGTGTGATCAACAAACTGGTTTAACAGGTTTGTGGTCACGTGACACGCCATGTTCTTGAAAGGTGAATGGCCTAGTTAAATAAAAGTTCCCACCCACCCGCCCACTATTTGGATATAAATTACATATATGTGCACATATAGGCACGGCTGCTTGTACACTATGTATAAGGTATACAATTTGTTAGAACTTTTGTTACTTATTATATATTATTTATTTTAGCTAGGTGGTGACTGAGGATTGAGGGCGGGTGAATTAGATGCTAGTTATGTAGCTGTAATGCTTTATCAATTGATGCCAATATTAATGTTCATGACGTAGCTTGGTCTGTCATTTTGGTTGCTAGTGATCAATTGCTGCGATTTGACATGTCTTAGCAGTTTGCTATCATCACTTGCAAATACTATGTTCATTCATCTACCCTATTTATGGAAGAACTGACTGCCCACCCTATGATTTCCTCAGTTGCCAGTTATTCATCCAAACTCATCCTCTCTATATTACATGTTATATGATCTATATTATATATATATATATTGTCATGTCATGCACGATCTCATGTAGATATAATCTTACTTGCTTTTATGGTATCATTGTATTCTTGTTGCATGATTGTTGAACTTGTGTATTGTCATGTACACTATTGGCTTTGTGGGAAAATGTTATATGATTAGCATTACGAAAAAGAGTAGACAATGTAGAGCTTGGTGCGGTGGAAGGGTGGATAGCTTGGTAAATAAATGTATTATATATATATGAGCACATATGTGTAATTAAATCCTCTATAAATGGTGGCGGTTGCCACTATTCCCAGGGGTGGGCCCCAGCAACCAACATGTTAAGTGTACATGACAATACATAACAAGCAACAATGACACAATAATAGCACATGATATTAGATACATGAGGTTACACTTCATAGATTATATTATATAGGTAATATAGCATTTTAAAAGATGAGTTTAGATGAATAACAGGAAATTTGGTTTGATTTGATTTTCAATCCAGTCAGCAATGCCGTTCTTCCCTGGCAGAGGAAACAAAACACAACATACAGTACATACATACATGCATGCAAAAAAGGTTACAACTACACATAAACAGACACAGCAAAACAATTACAAGCACATGCACAAAACCAATAACACATACAGTATCAAGACACACGGTAGTGTGTCGTGCGGCCCAAGAAGCCGGCGTGCCACACAGTTAGTATATTTACAGGTAGAAAGTAAATGCGATTTTCACACCTTTGTAGCTCCGTAATTCCTTATCCGATTGAAACCAAAGTTGCTACAGAAGTGCCGGCTAGGTAGGGGAGTCCGCATTCCAAATTTAAAGAAAATCGTTCCAGCCATTTCCGAGATATGAGCGGCCAAAGCTTGGTTTTTTTTTCTTCGTTTTTTTTCTGCTTCTACTTCTTCTTTTCGCACACTTTACAAAATCCGCCATAAAATACGAATGCATGCTCCAATATGGCTGAAATTTGGCACAAGTAAAGGGCTCATTAAGGCAAATCTCAGTACCAAGATTGGAAGGAATCCGATGAACATTCACAGAGTTATGACCGATTATTTGCGTAAAATTAGATCAAAGGTCTGTCACGCCCTAAGGGTAAACCGCTTGAAGGAATGAGCTGAACATTGCTATGTAGATGGAGTAACTATCGTAGGAGTGCCTTTTTGTAGTTTGAAAGGAATCCAGTTAAAGGCCATCAAGATATGACACAAAACCCAACCAGTGTCAAAATTACGCGATCGATTTTTATGAATATAAAAACAATTAGTTTTCACGCCTACCAGGCAAACCGCTTAGAGCAGTGAGCTGAAAATCGGTGTGTAGTTGGAATAATTATCATAGAAAGTCCTTGCAGTAGTACAGAAGAATGGGATTACAAACCACTGAGTTATGATTCCAAAGCCAACTACGTGTAGCATATGCGAGATCAAGATACTCTAATAGAACAGTCACCTTAATAGAGCATTCAGCTATGTTTATAATTAATCCATTATAGAATTATATTACATTGCAAGTTATTCTGTAGGGACTTCAGCTACAAACAAGTCACCCTGTAGTCAGATTAGCTAGAAGAAGGTACCTAATAGAGAGTTCAGCTACAAAGAAGCCATCATGTAGAGAGTTCAGCTGCAAACAAATCACCCTGTAGAGAATTCAGCTACAAACAAATTGCCCTGCAGAGAGATCAGCTAGAAGAAGTTACCTAATAGAGAGTTCAGCTACAAAGAAACCATCATGTAGGGAGTTCAGCTGCAAACAAATCACACTGTAGAGAATTCAGCTACAAACAAATTGCCCTGCAGAGAGATCAGCTAGAAGAAGTTACCTTGTAGAGAGTTCAGTTGCAAAGAAATCTCCCACTAGAAAGTTCCACTCTGAACAGATCACCATGTAGTTCAGTTAGAAACAAGTCATCCTGTAGAGAGATCAGCTAGAAGAAGTCACCTTGTAGAGAGTTCAGCTACAAAGAATTACATTGTAGAGAGTTCAGCTACAAAGAAACTACCGTGTAGAGAGTTCAGCTGCAAACAAATCACCTTGTAGAGAGATCAGCTACAAACAAATCACCCTGTGGAGAGATCAGCCTGAAACTAGACACAATGTAAGGAGTTCAACTACAAGCAAATCACTATAGGAGAGAGATCAGCTACAAACAAATCACCTTATAGAGAGTTGAGCTACAAACAAATTATCCTGTAGAGAGATCAGCTACAAGCAAATCAACCTATAGAGAGATCAGCTATAAACAAATCACCTTATAGAGAGTTCAGCTACAAAAAAATCACCCTGTAGAGACATCAGCTAGAAACTAGACACAATGAAAGGAGTTCAGCTAAAACAAATCAACCTGCAGAGAGATCAGCTACAAACAAATCACCTTGTAGAGAGATCAGCTACAAACAAACACCCTGTAGAGAGATCAGCTAGAAACTAGATACAATGTAAGGAGTTCAGCTACAAGCAAATCACCCTGTAGAGAGTTCAGCTAAAACAAATCAATCTGCAGAGAGATCAGCTACAAACAAATCACCTTATAGAGAGTTCAGCTACAATCAAATTTCCCTGTAGAGATATCAGCTACAAACAAATCACCCTGTAGAGAGTTCAGCTGCAAACAAATCAACCTGTAGAGAGATCAGCTACAAACAAATCACCTTATAGAGAGATCAGCCACAACAAATTACCCTGTAGAGAGATCGGCTACAAACACATCAACCTGCAGAGAGATCAGCTACACACAAATCAACTTGTAGAGAGATCAGCTACAAACAAATCACCCTGTAGAGAGATCAGATAAAAACTAGACACAATGTAAGGAGTTCAACTACAAGCAAATAACTCTGTAGAGCGATCAGCTAGAAACAAATCACCTTATAGAGTTCAGCTACAAGCAAATCACCCTGTAGAGAGTTCAGCTAAAACAAATCAGCCTGAAGAGAGGTCAGCTACAAACAAATCACCCTGAAGAGAGTTCAGCTACAAACAAATCAACCTGTAGAGACATCAGCTAGAAACTAGTCGCAATGTAAGGAGTTCATCTACAAGCAAATCACCCTGTAGAGAGTTCAGCTAAAACAAATCAACCTGCAGAGAGATCAACTACAAACAAATCACCTTATAAACGCTGTAGAGAGATCGGCTACAAACAAATCACCCTGTAGAAAGTTCAGCTACAAACAAATCAACCTGGAGAGAGATCAGCTACAAACAAATCACCTTATAGAGAGTTCAGCTACAAACAAATCACCCTATAGAGAGATCAGCTAGAAACAAATCAACTTTCAGAGAGATCAGCTACAAACAAATCACCCTGCAGAGAGATCAGCTAGTAGCTAGAAACTAAACACAATGTCAGGGGTTCAGCTACAAGCAAATCACCCTTTAGTGGGTTCAGCTACAAACAAATCAACCTGCAGTGAGATCACCTACATAAAAGCACCTTGTACAGACTTCAACAAATTACTCTGTAGAGAAATCAGCTAGAAGAATTCACCTTGTAGAAAGTTCAGTAACAAAGAAACCACCATGTAGAGAGTTCAGCTGCAAACAAATCAGCCTGTAGAAAATTCAGTTGCAAACAAATCGCCCAGTAGAAAGATCAGCTAGAAGAAGTTACCTTGTAGAGAGTTCAGCTACAAAGAAACCATTCTGTAAAGAGTTCAGCTGCAACCAAATCACCTGTACAGAATTCAGCTACAAACAAATCACCATGTAGAGAGATCAGCTAGAAGAAGTTACCTTGTAAACAGTTCAGCTACAAACAATTCACCCTGTACAGAGATCACTTAGAAGAAGTTTCCTTGTAGAGAGTTCAGCTACAAACAAATGTGACCCTATTTTAGAAAACCATAAATTTGGGCACATTGGTCAATTTTCTTTTTTATAGCTACAATGAAGCACTGAGTGGTTATCTAGAAAATTTTGTGATGGTACACTAAAGCATTCCAAAGATATGGCTAATTTACTGTCTAATACATAACAAACCAACTTTTCATTATCAGTTTATAGAACTGTATAGTGATCAGGTGTGACAAATTGATTACAAATCACTTTGTTGACAAAGATCTCCATTCTTACAACCTAAAATGGATGAAAAGAGATCCTTGAGGTTTTAATCATTTGTTCTTTGTGCTATTTCTCAATTAAATTACTTGTATTATTGTCTAAAGACAAGAAAATGTTTGGTTTTGGGAATGAACAAATCACCCAATTTGTAAGTTAATTGCTGTCCCATGCTTTGTGAAACTTCTACATGGTCTGATATAATTGAGAATATCTCCTAAAATAAAGAAGCCATAGGTGTGAAATTTCACAGCAAGAAGGCTTAATAGTTGCTTTATCAGAATATGCAAAAAAGTTTATTAAAAATATATTGGTGAAATTTTCAATTGAACATTTCCACAAATTTTGCATGTGCCCAGATGTATGACTTTCCAAAATATGGTCACAAATCACCCTGTAGAAAGATCAGCTAGAATAATTCACCTTGTAGAGATTTCAGCTACAAAGAAACCACCATGTAGAGAGTTCAGCTGCAAACAAGTCACCCTGTAGAAAATTCAGCTACAAGCAAATCACCCAGTAGAAAGATTAACTAGAAGAAGTTACCTTGCAGAGAGTTCAGCTACAAAGAAAGCATTCTGTAAAGAGCTCAGCTGCAAACAAATCACCTGTACAGAATTCAGCTACAAACAAATCACCATGTAGAGAGATCAGCTAGAAGTAGTTACCTTGTAGACAGTTCAGCTACAAACAATTCACCCTGTACAGAGATCAGTTAGAAGAAGTTTCCTTGTAGAAAATTCAGCTACAAAAAATCACCCTGTAGAAAGATCAGCTAGAAGAATTCACCTTGTAGAGATTTCATCTACAAAGAAACCACCATGTAGAGAGTTCAGCTGCAAACAAGTTACCCTGTAGAAAATTCAGCTACAAACAAATCACCCTGTAGAAAGATCAGCTAGAAGAAGTTACCTTGTAGAGAGTCCAGCTACAAAGAAATCATCCTGTAAAGAGCTCAGCTGCAAACAAATCACCTGTACAGAATTCAGCTACAAACAAATCACTCTGTAGAGAGATCAACTAGAAGAAGAGTTACCTTGAGATAGTTCTGCTGCAAACAATTCACCCTGTAGAGAGATCAGCTAAGAAGTCACCTTGTAGAGTGTTATATTACAAAGAAACCACCATACAGAGAGTTCTGTAATGAATATATGTATTATATATATAATTTGTACATTTACTGATAAATTCAGAAATATTTAAAGTATTTAACATCTGCTTCATCTTTCTTCTTCCTGTGGTAAAGAAAAAAGATAGGTTTAAAAAGCCCCAAAGCCAGCCATAGGACGGTTTGGGGTATACAAATACAAAAAGAAGTGAAATCTAATCCAAAACAGCCAAACTGTAAAAAAAGTGTGCGGCCCTCAAAAAGGCTATGGTGAAAAAAGATGTGAAATCCAAGGTGGCGGCCAAGAAATGGCTGTGATGGTAGGTTAATGGTAAAAATTTTAATAACAACAATTCAGGTGAATTTTGTGCCAAGACCAAGCGGCACCAAATTCACCTGAATTGTCGTTATTAATTTTTTTACCATTAACCTACCATCACAGCCATTTCTTGGCCGCCACCTTGGATTTCACATCTTTTTTCACCATAGCCTTTTTGAGGGCCGCACACTTTTTTTATAGTTTGGCTGTTTTGGATTAGATAGTATTAAATCAAGGTTTAATATCATGTGGTTTTACACATATACACAGGCCTTAAATTAACAGTTGGAAAACGGACAAAATCTACACCAATAGCACAATGGCCACCCATAATGAGTTTTGGGCGGACATAAATGTCCTTGCAAAACCAATAGTGGTACCATAAAGGCTGATGAGTTCATGTTTTGATTGTAGTGCTAACAATAACTGTCACTTGGTTGCTAGGAGATACTACATTTTCCCAACCAAAGGATTTACTAATGCCACCTCCCCTCAGTGTACACCACAGTCTGTTGTTATGTTGCAGCCACATGGTTGTAATTAACCTCAGAACTTTCAATCATAGTAATGAAAGTAGTACAATGGAAACTCTGTATTCCAATTTCAGCAGTGTGAAGTATTCCTTATAGCTCATGTCCGTGGGAAGTAGTAAAACCCGGAATACAGAATAACGGAACAGCGGAACAACGAAATAATCGAACGTTACATTCTAAATATTATATTGTTATAGTGACAAAACACTCCAACTCAAAACATCTACCCTAGAGTAATCTACTTTAGCTAACCTTCTTTTAACTCTGTTAGTCATCCATCACTAGGCCTGCGACAAATATGCTAGCATAATAGCATAATAGGCTGCAGTGCTTTACCAGCATAATGCTGGCATATTTGGTGAATATTTCAAACCATAGAGCTTAATTCTGAGAAAATAGATTGATACTCCCTAATAGAGCAGTCAGTGGAAACTGCAATAGAAGACTCAAATGCATTGTGCATAGCTCCTTAGATCGATACTCTCTAATAGAACAGTCACTTTGTAGTGAAATACTCTAATAGAGAATTCACTGATTTAATGTTGCATGATATTTGTCGCAAATGTTGCTAACTTAGGAGCATAATACAACATAATAGTAACACTGAAAGAGCATAATGGGTGAAACATTTGGTGAATTTCTGAAAGCATTTTGGGCAAAATGTTGAGCTTATTTGACTCAGGCCTATCCATTGCCAAACATGTTTAATAAATTTCTAAGGTGAAACACTACTTCAAACTACAGTTGCTTTGTACATCATTACTCTAGTAAATTTGGACCGTCACTCGACTGTGGTATAAGCAAGCATAGCAGAAACAGCTTATAATTTTGTAACGATTGTGTATTGAAGTGTCTTAGAATGTAGTTTAGCTTAGTTTGTTTTAGAGTGGATAGTTTTGTTTGCATTCTATTTAATGAATGCCATAAGGATCTCCTGCTATTGTGATAGTTTTCTTGGCAATTGAAATGTATTAGAAAGTGGTTTAGCTTAATTGGCTTGTTCTAGAATTAATTGTGTTGTGTGTATTCTATTTATCGATCGCCTCGAGGCTGATCGCCTCGAGGCTTTATTCTGCTATCGCGGTTGTGTTGTCAGCAGAGCTGCTAGGAAGTGAGGAGTGTAAAAACGCTACAGAGAGTATTAATAAGTTAGAATCTAATTTTCAATTATTCTGTTATTCCGCTGTTCCATTGTTCCATATTCTGGGTTGTACTGCTTCCCCATGTCCATACAATTTAAGTCTATGTCCTTGCAATTGTGAATATATGAGGACATTTGTCCTTGGCACCTTAAGGATTAAATTTAGCCTTGTGTACAAAAATAGATCATTTTTGAAGGTTGAAGATGTCAAAATATCATTTAGTGCTGCATTCCACAACCAAGTGGTTTTAAATCTAAAAAAATGTTAAGCATAAGAAAGATGACATCTTGGTGGCGGGGCAAATAGCTGGGTAGTACAAGTAGAACTAATGGGATATAGTTTAGCTGAAAATGCTGGTGATGCAAAGTGAATGATATAGCATCATACTTCCCAGTGGTAGTATGGAAATAGTGTGAGACATGGTCGTACTTACGAAGACCCAAACATAGTTGAACAGCTCGGTATTGTAAACATTTTAAACAATTGATATTAGTCATTGTGAGGGTGGGGACCCTAAACTGGTAAGCAATAAAGTAGGCAAGAAAAATTCCCAATAAGTAACTTCAACAAACTATTGAAAAATTGGAAAACTGAGAAAGTCATAGGATGGGTGATAACCTCCTCCACAAAAAGGGTGGGTAACAAGTTAATTTTTGTATAGTTTGATGAAGCTTTACAAGGACATAAATAGCATCTAATTTGCCCAATTTCCTCCAAATTCCCCAGTTTCCTGAGCTTGCATTACCCCACCAGAATATTTTTTTTGGTGGTACAGTGACTATACTAAAACATTTAACACCTGCAATATCAGGAATAAATATACATAACACCAATACACATGCGGCACAAATGATACAATCGGACACATGCACACATGCATACACTAAGTTCAGGGGTGGAGTTATAGTAGCAGATAGCGAACATATAAATAGCCATACAGGCGTAAATGTACATACAACTAAGTGAGCCTATACAAGCTAGTATATACGTGCCACAAATTTTACATCTGGGATGCAGGACGTGTGTTCAATATACGTAGCAAGATGCCACTGCACATGCTGAAAATGACATTTGGTGGGACTACATTGCATCTGGTAGGATTATTGTGTTGGAAACTTTCACACCAACTGTTTAGATTAAAAGAAACACACTTGCGTAGTTGAGTGTTCAGATGAGAAATGAGTGGTCCTAGTTTATAGCACAAGTACTGAAATGTTTCTTTATTGACAAGAAAGGTTCTGTGTAAAAGCATGTTGCAAATAGTGTCTTACCACATGTTCAGAATAACATACATTAGTTCACTTAGCCTGCAGCACAATTTGTGTAATTGTCCATGAGACTTGTAGTAGGGCAATTGTGTCTGCTTTGTAAAAACTCATCTAACATCCAGATGGCAATAAATGCAAAGAAGTGGTCCAAGGATTGAAGTCGTCTCACTGATTTATTCGCTGTGTGTGATCAATTAATGGGAGTCACATCCTGCTGTATTTATGCCACTTGCATCAAACCATACCAACTATTTCAATAGTACTCTATCATTTTGCAAACTGTTGTTGATTACAATTGGATATCTGTGTTGGCTGACCTAAAAGTGTTCACAATGATATGGCATACAGAAATTTCAGCATTTGCATACCCTTTAAACAAATTTCTCGTGAAAGCACACACAATACTGCTTTATCACTACAACAAGAAACATTTAATTACACACTATCCTGCTCACGATCACATATTGTTGTAGAAAATGCATTTAGATGACTGAAGGTCAGACGGAGGAGATTGTCAAAGAGAAATGACATGGATATTGCCAATATCTCCACATTTAGTACCCGTGGGTGTATTTTTTTACACGACATTTGTGAAATGTTCAATTACTCAATGTTATAGACAATTAGGCCATTATTTTGCTGTTGTAGCTAATTAGCATTATTACGCATGCGCCCCTTTTTTCTTGACACATTAATTAGAATAACATGGCGGTCAACACGCGTTTCGTTTCTTCGTTACATGGCGCCCAACGTGGGGCAGCCGAGTCCTGAATTCCTTGGTGCCGGGTGTGAATAGGCACCCCGAAAGGTAGTCCGTGTGTTTCGTATAGATTTGTTGTTTTCGGCTGTACTTGTAGAAAGATCCCAGCTGAGAGTACGCACCCAAGATCGCCGCCATGTCTGAACAGTTAGAAAGACTGAAGCAACGAAGAAAGGGCCACCGTGGAGTTGTAACCAGGTTGATAAAGGAAGCTGCTTCGTTGCTTGAAGGAGAAAGAGTTGAGAAATCTATCACTCGTTTACGTATTATCGACGAACAGTTAACAGAAAAGCTCAAGGTATTACGAGGTTTTGATGAAGATATGGTTACATTAATAGACGTGAAAGAAATCGAGAATGATGTGCTGGAGGCGGAAGCTATTGCTGATAAGGTTTCACAATTATGTGGCGAGATCAAAGCATATCTTAAGAAGCCCGATACGTTGCCAGTTGGTATGTCTACCGATGCTTCCGTTACAGAGACGAGCGAAATCACTCGAAGAAACACTCCAAGGTTAGATGAAAGTAGAGTTAGACCTAAGTTACCAAAGTTGTACCTGCCTAAATTTTCCGGAGAGGTAATTCATTTTCAGTCATTTTGGGAAAGCTTTACTTCTGCAGTACATCAAAATCCTGATTTATCAGTGATTGACAAGTTTAATTACCTCAAGGGACTTGTAGAAGGACCTGCGGCCAGTGCAATACAAGGACTCACACTGTCGGAAGGTAACTATACAGCAGCTTTGGAGTTGCTAAAGGAACGATTTGGGAAGAAACAAAACATCATCGCAGCCCACATGGAAGAACTTGTGAAACTACCTAACTGTAATGGAGATAAAGCTGTTCAGATTCGTTTAGTGTACGACAAAATTAATGTGAATGTCCGAGCACTTGAAGCGTTAGGAATTGCCCGTGAACAATATGGTTGTTTATTGATCCCTGTGATAATGACCAAGTTACCATACAACATCCGTCTACAGATAGCTCGACTTACAAAGAGGGATGTATGGGTTGTGGATGAACTCTTGGAGGTAATAAAGAATGAAGTTGAAGCCAGGGAAATGAGTGAGAGCATGAAATTTTTTGATACCAGAAATATGGACCAGCAAAAGAGATTGCCACCGCCCACTGCAGCTTCCTTACTAGTGCAAGAGGATAAGTCGAAGCGTAAGGTGCAATGTATATTTTGCAAAGCTGAACATTATTCAGCCAGCTGTGAAAAGATAAATACTATTTCAGGAAGGGTGGCAGTATTGAAAAGAGAAGGTCGTTGTTTTCTTTGTTTGAGTAATGGTCACCGTGTTTCTGAATGTTCTGTGAATAGGCGATGTCGTAAGTGCGGAAGGAAGCATCATCAGTCCCTGTGTGAACAGAATATTGCTCCAGAGCCACCCAAAGAGGCCAGTGGTACCACCGAAGGAAGTGACACCTCCACACCCAAAGTAACCACAGTAGCAAGGTGCAAGAATGAAGTTTTACTACAGACTGCTCGCACCTTTGCCTACACAGCAAATAGTGATTTAGTACCTGTGAGAATACTGATGGATGCTGGAAGTCAGCGCTCATATCTGTCTAATGAGCTAAAGATGAGGCTGAAATTGAAACCCCTGAAACAAGAAACTTTGACGGTGAACACATTCGGAAGTGAAGAGTTCAATAAGAAAAAATGTGACTTGGTTAAAGTTAGACTGCAAGCAAAGCAAGGCAAGGATGTAGAGATTACAGCACTAAGCTACCATGCCATCTGTTCACCATTGCAAATACCTGTCCAGCCACAGCAATATTCCCACTTACAAGAATTAGACCTAGCAGATACAAGTGCTTCCAAGCATTCGTCTGACAAAGTTGATATGCTCATTGGATCAGATTTCTATTGGGATATTGTCACTGGAGACATTAAACGTGGAAATGAAGGGCCAACTGCTGTGAGTAGCAAGTTTGGATGGCTTCTATCTGGACCAGTCAATGCAGGAAACAAAGAAGTGAATTATGCATTGTCTAATTTGGTAATAGAAGGAGTTGGTTCACTCAGTGAACAGTGTAGTGACCAAGATTTGAGTAATGACTTGCACCGTTTCTGGGAGACCGAGTCAATCGGTATAGCTGAAGAAACCCAGACGGCTTCCATGAGTTCTTTGTTTGTTGATTTGAAATATGATTGGATCCTGGGCAGATACCAGGTCACTCTTCCTTGGAAAACAGATTTCAGACCTCAAGGCAATGGTTATGAAATATCCATGGCTAGACTCAATCAGTTAAGAAGCAAGTTACAAAGGGATAAATCTCTATTTCAACAGTATGACGCAACTTTCAAGATGCAGGTACAGGATGGTATTATAGAGCATATCCCTAGCAAAACATACCAAGATGGCTGTTATTTTTTACCTCACCATGCTGTCATAAAGACTGACAGAGAGACCACCAAATTGAGAATTGTCTTTGATGCATCAGCCAAAGCCAACAAAACATCACTTTCATTAAATGACTGCTTAGAGAAAGGACCAAATGGGATACCGCACATATTTAATTTACTCTTGAACTTTCGAAGTCACCCAATTGGTCTTACTGCTGACATAGAAAAGGCATTCCATCAAATTGTCATAGACCCAAAGGATCGTGATGCTCTGAGATTTTTGTGGATTGATGACATTTTGAAGCCA
Source organism: Dysidea avara (assembly GCF_963678975.1). Lineage (NCBI taxonomy): Eukaryota > Metazoa > Porifera > Demospongiae > Dictyoceratida > Dysideidae > Dysidea > Dysidea avara. The sequence goes on from NC_089273.1 coordinate 44,322,757, forward strand.
AGGCCCGAGGTAATACAATACCGATTTTGTCGACTAGTATTTGGTTTAACACCTAGTCCAGCAATTTTGACAGAAACAATCCAATACCACTTGACCCGTTTTCTGCTTAAGGAACCAGAGATGGCAGAATTACTGTCACAGTCTTTTTATGTAGATGATCTCATCTGTGGTGTGCAAAATGAAGAACAAGGAATCCATACATATGAAAAGGCCAGACAACTCATGGCAAGTGGAGGATTCAACCTCCGCAAGTGGAGAACCAATTCAGAGTCCTTACAGCAAAAAATTGATTCCACAGATAATACCACAATTCCAAGTGAAGTTGAAGGTGTTAAGATACTTGGTCTTACCTGGGATACAAAAACAGATGATTTCCACTTCAGTTTTAAAGATGTCATGATGTTTGCCAAGTCATTACCACCTACTAAGCGGTCAGTCTTGAAGACATCCTCTAAATTGTTTGATCCGCTAGGACTCTTTAGTCCAATTATCATTGCAGCCAAGATTCTGTTCCAGATTTTGTGTAAGGACAAGGTGGATTGGGACCAAACGTTAACTGAACCATCATTAACTAAGTGGGAGCAGTTTACAAATGACCTAGACGTGATGTCACAGATAAACGTCCCAAGATATTATCACATCAGAGAGCTGACGCCTGCCACATTGGAAATTCATGGATTTAGTGATGCCTCAGAAAAGGCCTATGCAGCAGTTGTTTATTTGAGGTCTGCTTATAATGATGGAACGGTGAGTACATGTGTAATGGCATCAAAAACCCGTGTTGCACCTATAAAAGGGCAAACCATACCTAGGCTAGAATTGTTGGGAGCTACCATACTTTCTCGTTTGGTCAATACTATCTTGAAGTCTCTGCCTATAAGGCCACAAGTATACTGTTGGACAGACTCAATGACAGTGTTGTGCTGGATCAAAAACCACCGCCATTGGAAGCAGTACGTACAGATTCGAGTAGCAGAGATACGCCAGTTTACGGGAGAGAACTGGAGATTTTGCCCAGGATTGAAGAATCCAGCAGACATACCATCCAGATCGTGTACAGCTAGTGAGCTGATATCCAATGAGCTATGGTGGAATGGTCCAAATTTTTTGAAACAAGATCCTGACAAGTGGCCTGATCACCCCACACAATATGAATGTACAGCGGCTAGTGCAGAATTAGTGAAGAACTCACCAGTCATAGTACACTCGATGGTATCAGTTGCAGAAGACAGAGATGCAGTTTTAAATCTTGAAGCCATATTTGACCTGAAAAGGTACAATTCTAAGCTTAAACTGTTAAGAGTGACGGGAACTGTGTTGAAATTTGCCAACTTGTTGAAATCTAAAAACGGAACAGAAGTATCAAAAGATTTGAATGGTGAGGAATTGAGAGAGGCTGAGAACCTATGGATCAGATCAATACAGAAGAACTCCTTCCCAGAAGAGCACAAACAATTACAGAAGGGTAAGACAGTTACCTACAAGAGGCAATTCCAATTGTTTTTAAGTGATCAGAAATTTATCCGTTGTAAAGGACACTTAGGTAATGCAAACCTATCAGAAACTATGAAGTACCCAGTATTGTTACCAACAAAACACTACTTTACTGAGCTGTTAATTAGAGAGAGTCACAAATTAGTGCATCACAATGGTGTTTCAGAGACATTGGCTTCCTTACGTGAACATTACTGGATTTTCAGAGGCCGTGAAGCTGTAAAGAAGATTATAAGACGATGTAATGTATGCAGACGTTATGAAGGTAGACCATACTCCGGACCACAGATACCTGATCTTCCAACTGAGCGAGTAAGTGAAGACCCACCCTTCAACAATATAGGGGTAGATTTTGCTGGACCTTTGTATGTTCGGAGTGGTGCAGGGACACAGAGTAGTAAGGCATACATTTGTTTATTTACGTGTGCCTCCACTCGAGCATTGCATTTAGAGGTTACTGATGGCATGACATCTACCACTTTCTTGTTAGCTTTCAGACGTTTTTGTAGCAGGAGAGGAGTACCATCACTTGTTATGTCAGATAATGCAAAAACGTTTAAGCATTGTGCTAAGGAAGTGATGAAGGTGGTACGATCAGAAGAAGTCCATCAACACCTGACAAACAAACAGATCCGATGGATGTTTATTGCAGAGAAGGCCCCCTGGTGGGGGGGATTTTGGGAGAGAATGGTTAGAAGTGTGAAACGTTGCTTGAGGAAGGTCGTGGGAAAATCTACTTTAAGGTTTGATGAGTTGGTGACAATTGTTACAGAAATAGAGGCAACACTGAACAATAGACCCTTGACCTACGTGCAGGATGATGAGGAAGGTGTGTCCTATGCTCTAACCCCAGCTAGTTTAGTCTATGGACGAAGGTTAGCTACTACACCCAGTGGATGTCAATTTGAGGTTTCAAGTACTAACAAAACACTGACTAAACGAGCGAAACACCAATTTCGTGTGCTGAACAGTTTTACTCGACAATGGCAGAAAGATTATCTGTTAAGCTTACAAGAACGAAGAGCAATCAAGACACCTAATGACAATGCTAGGAGGATACAAGTTGGAGATATTGTGATACTAAAAGAAGATGGAACAGCCAAATGTTTGTGGAAATTAGCTAAGGTGACTGAAACACTAGAAGGACGAGATGGAAAGGTTAGATCAGCAAAGATTCAGGTACTAAGCAAGGAGAAAGTCATCAATCTAAGGCGTCCAATACAGCATTTGATACCGTTAGAAGCAGATGTTTGACTGGTTGTGATTATCTTTTATGTTCGTGTAACTTTTTGATTTCGCGGGGTAATCAAACCCCCCCGGGAATGTTATAGACAATTAGGCCATTATTTTGCTGTTGTAGCTAATTAGCATTATTACGCATGCGCCCCTTTTTTCTTGACACATTAATTAGAATAACATGGCGGTCAACACGCGTTTCGTTTCTTCGTTACACTCAATTCCTGAGTTTTGGCTAAGCATATATGGAAGTAGACCAGCCACCAACTGCTGTTACTCAAGAAGACCACATCTATAGAACTGATGCAACTATTATTTCTGATACAGTTAAATTATTTGATTATTGCAGCAGTATAGCTTATTAAGAAAACTCATTGTTACATACAGATACATATGTGACTGGATCTGTAAAAAGGGGTCTATAACCTTTCCAAATTTACGAGTTTGACGAGTCATAACTCATCATGTGTGTCTTAAAATTACATTAGGAATAGTGCTGTGTTGGAGTATAAAGTCACCAAATTTCATGCTGGTACCATACTCAAAAGTCAAGTTATGGATTGCCAAGTACATGCAATTGCAGAGACCACAAGACCCCTTTTTGCAGATCCGGTCACATTATAACCATGGTACAGTAGGGATAGTAGATCATGTTTTAACATCATGTACATAATAATTATGTGTGAATCAGCTGACTTTATCAAAATCTGAATATAACATTTCACAGTGGCTTGCAATACGTGTATTTGCTGTCAATCTGTTTGTCAGTGCACTGTGTTTGTCAGTGCACTGTAAGTCATCTACATTGCTTGTACTATAACTATAGCCACTAGATGGATAATTATATTGTTGACCAGTAAATATTGTTGCATTAAGGTGTTGCTGCTGACTAAACATTGCTGTGTACATCATGCTAATTTCAAACTGAAACTCTATTATCCTCACACTTTTGCCTCTTGGCTCTTTCACTCTGTTGAAGTCTATTCTTGTTGTCTATCTTGTGCGTTTTAACATTTCATGATCCAGCTTTATTCTTTTCTCCTCCAGCTCAGCAAAAATACGTTCACTCTCTGCCTGTTGGCTACTGATCTTATTATACACCTTGTCTATATGTAACCATTTGCACTTTGTCAAACTTTGCCTCTTAATACCAGCAACTTGTGGCTTTACATCATCATCTCTCTCATTAGCATGCAGTTGAAGCAGATGCAACTTCTTCATTGTTCTTGCTTGGTTCTTTCTTGTCAGGCACAATCTTGTCAGCTTTTTCTTCTTCCTTGTCAGTCTCTGGCACTTCTTCCAGATCATCTGTAGACAGTTCTACAGCTGCTGGAGTGTTTGCTGATATATCTACTGGAGAGGTTAAACTGTGCTTGTCATGCAAACATCGTTATTTTATTGACTTTTAAAAATTTCTTTCTCTTGTTTCTTGTTTGTTTATTGGCATCCTTCACTCTCCTTTTAGTGTTCTCTTATAAACTGCCTCGTGCATTTGCTTGCTAATTATTTTTAGAGTTGATTTGGCTGTTCTTCTTACATACTTCCAACTGCTCTTGGATGGATTGGTCTCCCCAAAGTTTTGTCAATTTGAACGCTTCCATGTCCGTCCAGGTAGCAGCCATTTTGACGCAATGAGTATATTGTAGTAAACTATTATATATTCTTGTATCTCAGCATACCGTACCGAACCAGTCAGCCAGATTTGTGGAGCAAAGTGAGCCTGGTATAGTACACTTCAGCTCGTAACAATACCTGTTTACACCAGCCAAATTGAGTGTATCATACTGTATCGTACTTCTTGTATCACAGCATACCGTACCGAGCCAGTCAGCCAGATTTGTGGAGCAAAGTGAGCCTGGTATAGTACACTTCAGCTCGTAACAATACCTGTTTACACCAGCCAAATTGAGTGTATCATACTGTATCGTACTTTGCTCAGCTGCTAGTGTAAATGCATTAATATTATAATATATACAAATGAATGTAACATGGCTAAGCACTGCCTTTGAACTGTACAGTTATTAATTCAAAGATGTCAAAGAAACCATGAATGCATTACACGCGCTACTGTAGGAATTCACAATGCAAACTTTGAAATTGTCAATTTAATTAGTACATTATTCAGCAATGAATATCCTAATCACTTATTCTCTGAATGAGAAAAAGCAGTACAATGGCTGGGAAGAATTGGTATCGATACACCGTGGGCTCAAAGCTAACTACTTTCCAATTTATTATCTTATGACAAATACATCATCTGATTGGTCCATACAGCATGCTACACTTATTACAAAAAAATCATTTGTGGGTTTCAAACTAGGCTTGAGTCTATAATGATTTACTTATTATGCGTTTTGGAATTTCCTGCGAAATGAGCCTATTATGCTCGTCTTTATGCTTTTTCCTTTCCAGTTATGCCTAAAATTTTAAAAGTTAATGCAACCATACAAAACTACAACTGTTTGCTACATCCTATCACAAAATTTCAATAAGAATGCTTGCTACTCAAACGTGAAATAATGCTGGTAACTTTACCTTGGAATCGAAACTTACTTTAGCGATCACCACAACAGTTGTTACCATTGACAGAGATTCGTAGGTTCAATGGATCCAATAGATAATTTTATTGTAACTACTTCTCTGTAGAGGAGCTTTCCTAAAATAATGCAAACTTCAGCGTAATATGCCTGAGATAATACTTATCATGTAAAAAATTATAACATAATAGACTCAAGCTTATTTCAAACTGAAATCTAGAGTCTATCTTCTCCTCCTTTATAGGATTACATTTGTTTTAGTGTCATACTATGTGAACACGTCAGATGCCATTTTTGAATTGAAAATCATATGCATTGTATGCTGGGAAAAGTTTCAAAAGCACTAATGCATAATACCAAGAAAATGTACGGAAGTAGTATATAGAAGTCCATGTACATAATATTATGTAAAATTACGTATTATTGAGCTCTCTTATTTAGGATGGTTTTTGCAATGTAATGCTTAGATTTTTGTCCTTGTTTTTCCTATATAACATTGCAAAATTTAAAGCAACTCTTAATGATCCAAGATGACACATCGTATATGTACAAATGTGACAAAAATATAGTATGTTAATGCTTGAATTTGGAAGTTAAGCACTAATGAGCTAATGTTTATTATTCTGTGAAAGGTTTTCTTTTATTTATATTAAGAGTCAATATTAATGTTTATGGTCATGTCTCCTTTAAAGTTAGAACAGTTGCTGATGTCATCAGTCATTACTATACATATCTGGAGAATCACATGGATGCAGATTCAGTTAGCCACATGATACACTCTAAGCACCTTATAACTGATGATGATTATGATGTAATTTCTCGTGCACCTAATGATGTGAAAATGAATTGTCTAATTTTGCAATATGTCAAGTTGATGAATATTAGTGATGTAATGAAATTCTGTGCTGTGTTAAAGGAAATTGAGTCCCTAAAAATTATAGGAAACACTCTAGAAAATTGTGAGAAAACTTTTATGTAGTGTGTGATTGTGTAATTTGACAGAACCAGACTTTCACACACATCCAATTCTTTGATTAAACCAACTGCAACTCAACTACTCAGTGTTTCACACAATGCTTCTATTTTATTAAGAAGAAACCTCCAGGTCCCTAAAGTATTAATGTGGATGTGTGTGGAAGCCTGGTCCTTCCAGATTTTTGGTAAGAAAGAATTCTAGTTATATGTATCCTACATTATATTATTATCTATTTTTGTGTAGCACTTCAAGAGGTATCAACTGATTTTTCTACTTTTGATGATGTTAGTGATGTTTGTACAGAAGACAATTTTTTGAAATCAGAGGTGTGATGTAATGCTAAACTAAAATTTTCTATTATGCAATACCAAATCTTCCCAGCTTGTAGTGTTGTGATGTTTTACCTGCTTACTTATACCGTAGTGTCACAGGAATCCCCCCAAAATGTTACCCATAAAATTCATCACAGAAACATTTAACGTGATGAAAACACCTTTACAGAAGTGTCTTAGCAGTATACTAATTACAGACGATTAGCATAGTCAAAACTTGTATATATACATCACAGTTTTGACAATATTAACCCATTAGTAAACAATAAAACCCTCACAGAAAAATAAATCCTGAATCTTTAAAAAATTCCCAAAACTTAATTTTTAGTCTGCTTGCTACCAGTCTGACCACAGTTGCAAGGTTAGGGGCTAAATGATACATTGTATAGCTACCATAATGCGACAGTAACAAACTCAACAGTAGCATGTGCCTTTTGGGGTTCCAACGAGTGTCTGTTATGCTTTTCCAATTATGTTGTTATCATCTTCTTGAAATCATATTTACTGTAGGCTTTAGTTTTCTGTATGGAAACTTTCTGTATTTACGTAGCTGCCACAAACGGTTTGGTAATAAAACAATATGATTATGTAACAGCAGTACAAAAGCACAAAGACTACAAGAAAACAAATGTAAAACCAAGAAAACTAACTACAACGAAGAGAAATACCTAACTACAACTGAAACAAAACAGCAACAACAACTATCATCCACATACATTACAAACACAATTACAATAACAGAGGAAATCAGAGTTTGTATTGTAATATCATATGGGCATTGTTCGCCCATAATAAAACCAAAAGCTTTTGCAATAAGTTTTTCTGAGTTTGTTAGGTCGATGCAAATGGTGCATGTGGTCAGTGTTCATTTGGAGAGTTTGAAGAGCAAAAGGTGATCAAATACCAAGGTTTTCTACTATAAGTGGGATAAACTGTCACCCTGCCTCCTCTACAGCATCTTGATGTCACTGAGCCCTGGCTAGCTCCCCAGCTGCAGTAGCTACCCCAATACAAGAAGAAAAGGAAGAAATACAAGAATGCTGAGTAGAGCTGCAAACTGATAAGCAAATTTGTCGGATGGCCATACTGAAAACCAGGATAGTACACATCACCTGGACAAGAATAATGCTCACAATAAAAACACATTGCTACTTTAAACTCCTGGATGACTTTGGGACAGATCATGACAGATAATGTTAATTACGTAGAACTTCATAGTAATGAATTCTCATGGGGCCATGAGAACATTCTGGAAAGCGATCACCAAATTGGTCAATAGTATCAAGGCACACATATAGTGAGATAGTGGAAAAAGAGAAATTCTAAGCCTCAAACAAAGGCCAATAACAAACTCAGGTCCAAGATTAGTCAGTAAAAATTGGGGAATAGCCTTGAGCCACCCACTACCAGCAGCAGTTTAGTGTGAAACAAGCAATGAAGAAAAATGTTTGTCATGCTAACATTTATTCTAGCACAGCCTAAAAATCGTGCTGAGCAGCACAAGGGATAAAGATTTCAGATGAATGTCTTTTAAACATAGTAACAGCTTATTCTTCATCTGGTAAGTCTCATGATAGAGAATGAGAACCAGCAGACTATCACCATTACAAGAACCCATGGCAAAGGAACAGCAAGATGAATGCATTGATGCAAGTCAAACACCCCCAAATGAAATGATAAAGCAACTTGGTGCTATGCATCACCAGGAAGTGTATCAAACTATTCTAAAAAGGTGTGCAATATATAGAATGGTATTGTATTCCCAGAAGATGGACGATCTTATTACTGCTCCCTAAGTAGCTGCGTAGCAAAAGAAGGTCAACTTGAGGGTATTCCAAAATGGCAATACTATCTTGTGTATCCACAACTTTGGCTACAGAAAATGATATACTCCAGCAGATTATGCTGGCATAATTTAAAGCATACAGTACGTAACCTGAAGCATTAAGCTTGATGCCAATATAATTATTATTAGAGGATGATTTTTAAACATTTAAATAAATGTGCCACACTTGCACCAGAAAGAATGAAAATAATGAGCACAATCATAGATAATAGAGTAAAGGGATAGGAAACGCAATAACGTGATGTCACAAAATACGTACATTTCTATTGGAATTCCGTGTAATACGTCACGAACATACTCGTTACGCTTGCTGCGCTTGTATCAAAGAGACAAATAGTTGTAACAACAGAATTTTGTAACCAACGACTGTGAAACTTCGCTACAGTGAACTCAAGTAAGTAATCGAGGGAAATAGGATGGTACCAACCCTCAAGGAAGTTATATGCAAAATTAAAGGAGATTGAAAGTGAAAAAAACCGCCCAAAAATTACTTTAAACCACTTTACTTTCTTCGTAAATATATTCTATCCTTTTAACTGTGATAAACCTATTCCTTACCATTTAACAGAGGGAACCAGAGGAAATATCGGAGCAAAACAGGAACTGTTGCTTGAAGAAATGACTAAGTATCTTCCTTTTTTAACCAAAAGTTTAAACCACCTTGCAGTACAACGCAACGGTAAAAGACTGTGTTGGTGACACGCCTAGCTTACCACAAGATTCGAAAGTGGAACCGGCTATAAAAGAAGCGGTATGGACGAAGCATGAAGGTACGATGAGCGAAAGTGTGACAGCGTGTAACAATCACGGTTAATGCGATACGCTTTGTTACTAAATCTACGGTCTGAATTCTCTCGCCAAAATCTCTCACATAGGCCTAAATACTTAGTTGGATTACTATTTACGCTGCTTAGAACACTAATTCTCACAAAACTGTCTTGTCCTTTCAAGTCACGCGTAACGGAAATCAAACCGGAAATAGCTTGCGTTTCCTATCGCTTTACTCTATTATCTATGGCACAATTCATATTGTTATGCTGAAAACATGTATTATGACTAGATAAACTGTTTTTTGGACGGTTATGATTGAGATACTCTAATAAAGCAGTCACTTAATCTAATACAGCAGTCAAAAATTCTGATATACTGAAATACAGTCAGTGCTCAAGCATAACTTTGTGAATGCATAATTGTGAGCATAATAGGCTTAATTATTGAGCACTGTTCAAAACGTAACTGGTAAAACTTTGGGCATAATTGGCTGGAGTTTAGAAATGGTCAAAAAATTTGTTCCCAAAATAGGGAAGCCCAAGAGCTCCACATTCTCACTGACACATTTGATATTGGTGGGATATTCAGTGAAAGGATAACCATTTTCACATTTAGTTCACATTTAGTTCACATTCAATAGTTCATATTTAGACAGATAATATATAGATATATAAAGACACACGGTATGTCGTGCGGCCAAGAAAGCCGGCACGCCACACCGTGAGTATATTTACAAGAAGAAACAAAATGCGGTATTCACGCATATATAGCTCCGTGCTCTCTTCTCAAATTGGAATCATTTTTATATTGCAAACGCCTTCCACCTTCAGGACCCCACATTCCAAATTTGAGCAAGATTGCTTAGCACAATCGTGAAATATAAGCCTTCAAAATTTGGCTTAATTTCTTAGGTTTATTTTTCTACTTCGTTTAAGGGCTCAGGGGGCTTAGATTATTCTTTTCACACACATTACAAAAACTAATGTAACACTTTTACAACAGGAATTCTCTATGCTACAAATGTGATGTGGTACACTTAGCAGTGCAACATCACACTGCAAAAGTGTGCTGACAACTCGTTACTGCATTCCACAAACTGTACAGCTTTAAAGTTGAATACTGTAGTAAAATGTATATGAAACCTATATGAGCAAAATATACTTTATATTGTGGGCTTTAGTGATCTCCTGTGGCTTACAATTGAGCCTCTCCTGTGGCTCTCAATTGAGACAAACTGAATCCCACAATCAAAACTGTCTCTTGGTGATAAGGTTCTTATACATTTTGAAAACCTTACATAGTAAGTACTAGTGTTATAGTAAGAGCGAGAGGAGGTTGGATGCGTTTTACGTGCTACTTAAATATATTGCTCTTAATTAATAATTGCATTCTTTTGTTTGGTATTTCACGTGACCCTCAATAGTCGTCGCAATACTAAATTAAGAAACGATGGGGTTCACTTAGATATTCTTTCACGTAAGCTTCAAGGCAATGTACTTTAATTTGTTTTCTAAAGGCACTCTAGATTTCGGATGAAATTAATAAATTGTGATTTGATGCATACAACTTCACCAGACTTGTCAGGTACATTTTCTATAATGAAACAATGACCCTTCACTGCGTTACACTGAGATCGCTGTATTACCCTCCTCAATAAAACAGATTTTGCTTAATTTATTTTATTGCAGCTTTAAACTCTGGCTTTTTTTACCAGCCTAATCAGCGGGGTTGACTGGGGTTTATCACGCTGTTAGATTTAGAAATACATAAGCTTTCAAATGTACTATAGTTTTAATAAAATTGTCTTGAAATGAATATTTTACAATGAAAATGTACAGCTCACGTGAACACGTCCAACCTCCCCTGAGTAAGAGCTAATATGAAACTTTGATATAGTAACCATAATGATATATTCAACTACCACAAAGGATCTTGGACAAATACCAGTCCACATTAAAAGCACCCTCAACCACATCAAAGGCATTTAACTTAAAAAATGAATTTAACAGCTTAAAACTAGTAATTTGAAAGGCTTAAAACTACTTAAAAAGTACCTACAAATACTTAAAAAGCTACTTTGAAGTGTAACATATTAGTTGCAACACTGTAAGTCGTGCATTACCTGATATGTACGTACTTGCCCTCGGACATCATGCGTACATATCAGGCAATGCACTCCTTACAGTGTTACCACCATTACTTGTAAAATGCAAATGTGTAGCTCAATTGTCTTGAGCTTTGGTACACTTTAAGAATGTATTGCTGCACAATCACGTTCCAAGTTTGGTGCAAATCTGATTAATATTAATAGAGCTGTGGACGGTTATTTACATTTAAAAAGGCCAACTTGTCATACTTACAGCTAGGGTAAATTATTTATGGGAATAACTTTAAAATCAGTATGTATATAGGTTAGCTATCATAGCTCAAACCTTTTGTGGTTTAAAAGAAATCACATTGCAGGGCCGGTGGAAGCACTATGGCCACTACGGCAGTGGCCGTAGCAGATTTTCACAGCCTAAGGCAGTCCAATGTGAGTGCATGCCTATCTAAGCTAATATAGCTACACACATAGCTCCGTAATATCAAGGAGAAAAGATCCTGACCGCATGGTAGACTCCTGTAAGCGTTCGAGCGTAAATCGGATAGCTGCAGGTTCGAGGCCACCCAGGTCCAGTCATGGATTTTTTCTCCTTTCTGCAACTTTTCAAACACACCTTAAGTAGCTAATGTCTTAGTATCTAATGTCTTAGTATCTAATGTCTTTGAGCTCTTCTTATTGACTTTTGTGCCCTCTTGATGCCAAGGCAGAGTAAGACATCCTCTTTTGGATCATGAAAATGTCTTCTATGTGTTCAAGGCAAATCCCAGCAAGATATATGTACCTGATTGTGTTATGGGACACCTTCTGGGTGAGAGAGCAACAGAAGTATGTTGTTAGATATACACTAATAATATGTTTCTAGACAGACACTAACCATTTTAACCTTTAATGCAGTAAAAGGATATGCAGCCGACTTCACGTTACCACTTACTTATCCTCTATTATATTCGCGCGCTAATGATCGAAGCACGTGATGATTAGTGTGGTGGACGTTCTTCCAGCTCTGCTGAGAGGTAGGTTATTATTATTATTATTGGGGGTACAGGTAAGAAGGCAAAGCCTGTAAAAACCTGATCAATTGTATACACGTTTTTTTTACAAAATATAGCTAGAAATGTAGTGTGACAGCTATGGGAAGTTACAAAAGTCAGTGTATGTACGAAGCAATATCTTAAAATCAACTCTTTTAAAGTGCTAAAATTACTTCAGAATGTGGTTTACAAACACTAACAATTCGAAATTTTCCTGGGGGGCATGCAACCCCCCCCCTCCCCCCTTATACGCTCATCACAATCTCTGAATCATCACTTGGTTTGTTGCCTGACCAGCCACTAAGAGCTTCCACCGGCCCTGCATCGACAGCTGCAGAGTTACAAGGCAAAAACCAAATATCGGTAAATCGCTGTGTTGAAAGAGTCTAATAGAACAGTCTCCACGGGGTAAAAATGTTGTATAAAAATGTCTGAAAACAAGTTACTGACCAGCGTTCAAACCAGGGGCCTCCATACTGAACACCCAAACCCTTAAACACTGAGCTACTGCTATCATGGCTAATCATCTCACTTTATTTCTACTTTATAAATGAAATTTCTAGCTAAAATCTGCTCAATAATCAAGTTCATAATTTCATAGATCTACCAATGGAAAATCTTGAATTGTTCTAGAACATTCTACAAAAATTATGAAAGGATATATCCGTGTTGTGCGGCCAAGTACAGTCAGTGTGGGCAGGTGACATACTCCTTTTACAGAATTAGAAAATGCCGTTTTCATGCATCCGTTGCAGCCTATTTACAGGTGAGACCCGGCCTTCAATATGCAACAGCTAATGATGAGAATGGAGCTTGTGTAGACGTTTTTGCTTCAGGATTCTGGGGAGGTAAGCAAACATCTGAAGGCATTTTTTTGATGTCAAAGTTAAGGCTATTGCATCTTTATATCATGGTAGCTACCCAAGTAGCTATCCTCACTGTAGTTTATTGATGTTTTGATCGTGAGAAACAGTGGAAGTATGAACAATGAAATTGAGATAGATTCTTTTACCCCACCTGTATTTTCAACATTAAGGGGTGGTATGGGTCATGCTGATCAGTGCTATATTTTACAGAAGACTTTCCCTCCTTGTCTCTTTTTAGGAGTAGTGTCATATAATTCTGTGATGTCAGGGTGGTGGCAAGGGGTGCTGGTAACCCTGGGAATAATAATAAAAGATCTAATTTAAAAAGTTTTCAAGTATCTGTAGCTCCATAGTGCTTAAACGTAAAAACCATTTCTGCAGAGGAAGCTTCCTCAGGGTAGGGAATTTCCCATTCCTAGTTTGAGTCGAATCTCCCCAACTATCATTGGGGTATATGCACCTTCAAAATCCATCTTATTTCAGTTCTTCATATTATAGCCACACAGTCTTCGATGATTCTTGTAGTAAAGGGAAAAAAAGTTAAAAGGAATTATCAAGATCAACCATAGGCTGACCATGGAACTTGCAATTACAAAAAGAAGTGATATCCACACAAGCTGTGAAAAAAGGTGCGGCCTTAAAAGGCCTGGGTAAAAAAAGTTGTGAAATCAAAGGTGGCGGCCAACAAATGGCTGCAATGATGTTCATGATAATAAATTTAATAAATGGCTGTGCATTGTTACAATTTATTAGTATTAACGTCATTGCAGCCATTTGTTAGCCGCCACCTTTGATTTCACAACTTTTTCATCCAGGCTTTTTAAGGCCGCACCTTTTTTCACAGCTTGGCTGTTTTTGTGCATATATATATGAAGGCCATGAGATGAGAAATAAGCTAAGCTAAAAACTGCAAAAAAGAAGATTTTGAACCGAAAAAAAATTCTGTCATCTTAATATGTACCAAAGATATAACTTCAGTAAATGATACGCTTGAAAACATCAATAAACTTCAACAAAACCAAAGAAAAAGCAAAGGGACAAAAGATCACTATGTTATACTCCAGAAGAGGCCATGATAGAGCCAATCTCAACTGATGGAGAGGAGCAATGATTTACCCAAGCCAAGAGTTCATAATATAGATATATTTAGGAGAGTGTCCAACACTGTATTGCCCCTTCAAAACGCACTGCGTAAAAATGTTATGCAATAGTCATCATCACCAAAGGTGTCAACTTGCTTCAAGACCTATAAGGGCCTTGAAGTGCTTGCATGTCTTCGCTTTGGTATATCAACGCCTATCAACAAGTCTTTCCCTGTGAAGCCATGTGTTGGAGTTCACTGAAATTATACTAAAATATTCGGATATGTTACACAATATTGCACAATTATTAAGCAGTATATATTGAAGGGATAATACAGGTGTTGGATACTCTCCTAAATATATATTATATTATTATGAACTCTTGCCCAAGCAGAAATCCATCAGCAATACATTTTTAAAAGCGGAATGGTTAACATTCATTGAAAGCTCTCTTCTAAATTATGTCTTCAATACATAGAGCAATATGCATATTGTGTCTCTAATAGTTAGTTTCAGTATTTTAATAGAACAGTCACATGTGTATACTAGTGTTGCTTTAGTTAACTATAACTAAAACTAAAAGTAATTTTAGTATGGCAAATATGTAATAGTTAACTAAAACTAAAACTATAACTAAAAAACAGCAGAATAATTTACTAAAACTAAATCTAACAAATTAAGAAAGATAACTAATACTATAACTAACACCAAAAGATTTCTTATGCACAACTAAAATTATAACTAAAACTAAAAGGTTTTCATGTTTTTAACTAAAACTATAACTAAAACAACAGAGACAATATAACCATAACTAAATCTATAACTAAGAAGGATTACTATAACTAAAACTGTAACTAAAATTATTGAAGAAACTAGCTATGATTATAACTAAAACTAAAACTCTTTATTAAAACAACACAGACCACTGCACGTATAAGTTCACATGTGTTCTACAGGTGGAACAAAGCACAGAATGAAACTGTACTGCTATAGCATCCAAACATCAATATAATAATAATATTATGCTATAGTTTGTGACCTGATAGTGGTTTAGGTACTATAACTAAAACTAAAAGTACTTTTAGTAAGACAAATATTTATTAGTTAACTAAAACTATGACTAAAAGCAAATCCGCGTTATAACTAAAACTAAATCTATAACTAAAATACAACTGAACATTTTAGTAAAACTAAATCTAAAACTAAAAAGAATTGGAAAAGATTACTAAAATTATAACTAAATCTCGAAGGTTTTCTTATGTACAACTAAAACTATAACTAAAACTAAAATGTTTTTAGAAATGTTACTAAAACTAGAACTAAAAGATTTTCACATTTTTAACTAAAACTAGAACTAAAACTAAAATAACACAGAGAATATTACCATAACTAAATCAATAACTAAAAGGAATTAAGAAAAATTACTATAGCTAAAACTAAAACTAAAATTATTGACGAAACTGACTTTGACTATAACTAAAACTAAAACTAAAAGCCCTTACTAAAACAACACTAGTGTTTACATACAGTACGGTAGTACTATATAGGGATCATGGTTTGCATTTAAAAAAATACTAACCAGAAACCAACTTTTCAATACCTTGTGCCTTGGCAGTTTTGGTTAGGCATGTGTCTATTATGCCGGAATAATTTCGGGAATATACACTGCTTGAAGGTTCTTAGTTTACTAATTTGTTAAGATTCCTTACTGTAGATATACTGATAGTAAAGTGTCAGTAAACTTAAGTATATGGAACATAATTATTTTACTAAGTTTTAAACTCTCAGTAAAACATCAGTGAATGCGGGTTTACTGAAAAACTACTAAAATAACAAACAATTAACTGTTCCATGTACTGGGGATATACCACTGTAGTAAACTAAGATACTTCAAGCAGTGATAGGTACTGAAAAGCATTGGGGAATATTCCGGAATAATCAGATGAATTCTAAGAATAATTGGTACAAAATTATAAGTTTTTGTTGTGGTGCAGTGTAAAAATCTTTTAGATTTACTACCAAAACAGTGCAAGCATAAAAAGGTGAAAACGATCGAGATACTCTAATAGAGCAGTCACTTACTCTAATAGAGCAGTCAACTTCGAGTCCATAATTCTAATAGAGCAGTCCCTTGTTTAAAAATCCTAACAAAAATACTAATTTGGCACACATATTTGGGAATAATTTGAGAATAATAGGTAGACTCAGGAATAAATTTGAGCATAATAGGTGAATAAAAAAAGAAGTGCCAGAAAGAATAATAGGAAGATTTTGGAGCATAATAGACTTAAGCCTAGTTTTGGTTAGTTAGAATAAAGCTCAGAAGTGTCTTCAAAGCCAAAAATGCTTTCTATATATGTTGCTACAGAATTTTGAAACAGATTCATTTAACCAAAGTTCTACTGACTGACTAACTAACTGCCTGCCTGCCTTCCTGATGCCTTCAGACTAGCATACCTCAATAATGGCTAAGGCTATGGGCTTTTTTACTGTTAGATGTTGCTTCAGCTGGACAGGTGCTTTTGGGCATAACATAGTGCATACAATCTATACATCATGGACTTTTCTTTATTCTTCTTTGTGTCCTATTTCTTGGCACTTACAGTGCAAGGTGTTGATTCCTGCTAGTTAGCGTGTGATGACTTTCCTACATTGGTAACAGAAATTGTCCGTATTTTCCAAATAGCAATTGAATTGATTGTGGAGGCAGTTCTCATAATGTTCTTCATTTGTGACTGGATTTTGGAAAAATGATCCAAATCGCACATTGGAAGTTTCGAGATAAATGGTTTTAAAAAATTCAAGTCAGCATAACTTGTCAAGGATAGCAAGCACGCGTACAAAATTTACACAAAAGATGTATCATTCTATTACCTTTCAGACCACTTCCAGTACTTGTAGCTGCTTGCAAAGTTTCCCAACAAATAAGATAGAAAATCTGAGCAGTTGGACAAGCGAAGTAGTATCACGAGTGCTCACAAAGTGGTGGAGGGTGGGGGGTGGTGGAGAGGGCAAGAGATAGACTTCAAAATGGAGGCAAACCATGATTGGAGTCCAGATACGAGATTACAGGGCTGTGCTGGCTCCATAGTGGCTGATATGGAGCAAAATCAAAGAAAGAATGTCTGGCCAACATTATCAGGCCATCCACCAGTATACCACTAATTCTTGCCAAACCAGACCCTTCACAGGGCCAGATACTACCATTCGATATCTCTACACCACCCAGAAAAGACGTCTGTTAAAACCAGCCTCAAGTAGTTTGAGTAGTACTGAGTGTCAAAACTAGTAATACGATAGTGTGGCTATCCACTGGTGGTGTTAGTTTGATTTTGGCTGATGTATTTGGATCGATTTTGTAAAATCTTGTTACATTTGTAATGCTGTGTAACAGGCTGATGCATAATGGGTCTATAATTTAGTAATTTATATGTAGTACTTATGTAGTACTAAGTCCCCTGTACCAAAATAAGACTTCTGAATACCCTGAAGATTTAGTATTCCAGATACAAAAGAGGATTGCAGTAAAAGTTCTTGATCCCAAAGGGCCCTCTCACGTACAAATTTCATTATAACACCAGGCTGCATTATTAGAATAATTATGTGGCTGCTCTATGAAGCTGTCTCTGTATTAGGAGCATTTCAAGAGGCTACAATTGTTGGAAACCAGTCTTGTGAAATTGGTTGCACTTATTTGGGACAAAATCACTATGTGAAATGTAGTGCCCAATTATTGAAGACATTCTACTGTCATGCAAATAGTTAAGGGCCTCCATTTCCCCCCCACACTATATACTCTTAATTAAAGCTTCATTGCAGAAGTACAGTGTGCTGTATGTTTTTAAATTGGGCAATTAATGTGACCAAGTGATATTGGAAATGATATTTCCTTTCTTACTGCAGTTGTGCATACATAAGAATTCTATGTACTGTTTTCTGGCTAGTGTGAAATAAAACATCCAAAATCATGTATCCTTCCCATGTGGGTACATAGTTAATCCACATTACAGTGTGTTTTTATTGTTTTAAGTATTGTGACTCACTATCCATTGCAGCTACACATATACATTTTTCACAAAAGGTGAAGGTTTTCATAATGATTAATGTTGCTTGTCAGTTTAACCCGGTCAGCAGGTCTTACCCTGTTGTGAGCGGGTTGCCACCGTCAACAGATGGTGGTTGTTTTGGTAGGTGTGCAGGGTTCCATGGATTCTCCTATGAATTCTCAAATAGGCCTCCCTTTCAACAATTTTACATGATGTATACAGCATGTTTTACTACAAAGGCTTGGAGGTAGGAATGCTTGGGGATTCTAACATTCTCTGAAGCCACAAGAATTTCCGCATGCCACAATGTTCCTAATAGAAACCCTGCACTGTCACACTCTGAGCTAGCCTCAAGATGGAAAAGACAATGGAAAAAATGGGGGATTTACTAAGCTCCCTGCTGGGTGCATGCTTCACCTCCCCACACCCCTGTTATTAATTTTATTTTATTATTTTATTTTTTGGACAATACATTACATTAAATCCCACCAAACAATCCCTTTGTGATTATCATCTTCTAAAAATACCAATGAGATAGTTGGTAGAGGGGAGTGGTATGGGTGGGACAAGATTCGCTATGTCATGTAGCACCATGTGTTCTAACATCTCTCCACGCGCCTTTTTCTTGTAACGCATGTGCAATGTTATTCTCCAATTATTGCCAACCCTTCTCACGTGTGTGCCTGCCCAATCTTTTCCCTAGTCATGGTGGAGCTTCGGGTTAGTCACTATCATAATACACTCACACATGCTTGACTGCAACATTAACCTAGTTTAACTAGTTAAACTCCATCCAAGGTAATTTTTGTAGCTTTTCCCACTATGTGTGATGAGTGTTGCTGTATCACGACTCCTCACAAAGGGGTGAATAATAGTGATGGTAAGGTGAGGGGTTAAAATGGACAGGGAGAGTAATTGAGTCACCAGGACATAAAATCCAAAGGCACTTCAAAGGCTAAAAGTTTACAAAGAGTATAATCTAACACTTTGCACAACTGTCCAAAGTGTTTGCACCCTTTCCAGGTCTTCTTTCATATTTATATAGAGCACCAGAAAGCCATCTACCAAAAGCAGACCTGACAAGTTGAAGGCTAATTTAGTGTGGTAATTGTTAGCCTGATAGTGCAGCAACTTTGTGTTGGTGCTATTTGTGGTAATTATGGTTGCTTTTGCATTTGCAAATTCCATGTAGTTAAATAATTATTATCAAGAGTTCATAATAATTATATATATATATATATATAATTATATATATTAATACAACATCAATATCGTGTCCTGTACAAAACACCCAATAAGAGGCGGTGGTATATATTTGATATACTACAGCAAACTAGCCAATGAACGCTGTATAACATTTGTTCTAATCTTGTTCGGTGATATCCGAATGTGATAGGCTATATATTTTCATCTCTATGGTTACGATATATCACACTCCAGTAGTAAAACACGTATACAATGAATACAATAGACCTTGCAGACTTCTTGTCTTCGAACCTTGCAACGTTTGTGCGTTCCGATGAGGAAGACGAACTGGACCAGTTATTTAGCAGTTTAGCTGAGACAGAATTGGACGCGTCTTTAATAAGGAAGCAATATACCGCCAGCAATAACACTTTAGAGAGAGCAACTACTGCCAACGAGATTTCCGGCACTATAGAACCCACAACAACTCTCAGCATTTCTAATAATGACGTCGCTAGTCAAGTCGCGTGCCCTAGTCATGACGCTCAAGACCACGCCCAAGCTATGAGTTCATTCGCCACAGCTAGTAAGTCAGACTTACAAACATTTGCTGACAAAACAATAAATTATAACACCACAAAAACTACGTTAACTTGGATAAAAAGATTTGATACATGGAGAAAAGCTAGAAATATACAGGAGCGACTTGAGAATATTCCAGTGGATCACCTTGATGAAATATTGCAATTCTTTTTTGCTGAGGTCAGGAAGAGCGATGGGAGTGAGTATGAGCCAGATAGTCTTCGTACAATGTTATCTTCACTGGATCGATGGCTGAGAGAGAAAGGCCAAAAATACAGCATTATTAAAGACAAGGCCTTTGAAGGATGCAGGAAGGTACTGAATGGTAAGGCTATATCAATGAGAGAGAAGGGTATGGGAAAACGTAAAAACAGATCAGATGCACTGACTTTGGAAGAAGAAGAGCAATTGTGGGAAAAGGGTGTATTGGGGTGCACAAATCCCACCAGTCTGAACTACTCGATATTCTATACAATTAGCCAGCAATTCGGTACTAGAGGTTGCCAAGAACACCATCAAATAAGAGTAGAAAATCTAAAATTTGTAAAAGATGTGTCAGGTAAAACTGTTTATGTTGAATAGGTGGAAGGAATTACTAAGACCAGGCAAGGTGGACTTGTTAAGGAAAGCCGACAACTACCTCAGCGGTTGTACTACCAGGGTCATGATCAATGCCCAGTTAAGTTGCTGGAACTATTGATATCAAAGCGGCCTGATGAATTAAGGAACAGTGGCCCTCTTTACCTTAAACCTTTAGACACACCAATTAATGAAGTTTGGTACACAACTCAACCCGTTGGTATGCATACCATTGACACATACATGAAATATATTGCCATGCAAGGTGGCTTAGACCTTACTAACAAAAAATTTACAAACCACAGTGTTAGAAAAACAACAGTCCGTAAACTTCAGAAAGCAGGGGTCTCAAATGACAAAATTGCAGCTATCACAGGTCACCGCAATGAGCAAAGTCTTCGAGCATACTCAAATGCTGATTCTGATGATCATCAAGGAATAAGTGGAATTCTCAGCAGCATTAGAAGTCATTATCCCTTTCAAAATGTGGCAAACATTCCACAGTCTCACAGTAATGTACTTCAAGCAAACAGTCATATTGGCTCAGGCCCTTTCTCATCATCAATTAATGATAAATATCACCTTTCAAACTGTACTGTATACTTTGGATTTCCCAGTACACCAGCAATGGAATGGAGACACCAGGACAATCACCTAATCAGCCCTATAAAAAACGCAGAGTGATAATAGACTCAGACTCAGACTAAACAATCTTATAGTGTATATATTACTGACAGTATTTCTTGTAGAAATGGGACACATACAGTGTGTATATATTCAATGCTGGACATTGATAGACTCAGTATATTGAAGATATTGATATTCTAGTAATTAAACGAGATGTTGTATTAACATATTATACTACAGATATGGTGGTATTCGAAATATATACCAAAAGATATACATATTTAGGAAAGGGTGCTATAGTGCGAGGCTAGTTTGTATATCTTTTGGTATATATTTCGAATACCACAATATCTGTAGTATAACATATACACATATATATATATATATATATATATATATATATATTATGAACTCTTGTTATTATGTAGAGTAATAAAACAAGGTACATGTACACACATTGATGCAATATATATGATGAGATAATGTTCAATTACTGAGTAAACTTTTTTTAATGTTCATGTATATAATGCATATTCTATTATGCAGGTTAAATGGACTACTAGTGTAGACCTCTCCAAAATTCATTTAAGATTTCTTGACATGGTGGACTCACTGCTATTACATTTGTCATCTGTGGACAAACTTAAGTTCAACCTAACAGAGGAATTGAGTGAATTGATAGCTAGTGACTTCCACGATCTTTACTTTTTTGATGAAGTAGTATTAAGAAAATTACACAACTTGAACTCCTATTTTCTCCTAAAAGTACTTTTACTGCCATTTATAACTTGGCTTGATCACTCTATTTTGAGACAATTGATATTGGCAAGTGAAAGCAGAGAGGCTTTAGCTGTTTTAAATCACTTTGATTCATTAATTGACTACTCGCAACCAATCACATCATATCCTATTCCAGCCCCATCTCAACTGATGATCCCACTTGATGATAGCAACTACACAATAGTGGCTACAAAATGTGACTGCAATCTTGAAAAGGCAAATCTTCAAGAAATAGTGAACATCAGAGATGTATTGAGAAAACAATGGGATATTACTGCTTATGCTATTCAGCTCATTGCTGTACATGTTGAACATAGGTGGCTGTATTGGATGGTTCCAAAATGTATGTTACAAATTATTGAAGACATAGCACCTTATATTCAAATTGAGTTGTGGAAAAATGGAATAACGATGATTTCGATGTTTTCAAAGAAGCTGTTCTCAGAAGAAAGTGACAGTAGTTTCATGGATAATAGTCCACTTAGCCTGTTAGCTACTAAGGTATGGGTACCCAAATTATATAGTGTGTGCATGCGTGCGTGCGTGCGTGCGTGCGTGCGTGCGTGCGTGCGTGCATGCGTGAGTGTGTGTAGAGAGAGAGAGAGAGATAGAAAGACAGACAGACAGTTAAATATATAGATTTCACTGCATTTAAGTTTTGCATGGGTGACATCAAACAAAAAAGTGTACTTTATTTCCATAAAGTTTAGTTGAAGTGTGAACTGTAACTACGTACCAACTGTAGGTTAATGCTTCCACTATACTCTAACTACATGAACACTAAAATAACACTTATAACTCATCCACCGTCTGTTGATGGCGGTTGTACGTAGTGTGCAGGGTTCCATGATTGCTGATTGCACTGATCACAATCATCATCCAGAACTTTATCCAACATATTTCTTTATATACTTACTACTATACCTTAAATACATGTTTGACTACTGGAGCTTAGAAAGCCAGTCATCTTGGGATTTCCTAGTTTGAAGCCACAGGAATATACTGGGCCACAGAAAGGTGATAACCTTTCCTTCCAAGTCACACAATTTAATAGAGATTAATTTCAGCAATCGTATTCATACAGAATGCATATAAGAAATATACATGCCTGTTGCACCACTATGTTTGTTAGATGTATACAGATGAAAAGATGAAATAATATTAAGTGTACGCATGTGGGCGGGTGTGGAAGCTACTGGTCTGAAGAATAGGAGACAAGTGCATGTGACACTTTTACTAAGGACTCCAGCATTTTGCGAATGTAAAGCTGATAAGCATTACTCTTCCATCTCCCCATCATCTTTGTATCAGTGTCTGTTATGTCTCTTTTGCTGACGTTGCTGCTCCAGTCCGGAAGCTGTATGTGTTATACGAAGTGTCATCCAACTCTGATTGCTTGAGGGTATCTGACAGAAGGGATCTGAAGTTTTGTTGTGAGAGGGGGGTGTTGCCACTGTGAATGAACAGGGGGCCTGGTCAGAAAATTATTGAGGTTTACGAGCGTTACACTAAACAGGCCCATTGTACACTATAAGGAAGTTGGAAATGATCACCTGGACTATTAGCTAGGTAACTCTCACCTGGACTAGTGTCAACATATTATGTAAGTGTGTAACTAACATATGCAAGCTACCATGTTAACATGTTTTGTGTGTTTGGCTTCAATCCAGTACATAAATAATTTAAAGCATCGCTTTTCTTGTGCTTGCAAATGATCAGCACTTGGTGCTTGGCACTAATAAAACACTTAGCTTTGCCTTATGCTTTACTATCCATATAGTGCTTGCAGCAATGCTTTAACGCAAACATAAGATGTGCTATGATAGATGTTCGAACTTAATATGTGACCCTATTTTGAAAACCATACATTTGGGCACACTGGCCTATTTTCTTTTTTTATAGTTAAAATGAAGCACTGAGTGGGTATCTACCTTGTGTGAAAATTTTGTGATGATACATTGAAGCATTCCAAATATATGGCTAATTTACTGTCTAATACATAACAAGCCAACTTTTCACTATCAGCTAATAGAACTGCATAGTGATTAGGTATAATAAATTGATGACAAATCACAAAGATCTCCATTTTTACAATCTAAAATGGATGAAAAGAGATCCTTGAGACTTTAATCATGTGTTTGTTGTGCTTTTCCTCAATTAAATCACTGTCTAAAGACAAGAAAATGTTTGGTTTTGGGAATGAACAAATCACCCAATTTGTAAGTTAATTGCTGACCCACGTATTGTGAAACTACTACATGGTCTGATAAAATTGAGTATATCTCATAGAATAAAGAAGCTATGGTTGTGAAATTTCACAGCAAGAAGGCTTAATAGCTGCTTTATCAGAATATGCAAAATAGTTAATTAAAAAAAATCTCTGAAAATTTCAATTGAGTTTTGCCACAGATTTTTCATGTGCCCAAATGTATGGTTTTCCAAAATATGGTCACATATTACATTGTACATTAATTATTTTGAAATTGTGCCTTTAATGACTATATTTTCTCAGGGTACATCACTACACAGGGAGCTACTGGCACTTGATAATGAATCCATTTTCAAGCAGTACAGAAATATTCAGCATATAAGACTTGCAAGTGAACTATACAATGTAAGCATTGTAATGGCAATGTGAAATACACGTAATACTAAGTACTATATAGATATACTGTAATGTAGCTGGCATTCATGGCTGTACCATTATACTCACATTATACTGGCATCTAAGCAGAAAATGAATATTTACGGAGATATTCATGCTTGTCATGCACTTTTAATATGTAGGAGCTCAATAAATTGATGTCATTTTAGTTGGATGTTAACTGTGAATGGTCTTACAGTTTGCTTTTATACATTATAACCACTCTGCTTCTTGCATATACCTGTTGTAAACTTAGTAAACTAGGCCGGCTGTAAACTTTGACTTATTTTCAAGTTTTCAGTACTTGTAGAACAGTAAAAAGATTGTACCCAGCCCTTTTCAATCAATTGATGCATTGTATATTTTATTCACCTTGTATATGCACCTACAGTACGTAGTATAATTTGTGGTTTATGTCTCAACTTCAGCCAGTCCTATGTCTCATTGACTTTCACAATTACATAATTGCTATCCAGTAAACATAATGCAAACATTTTGCACACCTAGTGAAACCAAATACCCATCATCATTAGCTGCGTACTTATAAAGCTTCCCTACACACACTACTTATTTCACATTTCAGCTATCCTCAAGCAAGTTGGTTTTAAACTGCATGTTTTTGGTGTGATAAACTTCAACACCCTTTTCATATTATTGTGCACAATGGAAATACCACATACCATTATACACCCATGGATATGTGCATTACACCTACTGGGATTGGAAATATAGAAGTGGGTACATGTGTTTATGGTTTTTGGTGCTTTTAATTAGTGCATAAAAGAATGTACTGCATTCATTCAATGGTTCGAAGGGTGCATCATTCGAATGACATAAGCAAAGTTCGAATTTTGCGCATGCACAACCTGGTCATATTAGCTTATTAGCGAGCAGAAGACCATAAGAATCTCATCACGCTATGAATAATTTTCGCCATGGGTAGTTACGCTTGAGACACTAGAAAGTAATGGAAGATTGTGTCTGACAAGTTAATTAGCTCGCACCACGAGTGGCCACGTCCACCACTAATCATGAAGTGCAGTTTATGATCATGAGTATGATTAAGGTACAGGGTAGAGGCTCAGCCTGTATACCCGATCAATTACATAATTACAACAATAACAATATCTATGTAAAAACAAATTTAGAATTAGTTGGGACAAGCTGTAGAAGAAGAATATTCAGTTGTGTACTACTGTAAGGTCTTTTAGCAGCAGCTACATCTTACTTTGTGTTTTCTCCAACTGCTATATCTTGTTAAACAGACGAATAACAGTGTCAACACGAGAAATTCCATTTGCCAAAGGGAACCAAAACAAAAACTGGATTAAGCTACAATACACTCAAAATTTTTCCATCTACATAATATGTAGCTATAGCACCATGCAATATTCATCAAACCTTCGAATGTTGCATTCAAACCTTCGAAGCATAAAATCGACATTCGTTTATGCATTACTTTTAATTAAGCTGTACTGGATAAATTGGAATGTACCTGTTGGAGGCCATGCATTTAACATACAAAATTGTTCACAAGTGGAAAATATGCAAGCCTTTATTTAACCAAGTCAGATCATGCTCTTGGCAGATATGGAGAAAATAATGAAGTTTACAGTCAGCATAAACATTGTACTGTATAAACCAACCCTCATAGTAAAGTAGTTTAAGCAGACTTTGCACAGAATATCAGTAAGGCAAAATATGGATAACATCAAAGGGGCTATGACATAATAGTGGAAAGTTGTACACAAATGAAAATGTAAACTACTTCCATTTCTGATCCCAGTATGCAAATTATTATATCTACAGTATGGTACAGCATACACTGAAGTAAGAAGTTGTAAGAATATTCAGATCCATTTACAATGTCTTCTATGTAACTAATACTTTACAGAATGACAAACGTGCAAAATTACTAGAGGCTGCTATGGCTGGTGATGTCAGCACTTTGGAAATGTTAGTTTGTAGTACACAATTAGATGTGAACACTACAGGAGGCCAGGTTAGTAATCGTAAATATTTTTTTGTAAATTTCAGTTGTGATGTATGCACTACACCTGTAGTGAAGATCAGAAGCACCGTGCTGTGATATATAACTGATATACCATAGCAAACTATGGTAAATATATATATATATATATATATATAATACACCATGGCTACGAGGTGTATTATTTCACTTTACACCGTTGATAAACCCTTGGCAAAATACACCAAAGTAAGCTGTGGTTCATTATAATATGTAACATGCGTCTATAGTAGCTTGCACTGCTTAGCATACTAACATGACCTAGGTGCAATGTTATCTGCTGCCACCCATCATTGAAGTTGTCAGGTATATCTATAAAATGAATTGTTGGATTCTTACTGCTTGAGCCGGCTTTGGCAATTGAGGTATCCGCCGTGGGCTAAGACGAAATGATGACTGCTATATTAGAGTACTTAAACATTTTATTAGAGTATATCGATTTTTCAAGTTAGCAGTATGTTTGAACTCCTAGAAACAAAAAACAACAGCAAGATTTCATTCTTAGAAGGCTTAACACGATCTTTTAGCTAATTGAGAAGTGTTACATTCCCTTCCACCAAAATTATTATTATTGTTGACTCCCAAAATTATTATGCTTGTAAACATCCTATATATAATTCTGGAATTACGCTAAACTTCTAATTATGCTGGCATATATAGGTGCAGGCTTCCTTACCATCCATATGTGTATAACTTCACATGTTCTAGGAATTCCTTACCCACGTGGTAAACAATTGCAATTCTCTAATAACAAGCTCCTAAAATCAGCCTACGATTGCTTAGTTGGCTTGCTTAGTGTATTGTACTGTCAATGAACATTTGTCTCATTCATGAATATCTATGTAATCATGAGTAGATGAGCATGGCATTGCTTAAGACTCTTAAAAGCTTAATCCTGACCATCAGTAATTCTATTGATTTCAATCACTAACAGGTCACTATAAATTGCTACACTATAAATTGCTACACTATATCTCTGATCGTTTCATCTACTGGAGTGTGGAATATACCAATTATAGCACTATGATTGAAATATATGTACACTCCCTCAAGTGCTGCATGCACTCAGGATCATGCAGTCATATCCGTTGCAAGCATGTTATAAACACCACTTTCACACCTCAGATCAAAGGAAAGTCAGTGCATATATATATTACAAATTGCACTTGTTCAGGCAGTTAATGAGATATACGCACTGTAAACAGTGCTTATATTTTGTTAACTCAAGATATTGCACAGTTGAGTGTGCATAATATCATATCACATTACCCATTCAAAAAAATCCTCAGATTTCTTTGATGTCCCTTTCAGTTTGTGCCAATACATAGTCACACATCTTGAGATCGATTGTTGGATTAAGTTTTTTAGTCATATTCTCAAAGCATGCTGAGTAGTTCCTTTGACTGAAGTGTAGCTGTTTTCAATCCAGGTAAGTTCTACAATACAGTTTTGAGAAGTTTTAGACACCTGTTTCAATGTTAT
Organism: Dysidea avara; assembly: GCF_963678975.1. Classification (NCBI taxonomy): domain Eukaryota; kingdom Metazoa; phylum Porifera; class Demospongiae; order Dictyoceratida; family Dysideidae; genus Dysidea; species Dysidea avara. The sequence continues at coordinate 44,350,986 of NC_089273.1, forward strand.
GTAACACGCGCAAAGTAGATTGAACCATTAGAGGTGAAGTGGTATTCATGCACGACTAATTTTATTAATGGATATAATTTATTCACGATGTAAGACAAGCCCCTATCGCAGAGACTCACAGTACCAAAGTCAGTGTTCATCCCCACAGATGTTCTTCCTCTAAGGAAGCTGCTAAACAAGTTCATTCTCGTCTTTCTCCATCCCTCCAGCGAGCTATGTATCTGTACACGAGATTGGCTCATCCTTGTGGCTGACAGCCATCTGGGTTTTCACCTCAATTATCAATAGTTTTGGGATGCTCTACGTTTATGGTATGGCTGGAAACTTATCAATGTTCTTGGTCATTGTGTATGTGGTTCATCTTTTAACCTGGATCATGCCATGATTTGTCAACATGATTGCCTTACCTTCGTAAGGCATAATGAAATATGAGATCTTACTACTGAATGGCTTAATCAGGTGTGCTTTGATGTTATGATTGAGCCACCTTTGCAACTACTTTCTGGTGAGGCTATTGTCCAACTGACTGCTAACAAACCAGATGAAGCATGTGCCAACACTCACAAACGAGATTTTGTGGAAGGAGGCAGGGAGTCTTTTTTGATGTAAGGATTTTCATCCTAATGCACCTAGCTACCATAATTCCACTACTGCATCCATCTACAAGTGGCATGAACAGGCTAAAAAGTAATAGTATAGTGATCAGGTTCACAAGGTCGAACAGGCTTCCTTATACGCAGTCTTTGCAACTACAGAGAGTATAGACAGAGAGGCAATCATTTTTAATCACAGATTTGGTGATCTATTGTCCCGCAGGAACATACTAACTTATAGTAACAAGTACACAGAAAAATTTGGAATTTGCAACTAGAGTATAGACCATAGCACACCGATCAAGCACAATTTGGGATATAACACTTCTTATTTTTTTACTGTGATTTAATATCGTGCACTACTCCAGCTTGTTTCAGTAAATTTTATCGATATGTGACCCGGTCTGCGAAAAGGGCTCTTATAGCCTTTCCAATTATCCATGTTTGGCTAATCATAACTCCTAATCTACTAAAGCTATCATCATGTAATTACACCCACAGCTACTGCCAGGTTAGGGTTGTTGAGTGACCAAATTGTAGGCTTGTACCATATTCACCAGTCAAGTTATGGGTTACCATATATATGCAATTGGAAAGGCTATAAGAGCCCTTTTCGCAGACCGGGTCACATATGCTATGGTCCCTACTGTAGTTGAAAATTCCAAATTTTTCTGTGTATTTGTTTGTTAACTTTTTTTGTAAAGTATTATTCTATGACTGGTGAACCCGCATCTGAAATGGCGCCGCGCACCCCAGCTATATCAATAATTGTCATCTGAAAAGTGAAGTATCCATTATACTTTGTTGTCAGCTATGTTCAACCTGTTACGTAGCATTTCAGATCTATAGCTGTTCAAAAATCACCTCTGCAATCCATGCATACTGAAAGAAATGGTACCGCGTGCCCCAGTTATATTCTGAAAAGTGGAGTATCCATTATGCTTTGTTGTCGGATGTGGTCAATCCATTACACAGCAGTACGAATCGAGAACTGTTCAAAAAGCACCTCTGCAATCAAAACAGCCACTGTGAAAAATACGAACGATTTCCATTACGAAGGGAAGCCATCATGTGCTATTGCCAAATCAACACTTTTGCTGTCAGCAAAGATGAATGGGACACAAAGGAGGACAGTGGTAAGTCCATGAAGAATGCATTGTAAGTACTGCAGTATGCCAAAAGGCACCTCTCGGGCCGAAGCGATGTTGAACAGTGAAAAATCAAGCCCGTAGCCTTAGCCATCATTGAGTTATGCTTGTCTGAAGGCATCAGTCAGTCAGGCAGTCAGTCAATAGCAAAATTCCATTAAATAAATTATTTTTGAAATTCCATAGCAACTTGTTGAAAACGTTTCAAGTCGATCTGAAAGCTTGTTTTGCCACCTAACCAATACTGCCTCATCGTTGTCAGGGGAAATTGAGGTTGGTTTTGGGTGATGTTATTTCATGGGCCACGCCTACTCCTTTGTGGTCCCTACTATACAGTAACTATCGTACTGTATGATACAGCATGGCTTTGACACACACCATCTTTTTCATTGTTAAGATCTGCAACAATGTGCATCCATGGAAGCCATTTCATTTCCTATCACTCTGCCAATGTTTCTCTGGAGATGGGCCTAGCTTTGAGCCCAAAAGACTTTTAAATTATCAGCTTTTGTCCAGCACTTATGCTATGTATCTGTGCTGGGGGTGGTGGCAAGGGCATAACATCTAGCTCAGGAAAAACTATTCACGATTATTGTAGTGAATACCTGGAAGCACTTATAACAGCATCAAACCATCATTATCAAGTCATGTTTCGATGTCCTGCATCTCGATGTTACATATTGTGTGCTAAATATATTTAGCCATTGCAAGTGAGCCATTGGTGGTGAAGTGGTATTCATGCGCAACTGTAATTTTATTCATGGCTATAACTGACGTAATCATATATGTAGTGAATACTGAATACATGGTAGTAACAGTGTTAAACCACCATTAGCAAGTCGTGTTTCGATGTCCTGTTTCTCCTTGCTCACTGTATAAACCCACAATTGGACTTTTCATATGCTTGTGTCATTGCACATATGCTTGAACTCTTAGCACAGCAATGCCTTGTCATTATTCTTATGTTGTTTCCAGTTCCCACTGTCAAGCCCAATATAAATATGCTCGTGAAACATGCCAGCAGTTTCCCACACATATAGATAATTAACCCATGTGGGAACACATTACTTGCAAGCATAAGGAAAAATTACAATAGGAATATAAAGTTTGATTAGGAATCATAGAAATAAAGTAGGGAAACAAAGGAAGTCAATTAAACCTGCAGATAGACTAGTGAACACTTAATCCCTACTTCAGTCTATGTACACGTAACTGATTAAATGGTCACTAGCATATCTGCAGGTGTAGGCGACCTCCCTCGTTTCCCTACTGTTTTTCAATGATCTTCTAAAATTCCTACTTTTTCCTTTTGCTTGTTTGTTTACTTTTTTGTAATGATATTATGATTGGTTAACTTGCGCATACCACATCAAAGAAAATGATGGCACCAAAGTTAATGTTTTCATCTGAATGAGTGTCAATTACTGAATTGAAAGTGAAGTGATCATTATACTTTACTTTCAGCTATGTTCAGCCCATTACACAGTACAAACGAAGAACAGTAGGTTATTAAACACCTCTGAATTCAATCCAGTTACCAAAAAATATGGATGATTCATGTGCTCCAACTATTACTGACTCGAAAGTGAAGTGGAAATTACACTTTGAATTCACTTATTTTCAGCCTGTTACAAAGTGTTACAAATGAAGAAGCACCTCTGCATGCAATCAATCCAGTCACCATGGAGAATATGGACAATTCCCATTTGCAAACGTAGGGAAACCATGCATCGCGCTACCGCAAATTAACACCTTAGGCAGTCAGCAAAAAGAAATGGAACACTAAAGGGAAATAAGTAAGTCAATGATTTGTGCATTGCACATACTGTGATATGCCAAAATGTCTACCGACGAAACGACATTGAACAGTGAAAAGATAAAGCCCGTAACCTTAGCCATTATTGAGTTCCACTTGCCTGAAGGAATCAGGCAGTTAGTCAGTAGAAAATTCTATTCAAATTTTTGTTTAATTTTGCAACAATTCATTGGAGGTATTTAGGGTCATATTGAAGGCACTTTTGGGCTTGGTTGTACCTAACCAATGCTGCCAAGGTGCCAGGATGGTATTGTGAAACAGGTTTTTGGGTGATATTTGTTGGCCAGAAAGACTCAAATCTCCTTGATCTCTAATATGCAGTACTACCATACTGTATGATACCACAGGCACTCATACTTTGCCTGGTATATATGCATATTCCTTAGCCTGCAGCCCTTGGGCAAGTACATAAATTATATACAAGTAAAGTACTCATGCCCGTGGTATAACTATTATATGTAATATGCACACTGCACAGTACCGCTCAAATGCAATGTCGTTTCGTGAGAGTGCAAGTGATTACAAAACTTGTTAATTAAAGGATATGGCACCAGTTTTCTCTCAAGTATTCATCCTGTTCCGCTTGGGATGAATGCTCGCAAGTGAAGCAGGTGTCACACCCTTTAATTAGCAAGTTTTTATCACTTGCTTGCGAGATGGTACGTTTGAGCGGCACCGTACATGCGTACAGTAAATGCAGTTCATATGGGGCATAATACTACGTATTACTTTTAGAATTATGTAATTTATAACCATTATGCATCCCTGTACATATAAATACGTAATAATAGTTTAATACTTTAGGCTAAACCAGCATTATGTTGAGTATATAACTGGTTTTTCCCAGCCTGTTTGTTTTGCTGGCAACTTCATTTAGTATGTACTAAGCATATTAATAAATGAAACAGCATTATGACAACCACAATAAATTTTCATTATTTAACAGTAACTTGCAATGTCATTGGTATGGATCCAGGAAATATGTCTGAATGATTTTAAGCAAAACATTAAAGTAAAGAATACCACCATTTTGTATCATATTTAGAGCATAATAGGAATCTGCAATTTCTAGAAGTTGAGGTGAACATGTATTGAATCTATACCAAAAACAGTGCAAAAAGGCTGAGGCATCCAAAATAAAAGAAAGGTAGCTGCAATGATGCTAATGTTAGTCATTTTTAATGCCAATCACACTGTAAAAATGGAGGTGTTTAATTACACCCTACATAGGGTGTTATATTACACCTACACCTTTAGGGGTGTTTCTCTGCACCATTAGGGTGTTTTGTCAAAATTGGTGGAAATCCACAATCAAAAGTGATGCTTGGTTGTTAGATTATTAATACAAAATGCTAACCATTATAAGCAAGGTGTAAATAAAAGCATGTAGCTGTGTTATGTATTGTACATGTGTTATGATTTGATAGCACTGCTAACACATGAGCTGACATGGTTTCAAGTGAGCCTGTCAGTACGCAACAATAACCGGAAAATAATGAAAGAATACGGAATAATGGAATATTTAGAGCTGATAGTAACTAGATGTGGGCGGTGGACAGGAAACAGAGAATTTATTAGGAGTGGCCTTACCTGACTTTGGGACTGGCTTACTTATTTTCTTCTCTCTACTGTAGGAAGTAGAGAAAAAAACAAGTTGAAGTTGTACTGCTTCTAAAAATCAGGCGCCATGCAGCTAGCAGGCTCATCTGGAATTTGGTTTTTGGTTATGCAATAATACATAATTAACTTATTGTAATTCTCGTATTTTTTAATTCATAAAATTTTCATAATTTTCAATTACGTTGCTATGTATTACTAAGGAAGCATTTGTTAAGCAAACCACTTTTTCTCTCACCAAAGCCTTAAAGCTGTTCTTCATTTTCATTCGCGTACGTAGGGGATACGCCCCCTTCCCAACTCGAAGGGATAGGCTATTCCTGGTAGTCTATGAGGCTAGCACTGTTGTTTCTCAATTGTTAAACACCTGTAAAATCCAAAGGGAAGTTAATTCATAAAGACTGAGGAGAGTGGTGCCACTCCTGTATTTCAGACCGCCAAAAAGAAACCACCTCAGAGCAAAGTTTACCTGTGCAGAAGTTTAGTACATCCTTCACTTCACTTTTACTACTTATGTAAAAGCTGCTTTTACCATTATTAACGATTTTGTTCACCTGGCTGCATACGGACAAACATAGGTACACACACACACACACGCACACACACACACACATACACACACACACACACACACACACACACACATTTTACGAAAGCAATTTCAGTAAACCAGACGTGCCCACAAAAGGCCGGCTGTAGGCACACACCTGGTTTAATAAAATTTCTTGATATGAACTTCAGCTAGTTGTTAATTGTATTTGTATGAAGTATTATCATTTACCCAAAAGGAAATGTGTCATAACTCATGCAGAATTCTCTACAGAGTGACTTGTTTGTAGCTCATAATGAACTCTATTACACTGGGTGACTTATAATGTAGCTGAACTCTTTCTTGTTACATACAGTAGCTGAACACTCTACAGCGACACATGTCAGGGTGACTTGTAATGTACTGTACCTGAACTCTCTAAACTGAGTGACTTATAATATTGCTAAACTCTCCTGTAGGCTGAGTTGTAATGTAGCTGAACTCTCTACGGGTGACTTGCTTCAGGCTGAGCTCTTTACAGTGTGATTGAACTCTCTTCAGGGTGGCTTAAAATGTAGAAAACTCTTAACAGAATTACTTGAAATGTCTGTTAAAGTGAGTTGTTCATAGCTGAATCTCTACAGGATCACTTGCCTGTTTGTAACTGAACTCTCTACATTGTGACTTGTACTGTGGCTGAGATGCGTAACTAAATGCTCTAATAGGATGACTGCACTTTTAGGGTACGTATTTCAATTGTGCACTTGCTATTATACAGGTTGTCTGTTTTTGGATAACTCACAGGTTTTGAACTCAGGTTTAAAGGCCTTCCTAAGATAATTAAATTAAATTTCAATTTTCAGCTCATCCCCTTCACTGATTGGTCTGATAGGTGTGACAATTGGTTTCTTTTTCAATCATAAAACTATAATATAGCAAACTTGATAGTTACAAATGGCTGGCATTTTATTGTTATATCTCAATGGTCTTTATCTCGATTCTTTTCAAACCACCAAAGGCACTCCTACCATGGTTGATCTATCAACAAATCAAATTGCAACTTACTCCTTGAAGCCATGATATGACTAAAATATCACTTAGAAAGTGCACATAATGTCTTTGTTTTTATCCTATCTGTAACACTAAATGTGCTTTATGACACATCTACTGCCTGAAAATTTGAAGCAAACTGACTGTAGCACACACAAGTTATGGCAATTTTTTTAAGTGGTGCAAAAAGAATAAAAGTAATAATACGAAGAACTTCATAGACATATATCTCTAGGTGAATTCAACTCAAATTTGGAATAAAAGGTGCCCTACCCTGAGGGAGTGTCCACAACAAAGTTGGGTAACTTCTGTTTCATGACTGTCGAGCTGAGGAAGTATGAAAATGGAATTTCCTTGGTTCTTGTAAATCACACTAGTTGTGCACTCTCCATGGCTGTACTTGTCCGCATGACACACAATTGTAATTGCATATGTGTCTTGTTAATCATCAACTAATGATAGCTTTCAATGAACAACCTTTTCGCTGTCTAAGTATTGGTCAACATTAATTTTATGGCAAAAGTCACAAATACTGGAGTAATTTTCATGGGATTAATACAAGCATATTTTCATCTACGTATTTTGAGAAAAGTGAAAATAGAGTAATACAGTATGATGTGACTTTTGACTTTATCTGTTATGGGGTTATTGTACGTATTGATGTATAATACCATTTAAGTTCAAAGGAAAATGTGTGCTTTGTTTTCTGTACTGTGCCAAATTGCGGTATATTTCCATAAAAATGTGCTAAATACAATATGCTTTGTATAGCAATAAAGCATACTTTGGGTGAGTGTGATACGACCTTAAGTGCAACTCACAGAGACACGACCACCTAATAAAGCTATCAACAATATTACCATAGAAATCAACAACAACTTATACTGCGTTTACACTTGCCTCATATCACGGACTGGCTCAGTTCGGCACGACTCGTGTTGGTTTTTGCTACTAACAGTATAAACACCGGCCGAACTGAAAACCAGGCTGGCCCTCATAAAACTGCCGTGCCAGCATGACTCGGTTCAGTTTTCTATATTCAATGTGTCCACTAGATATTACAACAAAATAAAGTTTAAGTGGATAAAAGAAGCACTATGTCAAATGGAACAATTCAACTCTTCATAGCAGGAAGAGCACACGATTACTTAAAGGTATTGACCACATCGTAATAAGGCTATAAGCCATTAACCATCCCTAGAGTACAACTGCGCTAATTTGCCACTGTCTTTCTTCCTAACCACCCATTAACAGAACCCTACTTTACACCATTTTCCAGGCTAGCACGCTTCATTATAGTGGTCTAAACATGTGCCCACAAATGGGATGTCACGCTTTCATAAACCAGTTAGCAAAACCAGTCTTAAATTGTTCACTAAACTGACAATCATTGTAAATTCCGGGTTAGATTCAGTGGCCACTTGATGTTGATGCCTTTACTTTGATGACCACACCTCAGACCCCACATGATTAGATAACTGTACAAACTGTCCGTTATACAAATTCGCTGTATAGGTAGCCTTCCTCAGTCGTTCTCCTTGTCTTCTTGTCTTACTGCAATGTGAATTCTGAATTCTGGGTCTGACAGATCACAAGTAGTTTGATAACTTGGCATTGATTGCTACAAATTATAACCTTCTACTGATCATGAGTAGGTACTAGTTTTCTTACTGCATTCCAGTTGTGATGAACTGTATTATCAGTTACTGTCTTCTTGATTGTAAACACAGATTCATCCAGTTATAGTACTAAGTATGATTGTGCACTACAGAAAATATAGCACTAGGCTATGGTCTCAAGCCAAATATAGCACTTGGCTTGACCTCATGCTTTATTTTCTCACAACCACACCCTTGCGCTATATTTTCCATATTTCACTTGTCACGCTAGTATTAGTGCACAAAAGTCAGTCGAATATTGCATGTCTACATATGTATTATTGTGTGTAGTGTATAGACAGTTTTTCATAGTCTTATGGTGTGCAATTTACCGTATAGAAGCACTGGACTCCGTTACATGTTGCTGCTGCTGAATGTCACACCTCATTAATTGAATTGTTAATTAAGTACAAAGCAGATGTCAACGCAGTGGATGATGTAAGCAACTGTATGTGATACTATTTAGACAGTGTAAATTATGTACATACATAGATTGGATATACACCTTTGCATGAAGCTGCTACTTCTGGTCATGTAAATGCAATAGAATTACTTATAAGTGCAGGAGCAGATGTTAACTGTGTTACCAAGGTACTGTACATGCAGTATGCATGCGTTATGTGCACCATAGTCATATATATGATGCTATGTGTGAATGCATGTTCATGATTGTGTTGATAATGAAGAATTGTTAAAATGCACTATGCAGTGTATCTTTACTAAAATAAATAGCAGTCTAACACGTATTAGATACATAATTGAAAATGCTGTAGGTACAGTTACATAGTGTACTCATGAGCACACAGTATACATTTACAAAACATTGATTTCTGTATTGGAAGTTGGCTTTATTTCAAAGTGTTATAACCTTATTATTGTTTCCAATATACCTACAGGTGTAGGTGTATGTATCCTACAGTATTCTATGTCTTGATTGATCAATCTGAATTATTATATGTATTGTTTTTTTCCTAGCGTGACATATAATTATAGTAGAGCTTATGATAACATCCAAACACCAAAATTTGGTCAAATTGCATAAATGTCTGACAATAATGCAATTTGTCCATACTATAGTACAAGGAGAGAGCCTAAAGGCTGAGCTGGGATGTTTGTTGATTCTATCAGTAATAACAGTCACTTGGCTGCTAGGGTACATTCTTACAACCAAAGGGAGTGACCACAAATGTGCCAACCCTCTGGTGCACTGTAACCACATGACAGCTGCAGCAATGAATGCGACATCATAACAATGTAAGGTCCTCCTGTTATGCTATGGTGGATACAATACGCCACGTCTAGTCAATTTAGGCAACTGTCTGGCCAATTCTGGTTTGTCAAAAAGTTGTGGCAGGACACAGGGGCGGATCCAGGAGGGGGCTTTGGGGGCTGAAGCCCCCCCTTCATATTTAGACTTTACTTGATCAATATGCTGAGTATTATAATGAAATTTTGTCTTAGCATAATTATATGATTACTAATAATACAAATACTCATAAAACTACCTTATAAACATCTTTCCAAGGTATTATCAGTGGATTTATGCTAAAGTTTATGTAACAAGGACCCGGATCAGCATTGGAGGTGTACAAGATCGAGATACTCTAATAGAGCAGTCAGCTAACTACTCTAATAGAACATTCACTGGAAACATGTAGTTGGTTCTGTTATGGAATCTGCCTGCACCTATACATACAATGAAGTGCATTGGTCTGTTTAAAGGGCTTCATTCATCTACTTGTGTAGTTAATATGTATAGCAATACTTAATTCAGGTACACAATTTCCATTGAAAATGCTCTCAAATTCAATCTTGTATTGTTCAAATTTCAAACTTTTTCACTTTCAACATTATCAAGACACACAGTAGTGTGTCGTGCGGCCCAAGAAGCCGGCGCGCAACCCCGTGAGTATATTGACAGGAAGAAAGAAAACGCAATTTTCGCACCTCCGTAGCTCTGTGCTGCCTTGATGAAACAGGACAAATTTTGCTGTGTACATTCCCTCCAACTTCAGTACTCCACATTCCAAATTTGAGCGAAATCACTTCAGGCATTCCTGAGATATGCGACCTCAAAAATTGGCTTAGTTTCTTCGTTTTTTTTCTTCTTATTTTTCTTCCTCTTTTCGCACACTTACAAAAACTGCTATAAAACGCGAACGCGTTATCCGATTGCCTTGAAATGGCACACAGAAGGGGGGTATAAAGGCGCATCTCGGTACCAACTTTGGCTGGAATACCATAAACAGGCAAAGAGTTATGAGCGATTATGCACGAAAAATAACACCAATATGTTGTCACGCCTACAGGATAAACCGCGTATGGGAATAAGCTGAAAATCGGTGGGTGAATAGGTTAACTAGTGAACCTCAAACCTTTTGTGGTTTGAAAGAAATCGAGCTAAAAACTAGGAAGATACAGCGAAAAAATCAACAGTGTGTAACAATTACGCAATCGAGATTAGCTAATTTTTTATTATTATTATTATTATTATTATTATGCTTGCCACGCCTACCAGATAAACCACTTGGGGTAATGCTTTGAAAATCGCTGTACAGATGGAGTTATCATCTTAGAAAGGCTCTTCAATGGTGTAGAAAAATCAGACTTAAAGCCACGGAGTTATAACACGAAATCCAACTTGGTGCAGCAAGTGCGAGATCGAGATACTCTAATAGAGCAGTCATCCTAATAGAGCAGTCACTCTGAACAGAATTCAAGACATCAGTTAGAAATTAGTAACCTGTATAGAGATCAGCTATAAACAAATCACCCTGTAGAGAGTTCAGCTACAAACAATTCACCCTGTTCAGACATCAGTTAGAAGAAGTTTTCTTGTAGAGAGTTCAGTTACAAACAAATCACCCTGTTGAAAGATCAGCTAGAAGATGTCACCTTATAGATAGTTCAGTTACAAAGAAACCACCATGTAGAGAATTCAGCTACAAACTAGTGACCCTGTAGATACATCAGCTAGAAGAAGTTACCTTGTAGAGAGTTCAGCTACAAAGAAACCATTCTGTAAAGAGCTCAGCTGCAAACAAATCACCTATACAGAATTCAGCTACAAACAAATCACCCTGTAGAGAGATCAGCTAGAAGAAGTTACCTTGTAGATAGTTCAGCTACAAACAAATCATCCTGTAGAGAGATCAGCTAGAAGAAGTTACCTTGTAGATAGTTCAGCTACAAACAATTCATCCTGTACAGAGCTCAGTTAAAAGAGGTTTCCTTGTAGAGAGTTCAGCTACAGACAAATCACCCTGTAGAGAGATCAGTTAGAAGAAGTTACCTTGTAGATCGTTCAGCTACAAACAATTCACCCTGTAAAGAGATCAGCTAGAAGAAGTTACCTTGTAGAGAGTTCAGCTACAAAGAAACCATCATGTAGAGAATTCAGCCGCAAATAAATCATGTATAGAGAGTTCAGCTACAAATAAATCTCCCTGTAGAGAGATCGGCTAGAAGAAGTTTCCTTGTAGAGAGTTCTGCTACAAACAAATCACCCTGTAGAAAGATCAGCTAGAAGAAATCACCTTGTAGAGAGTTCAGCTTCAAAGAAGCAATCGTGCGAGAGTTCAGGTGCAAACAAATTGTCCTGTAGAGAGATCAGATAGAAGAAGTTACCTTGTAGAGAGTTCAGCTACAAAGAAAACCATCATGTAGATAGTTCAGGTACAAACAAATCACCCTGTAGAAAGATCAGCTATAGAAGAAATCACCTTGTAGAGAGTTCAGCTACGAAGAAACTATCATGTAGAGAGTTCAACTACAAACAAATCACCCTGTAGAAAGATCAGCTATAGAAGAAATCACCTTGTAGAGAGTTCAGCTACAATAAAACCATCATGTAGAGAGTTCAGCTACAAACAAATCGGCCTGTAGAGAGATCAGCTAGAAGAAATTACCTTGTAGAGAGTTCAGCTACAAAGAAACCATCATGTAGAGAGTTCAGCTGCAAACAATTCACCTGTAGAGAGTTAAGCTACAAATAAATCTCCCTGTAGAGAGATCAGCTAGAAGAAGTCACCTTGCAGGGAGTTCAGTTACAAAGAAATAAACCATGTAGAGAGTTCAGCTGCAAACAAATCACCTGTAGAGAGTTCAGCTAGAAACAAGTCACCCTGTAGAGAGATCAGCTAGAAACAAGTCACCTTGTAGAGAGTTCAGCTAGAAGAAGTCACATTGTAGAGCTACAAAGAAACTACCATGTAGAGTTCAGCTGCAAACAAATCACCCTGTAGAGAACTCATCTACAAACAAATCGCCCTGTAGAAAGATTAGCTAGAAGAAGTTACCTTATAGGGAGTTCAGCTATGAACAGATCACCCTGTAGAGCGTTCAGCTACAAACAAATCACAGTTCAGCTACAAACAAATCACCCTGTAGAGAGTTCAGTTACAAAGAAACCACCATGTAGAGAGTTCAGCTGCAAAAATAATAAATCACTCTGTAGAGAGTTCAGCTAGAAGAAGTCACCTTGTAGAGAGTTAAGCTGCAAATAAATCACCCTGTAGAGAATTCAGCTACAAACAAATCACCCTGTAGAAAGATCAGCTAGAGGAAGTTAACTTGTAGAGAATTCAGCTACAAAGAAACCACCATGTAGAGAGTTCAGCTGCAAACAAATCACCTGTAGAGAGTTCAGCTAGAAACAAGTCACCCTGTAGATAGATCAGCTAAAACAAGTCACCCTGTAGAGAGTTCAGCTAGAAGAAGTCACATTGTAGAGAGTTCAGCTACAAAGAAACTACCACGTAGAGAGTTCAGATGCAAACAAATCATCCTGTAGAGAGTTCAGCTAGAAGAAGTCACCTTTTAGAGAGTTCAGCTACAAAGCAACCACCATGTAAAGAGTTCAGCTGCCAAAAACTCATTCACCTTGTAGAAAGATCGGCTAGAAGAAGTTACCTTGTAGAGAGTTCAGCTGCAAAGAAACCACCATGTAGAGAGTTCAGCTGCAAACAAATCACCTATAGAGAGTTCAGCTAGAAACAAGTCACCCTGTAGAGAGTTCAGCTAGAAGAAGTCACATTGTAGAGAGTTCAGCTACAATGAAACTCCCATGTAGAGAGTTCAGCTGCAAACAAATCACCCTGTAGAGAACTCAGCTACAAACAAATATGCAGTGTAAAAAGATCAGCTAGAAGAAGTTACCTTGTAGAGAGTTCAGCTACAACGAAACCACCATGTAGAGAGTTCAGCTACAAACAAATCACCTTTAGAGATAAACAAGTCACCCTGTAGAGAGATCAGCTAGAAACAAGTCACCTCGTAGAGAGTTCAGCTAGAAGAAGTCACGTTGTAGAGAGTTCAGCTACAAAGAAACCACCATTTAGAGAGTTCAGCTGCAAACAAATCACCCAGTAGAAAGTTCAACTATGAACAGATCACCCTGTTGAGAGTTCAGTTAGAAACAAGGAATCCTGTAGAGAGATCACCTAGAAGTATCGCCTTGTAGAGAGTTCAGCTACAAACAAATCACCTGTAGAGAGTTCAGTTACAAACAAATCACCCTGTGGAGAGATCAGCTAGAAGAAGTTACCTTGTAGGGATTTCAGCTACAAACAAATCACCCTGTAGAGAGTTCAGCTACAAAGAAACCATTCTGTAAAGAGCTCAGCTGCAAACAAATCACTTGTACAGAATTCAGCTACAAACAAATCACCCTGTAGAGAGATCAGCTAGAAGAAATTACCTTGTAGATAGTTCAGCTACAAACAAATCACCCTGTAGAAAGATCAGGTAGAAGAAGTTACCTTGGAGAAAGTTCAGCTACAAAGAAACCATTTTGTAAAGAGCTCAGCTGCAAACAAATCACCTGTACAGAATTCAACTACGAACAAATCACCTTGTAGAGAGATCAGCTATAAGAAGTTACCTTGTAGATAGTTCAGCTACAAACAAATCTCCCTGTAGAGAGATCAGCTAGAAGAAATTACCTTGTGGAGAGTTCAGCTACAAAGAAACCACCATGTAGAGAGTTCAGCTGCAAAGAAATCACCCTGTAGAAAATTCTGCCAGAAACAAATTGCCCTGTAGAAAGATCAGTTAGAAGAAGTTACCTTTTAGAGAGTTCAGCTACAAAGAAACCATTCTGTAAAGAGCTCAGCTGCAAACAAATCACCTACAGTATACAGAATTCAGCTACAAACACATCAACCTGTAGAGAGATCAGCTAGAAGAAGTTACCTTGTAGATCGTTCAGCTACAAACAATTCACCATGTAGAGAGAGCAATTAGAAGAAGTCACCTTGTAGAGTGTTCAGTTACAAAGAAACCACCATGGAGATTTCTGTAATCAATATAATAATAAAAAATTTTATTATGTGATCGGATTTGCGAAAAGGGGTCTTCCACACACATCCAATTCCGTAACTGTTGGAGACCATAACTCAGTGTTCAAGTAACATATTAACCTGACAATTTCACCACGTATTCAGCTATATTGGTGCTCACCACTGTCCAAAATTCAAGGCAATAGCTCTTTCCAATCTGAAGTTATCAATTGTCAAAGTTGGCAAATTGGATGTGTGTGGAAGACCCCTTTTCGCAAATCCGGTCACATATGTATTATACAGTATATATGATTTGTACATTTACTGATAAAATATTTAAAGTACATCTACTTCATCTTTTCTTCTTCCTGTAGTAAAGAAAAAAACATAGGTTAAAAAGTCCCAAAGCTGGCCATAGGCCGGCTTTGGGGTATACAAATACAAAAAGAAATGAAATCTAATCCAAAACAGCCAAGCTGTAAAAAAAGTGTGCGGCCCTCAGAAAGGCTATGGTGAAAAAAGATGTGAAATCCAAGGTGGCAGCCAAGAAATGGCTGTGATGGTAGGTTAATGGTAAAAATTTTAATAACAACAATTCAGGTGAATTTTGGTGCCGCTTGGTCAATTGGCACAAAAATTCACCTGAATTGTCGTTATTAAAATTTTTACCATTAACCTACCATCACAGCCATTTCTTGGCCGCCACCTTGGATTTCACATCTTTTTTCACCATAGCCTTTCTGAGGGCCGCACACTTTTTTTACAGCTTGGCTGTTTTGGATTAGATTATTCTAACATGCACCTATTCTTGGTTGTCTGTACCTACCCAAACTTTTCCATTAGCAAAATGCTTCAGAGAGCCATACCTATAATCTAAAGGCAGTATATAAAATATCTACAGGCAGAAAATATTAGGGATTTTATGTGGAAATGTCTCCAAATTGCAGTATTTTAGCATCAATTTTTCAAAATTTTCCAGCATGCTGGGAAGTGTGCTTCGCACACCTCTACCCAACAGATTAGTTCCTTGACTTAGCCCCCCCCCCTTTTATAAATCCTAGATCCGCCCCTGGGACAACAAGAAATTTCTTATCAAAAGCTCTGATATAGTGTGTGCAAAAGCTAGGGATGCACTGATACAGATATTTTTATCGGTATCAACCATTTTTGCTGCTGTCAGATTGGTATCAGTTATTGTTTAAGTGACCAATACCATAACTGATAGTTTGTATGACATCATTTAATTGTTTTTCAAGATGGTGGCAAACATAGCGAGAGGAAATGGACCATTACAGAAGAACAAATAGCTTTAAAGAAGCCAGTGATTAGTTATAGTTAAACCCCACCCCGAGTAGGATATCATTGTTATCAACTGGAGACGAAGCCGAGGAGTTGATAACTAGATATCCTACGAGTGCAGGTGGGGTTTAACTAGCTTCTATCCCACACCTTGAAGTAGTCAAGTTCAAACAATGTGTTAATAAGCATGTCAGTTGTGTATGGCTTAATTGTTTGCTGAATATGTAGTTTTGTAATGGTATGGCTTCAATTTTTGCTGAACATGTAGTTTCATAGTGTGTATGGCTTCAAATTTTGCTGAACTTGTAGATTTTATGATGTGTATGGCTTCAATTTGCTTTGATTGCACTTCTTTTAATTTAGTGTGTAATTTCCATATATGTACTGGGGTTTAACTACCATGCACTGGGGTTTTACTACAATATACTACCAGTTGTTTACTTTGATGTATGGCTTCAGCGGATAGAATGATTGTTAATACAGTTCAGTAGGCAATAAACCACAAGATGTGATTCATTAAAGCCAGCCCTTTTTGATAATAAGGTGTTCCTTACACATTGGCCATGTGCTTATACATGTACTGTACTGTAGTTGTAAAAAAGTTAAAATCATATTAACTACCCAAGATTGGACAAAGTACTGTAAGTTGAACTCATAATTATACAGAGTTGGCTTTTTCATAATGAGAATTCTAAACTCACAACTTTTGGCCTTGTATTATGTAGCAACATGCAGCGTATGCATGGATAGTCTATTGTAAAGGTATTTTTCTTAATACCTATCTGTACATATGTATCTCTTCTGTAGAGGAAATGGACTCCACTTCATTGTGCTGCAGCTCTTGATAGAGTAAAAGCAGTTGAATTACTGATCAAATCAAATGCAAACTGCCATGCCCTTGATGAGGTGAATTACATAAATTCACAGTTGGTACTGTAGATACTTATACAGTGTACAATGCATATATATATATATTATATAAGAGTAGTGTGCCACATTTTTGTATTGTATATATGCAATACAGGTACATACGTAGATATAGTGCACCCATGTTATCTGCATCAGAGTTGCAAATGCATGTATGGGCTGCAGACCTAAAAATGTTGTATTTAGAAAATAGAAACTCAATACATAGGTCTAAACCATTGTTGTATAGGATGTTCAAAGTACCTGCTTACATGTAAAACTGACAGAACTACACATACGTACATATATGTTTGTTAACGGTGCAAGTATCAAAACCTGGTCATTGTCAGAGTATATCGATCTTCTATTTGAGATTTGAATAGCTTGAAAAATATTATATGTATGGACATGATTGAGGTGACTCACTCTCTGGATTCACATATGTAATTAGGGTTTGCACTGAAAAAATTGATGCTCATGAAATCATTAACTGACTATTTCAACCTGTAAGAACATCAAACATTTTTCCTGTATGTCACCAAACCTAATTATCCTTCTTAGAACAGCAGGAATTGCAATTGTTCTATATACACAAAATCATGAAAAATTGTGCTCTCTCTAGATGGAGCATGGGTTCCTTCTCATGCTTGATATACAACTGGTCTATAGCTGATTAAAACTCACAGTTAAAATTATCTAACTTGTTGCCAGGATTTGGTGTGCAGCTGATCATTGGTTGAAATTAACATAATTTTGAATTCAGAGTGACCTACAGCAATCAATAAATGAAAAACCAAGTATAAAGTAATGTACATAGTTTAGCTATCATTAGGGGTTTACCGTATGGGGTGCCGTTTGTATCAAAATTATAACAATATAATAAGTATAAAAAACTAGGTTATATATGTTTGCTGTACATGGTTTATGTATATGTACATTTTCATAAATAAATAATGGCTCTTTTTTAATAAATAATTTACATTATTTAATATATAATGCTCAAATGACAAGATAATGACTAGCATCTTCTCTGTTATGTGCCATTTGTTGTCCTGTTACACATTTTGGCACAAAACCTGAACTTTGAGATGCCATTTGTATAAAAATTTAGGTTTTTAATTACATTGCCAAAAATAGAAATGGAAATAATTTTCCTTGATATTGTTTACCCAAAAATGTGCAAGATTTCTATAGTACTTTTCATTATTTATTAAATCATGAACATTATTTGTTAAACCATGAACATTATTTGTTAAACCATTAAATTCTTTAGCCTCGTGTAACCCTGTGTATTGCCTCATATAATGCTGTGTAGCCTCATGTAACCCTGTGTATTGCCTCATGTAACTCTGTGTATTGCCTCATGTAACTCTGTGTACCCTAATGTAACCCAATGTCTCCTTATGTAACCATATCATGTCTAGCCTCATGTAACCCAATGTAGCCTCATGTAACTCTGTGCAACCTCATGTAACCCTTTGTGGCCTCATGTAGCCTCATGCAACCCAATGTAAGTTACATGAGGCTACATTGGGTTACATGCGGCATGAGGCTAAAAAGGGTTACATGAGGCTGTACAGAGTTACATGGGGCTACAAAGAGTTACATGAGGCAATACACAGGGTTACATGAGACTACACAGAGTTACATGAGGCAATACAAAGGGTTACATGAGGCAATACAAAGGGTTACATGAGGCTACACTTGGTTACATGAGGCTACACAGGGCTACATGAAGTTACATCAGGGTACAAAAGGATAATTATACAGCTTACATGAGGCTTCACCAAATTACATGAGGTTACAATAGGTTATATACAGCTTTACATGAGGATACATAGGGTTACATGGGGCTACATAGGGTTACATGAGGCTACACAGAGTTACATGAGAATACATTGCATTGCATTCGGCTAGGAGGCTACAAAGGATTGCAACACAGGTTACATTGAAGGCTAAACTGGGTTACATGTTGATACACACATTAGGCTACACAGGGTTACAACATGGTTACATGAAGCTACACAGCATTACACAGGGTTACATTAGGATACACAAGGCTATTGTTATACACAGAGTTCCTGGTTATATGTGACCGGATTTGCGAAAAGGGGTATTCCACACACATCCAATTTACTAACTTTGACAATTAATAACTTATAAAATTGGAAAAAGATATTGACTTGAAATTTGGTCAGTAGTGAGTACCAACATAGCTCTCAAGTTCAGAGAATTGGATGTGTGTGGAAGACTCCTTTTCGCACATCCGGTCACATATGTGACCAGGTTTGCAAAAGAGGTATTCCACACACATCCAGTTTACCAACTTTGACAATTTATAACTTCAGCTGAGAAAAAGCTAGTTACTTGAATTTTGCTCAGTAGAGACCTAGCATGGATTAATGGTTGGCAAGAAGTTCAAGCTTATATGTGATCTTCACAGTTCATAGTATTGGATGTGTGTGGAAGATCCATTTTCAATCACATGTGAAGCTACACGAGGTTACATGATGATACAAAGGGTTAAATGGTTACATGAGGATGCACTGGGCTACATGAAGTTACATAGTGTTACATGAAGCTACACAGGGTTACACAGGGTTACATGAGGCTATACACAGGGTTACATGAGGCTATATACACTGGGTTACATGGGGATATATACACTCAGTTACATACATGAGGCTACACAGGGTTACACAGGCTACACTTGGTTACAGATACTCAGGAGATTGTGTATATAGTGTATTAAACTGTGCTTCAGCTTTAAATATTTAAATGAGCTTTAGGGGTTCTTTAAAGTCTAAAAAAGTTGAGTAAATATATCAAGGGTTGTGTTTATAAATTTAAAGTTACAAATACCTAATGGTTGATGTGATTCCACATACATTACATAAGCTTTCTTGTGTATTGTTGTGTACTGTAATTTGCCTTACTCATATTTAGGCTTAACATTTATGATAAATTTTTCACCTTTTTACTAAACAATTTACTAAATATCTTATTGCTACTTTTACATGACTATTATTTACATTGAAGTTTTGTGATAGATACATGTTGAGGGGAATAACCAAATCAAAAATTAAGTGAAGAGTAGCTATAGAGTTAAGGTTGATCATGAATAGACTGTGTAACTGGTCTATTAGAGTAACTAAACCTTTTCCACTAGTGTAGCAAGGGTACATAAAGATAAATCTGTATTCTTATTATGTACTTGTTTAGTAACCTGCTAAAGCCTTACAACTTAGAGCATATGGAAGAAACAAAGCCATATCTATCTATATAGTTGTGCTAAAAATCCGGTTAAATGGAGACTAGCACAAGTTTATTGTGAATTACAGCACTGTATTATAGGAAAAATGCTGATTGTATGTATACACCCAAGTATCCATTTTGTAACCCAGTACTTCCATTTGTATCCCAGTGTATTCTCATGTAACAAAGTATACCTACCGTGTACCGATGTGAAACCCTGTTGTAACTCAGTTGACGTAACCCAGTGTATCCTCTTTAGAAGTGAGTGTGTATTAATGTGCACTTGTAGCCCAGTGTATCATGATCCACTATTACCTAGGTGTATCCACAGATCCACTTGCAACCAAGTGTAGCTTCATTTAACAGGCTTATCCTCATGAACTCCTGTGTAGTCTGGTGCAACCCTGCATATATCCTCAGTGTAGTAGCCAAGTATAGCATGTTGTAAACCTGCATAGCTTGTTGTAACCCTTTGTACTCCTGTAGCCTCAGTGTAGTCATCCTCATGTAACCTAATGCAGCCTTGTGTAGCTCATTGTAACCTCATGTAACCCTGTGAAGCCTGTGTAACCTGAGCTGTTCGCAAATTCTCAAGCATTCTATTTATTAAGATAGTTAATTCAAAGACCGTCAACTTTTAGTGCTGGATACTGCGAAGGTAGTAGTAGTAATACTAATACATATAGTTGTAACCTTTTGTGTAGCCTGTTGTAATCCTGTGTTTCTTCCAGACTATAGATATTATCCTCTGTTTGACCTGTTGTCACCCTGTGTAGTCTCGTGTAACTCTGGTAGCCTCATAGAACTCTGTGTAGCCTCAAGCATGTAACCCAATGTATCCTTATGTAACTCTGTGTATAGCCTCATGCAACTTTGTGTACCCTTATGTAAAGCTAATGTAACCAGATGTATCCTCCTGTAACTTTACGTATCCTAATGTAATCCTGTGTAGCCTCATGTACTGTAACTCTGTGTAGCCTCATGTAACCCAGTGTCTCCTTATGTAACCTTTTCTAGCCTCATGAAACCTAGTGTTGCCTCATGTAACCCAATGTAGCCTCATGTAACTCTGTACAGCCTCATGTAACCCTTTGTAGCCTCATGTAACCCAATTTCTCCTCATGTAACCATATCATGTCTAACCTAATGTAGTGTCATGTAATCCAATGTAGTCTCATGTAACTCTGTGCAGCCTCATGTAACCCTGTCTAGCCCTCATGTAACTCAGTGTAGCCTCATTTAACCCTGTGTAGCCTCCTGTGTATTGCCTCGTGTAACTCTGTATAGTCTCATGTAACCCTGTGTATTGCCTCATGTAACTCTGTGCAGCCTCATGTAACCCTCCGTAGCCTCATGTAACTCTGTGTAGCCTCGTGTAACACTTTGTAGCCTCATGCCTCATGTAACCCAATGTAGCCTCATGTAACTTACATGAGGCTGCACAGAGTTACATGAGGCTGCACAGAGTTACATAAGGCTACAAAGGGTTACATGAGGCTGCACAGAATTACACGAGGCTACATTGTGTTACATGAAGCTACTTTTGGTTACATGAGGCTACATTTGGTTACATGAAGCTAGACATGGTATGATCACATGAGGAGACATTGGGTTACATGAGGCTACACAGAGTTACATGAGGCAATACACAGGGTTACATGAGACTACACAGAGTTACATGAGGCAATACACAGGAGGCTAAACAGGGTTAAATGAGACTACACTGAGTTACATGAGCCTACAAAGGGTTACATGAGGCTGCACAGAAGTACATGATGCTACATCAAGACACACGACAGTGTGTCGTGCGGCCCAAGAAGCGGGCGCGCCACACCGTGAGTATATTAACAGGAAGAAAGAAAATGCAATTTTCACACCTATGTAGCTCTGTGATCCCTTATCCGATTGGAACCACATTTGCTACAGACGTGTCGGCCAGTTATGGGAGTCTACATACCAAATTTGAAGAAAATCGGTCCAGCCATTTCCGAGATACGAGCGAACAAAATTTCGTTTTAATTTCTTGGTTTTTTTCTTCTTCATTTCGCACACTTCGCAAAATTCGCCATAAAACACGAATGCGTGCTCCAATCGGGCTGAAATTTGGCACACTTGAAGGGCGGATCTCAGTACCAACTTTGGTAGGAATCCGATGGACATTCACGGAGTTATGATCGATTATTCGCGTAAAATAAGGTCGAAAGTCTGTCACGCCCACAGGGTAAACCCCTTGAAGGAATGAGTTGAAAATTGCAATGTAGATGGAGTACCCATCGTAGGAGTGCCTTTTTGTGGTTTGAAGAGAATCGAGATAAAGACCATGGAGATATGACACAAAACCCAACCTGTGTCACAATTACGCAATCGATTTTTATGAATAAAAAAACCATTAGTTTTTATGCCTACCAGGCAAACCGCTTAGAGCAATTAGCTGAAAATCGGTGTGTAGCTGGAATAATCATCATAGAAAGTCCTTGTAGTAGTATAGAAGAATCGGATTACAAACCACTGAGTCATGATTCGAAAGCCAACTACGTGTTGCAAATGCGAGATCGAGATACTCTAATAGAACAGTCACCCTAATAGAGCATTCGGCTACGTTTATAACTTACTCCATCAAACAATTATATTACATTGCAAGTTATTCTGTAGGTAATTCAGCTACAACCAGTTAATCTGATAGACAATTCAGCTACAGGCAAGTCACCCTGTAGAGAGTTCACCTAGAAACAAATCACCCTGTAGAGAGATCAGCTAGAAGAAGTCACCTTTTAGAGAGTTCAGTTACAAAGAAACTATGCACCATGTAGAGAGTTCAGCTGCAAACAAATCACCCTGTAGAGAGATCAGCTAGAAGAAGTAACCTTGTAGAGAGTTCAGCTACAAAGAAACCATCATGTATAGAGTTCAGCTGAAAAAAATCACCCTGGAGAGAGTTCAGCTACGAAAAGATCACCCTATAGAGAGTTCAGCTGCAAATAAATCACCCTGTAGAGAATTCAGCTACAAACAAACCGCCCTGTAGAAAGATCAGCTAGGAGAAGTTACCCTGTAGAGAGTCAGTTACAAATAAACCATCATGTAGAGAGTTCAGCTGCAAAGAAATCACCCTGTAGAGCGTTTAAATCACCCTGCAGAGAGTTCGGCTGCAAACAGTTCACCCTGTAGATAGGGATGAGTCTATTTTGCTTTTTTTCTCACCTATTTTTCTTTCCAGCAATTCTTTTTTTACCTACCTATTTTGCTCAATATTTTGCTTGTCAACAATCTATTTTGCTCCATAGTTGGTGTACAATGTAATAATAATAATTACATGTAATAATCAATAAGCACTGTTTACATACACTATGGTGTTTAGATATTAGTGATTGTATCTTAGCATGATTGATGCCTCCATATAATCCTTTAGTGAATTTCCTTGTAGGTCACCAAATCCTGAATTCAATAGTGAGAACACCCTTTCTGCAGCAGCCGAGGAGGGCTGTATGGTCAAGACCTTCTTTACAGCATTTGACCATAAAGGCAAATCAGTTGCATTGAGCTTCCACCATTCCAGAGCAGCAAGTTCATCACTAATACCATCCGCCTTAGCTACATAAGAAGGAAGTTCAGCCTTCAAATTTTCAAGCTCGTCATCCTTAAAGAAGGGAACAACCTGCAATGCATTTACATGAGAAACATCTGGCTTAAGCATTACTATCTTGTGCGGATTGAAAACTCTCACAGCCTTAAAAACTAAAATTTGCTCCTTTAAGGAAGAATCTAGCAGTTCTTGAAAGTAATCTAGAGCTGGTTGCATACAGCTTCGAGCATAGCTGCGATGCCTCTGCTGTGCAGTTGATTGAGTAGTGATACTGCGAATAACAGCTTCAGTGTTTGGAGTATGAGCTGCCCTGACTGCTGCAACAACAGTCTGTACTATTTCATAAGCTGTGAAACTCAGTGGCCCATCTCCTTCAAGGTTATATGTAGCCTTAACAAACACCTCCCCCCAATCAATAACAGCAGCAAGCTCAAGCTTTAAGTGTTCAAGCTTTTCACGGTCAGTTAAAATAGCTAGTAACTTTGGACGAGATGCAGGGCCTAAGTCTGTATTTTCACTTAGGAATGGTTCGATATCACCAAACTGGAGCATTATTTGCTTAAAAATTTCCCATTTGCTCCACCACCTGGTAGCACTATACGATGCCATTGCCTTTCCTGTTTGTTGTTTCCATAGAAATTTGGCTTTAATGCTATGTGAAAAAAGTGCTAGCCAATTACCAATAAACTCAGTCAGGGTTGGTACTTTGAAGTGCTCTCCAACACGATCAAAAGCATGGCTGAAGCATCCAATATCTATTACATTAGGGTAAACAATCTTCAATGTCCTCATTGCTACACTGTTAACAGATGCTCTATCTCGCATAGCAGCAATAAGATGGCTGGAAGAAATGCTGTAGAACACTGAAAGCACTTGTACCAATTCGTGTGCAATTTCTTCCCCAGTGAGAGATTTTGAAAGCAGTTGGATGGCTAGAAGCTGCTGTTGAATTTCAAAAGAATCATTTACAAAGCGCACTAAGACTGCTAATGCCTCTCCACTATGAGAGGTACCATCAAAAATGACACTCAAGAACTGACCCTGGAGTGATTGCTTAATACGTGCCTTTTCTTCTTCTAAAATAAAAGGAATAAGGTCAAACATAAATCTGCGATCTGTAAGGCGATAGCCTGTCTCCTCAAAAAGACTACGAAACTGGTCAACCTTACTTAGTGGTACACCCGCTTGAAGAAATGTTTTGACCACTTTGACTCGGAAAACCTGCTGTTGTTCCGGAAGAGTCTCACCTCGCCCATGAGCTTCTGCATTATACCTTTGCAGAGATTGTGCAATGTCTGAGTCTTTAACATTCCTTTGTTGTAGCTTTTTCTTTCCATTAGCATGTTTAGTAGATTTTAAGTGATACTCAATACTGCTCTTTTTGAGGGGTAACTCTTCCCGGCATCCTTGGCAAAAAAGCTTTCCAGTAGCTACAGTAAAGGGTTCCTTGGAATATTCGGTTACTCTTTGCTGGGGCTTGATCGTTTTTGGGTTGCTCTGCGAATTCGAATGTAATGCTCTCTTCCTGCCAGCTGGTGGATTTTTGGCAATTTTTCTCTTACGAGAGAAGTCAGATGCACTTGGTGCCTTTAGCACACTAAGCAAGGACACTCCACTAGACGTTGGCGTCGTTGAGTTGCTGGCACTTCCGGTAGAACGAGTCCTCGAAGTTGTACTAGTCGAAGTTGTTGTAACATCTGACTCGCGAGACGATTCACGGTCATCATCATTACTAACAATGCTAAGACTGTCATCTACTTCACTAACATCGCTTTCAGCACTTGAACTGTAGTCAATGCGTTCTATCACATCCATTGTAGACACTATTTCACACGTGATTATTCGCTAACATGTATTGTGGGTTCTCCTTCGGGTCAAAGTTCAGCTAGAGCCATACTCATTTAACGTACGAGTGTTAAACGTAGCTATGGTAAGTTGTTACTTGTGTTAGTTATGCAGTTACATTCACACTGTCTGAAACAGATCTGAGATTAACAAATTTTGCTTATTTTGCACCTATTTTGCTCGATTTTGCTCCTATTTTGCTCGATTTTGCTCCTATTTTGCCAGCATTTTGCTTGTTGCTCTTGTATTCCTATTATTCCAATAATTTTGCTGGCGAAAT
The DNA here is from genome assembly GCF_963678975.1 of Dysidea avara. Classification (NCBI taxonomy): domain Eukaryota; kingdom Metazoa; phylum Porifera; class Demospongiae; order Dictyoceratida; family Dysideidae; genus Dysidea; species Dysidea avara. The sequence continues at coordinate 44,376,843 of NC_089273.1, forward strand.
CGACGCATCCCTACCTGTAGAGAGATCAGCTAGAAGAAGTTACCTTGTAGAGCATTCAACTACAAAGAAACCATCATGTAGAGAGGTCAGCTGCAAACAAATCACTCTGTAGAGAGATCATCTACAAAAAGATCACCCTGTAGAGAGTTCAGCTAGAAGAAGTCACCTTGTAGAGAGCTCAGCTACAAAGAAACCACCATGTAGAGAGTTCAGCTGCAAACAAATCATCCTGTAGAGAAATCAGCTACAAACAAATTGCTCTGTAGAAAGATCAGCTAGAAGAAGTTACCTTTTAGAGAGTTCAACTACAAAGAAACTATCATGTAGAGAGATCAGCTACAACAATTCACCCTGTAGAGAGTTCAGCAAGAAGAAGTCACCTTGTAAAGAGTTCAGCTACAAAGAATCCATTATGTAGAGAGTTCAGCTGCAAACAAATCACCCTGTAGAGAGTTTCAGCTACGAAAAGATCACTCTGTAGAGAGTTCAGCTAGAAGAAGTCACCTTGTAGAGAGCTCAGCTATAAGAAATCACCATGTAGAGAGTTCAGCTGCAACCAAATTACCTTGTGGAGAATTCAGCTACAAACAAATCACCCTGTAGAAAGATCAGCTAGAAGAAGTTACCATTAAGAGAATTCAGCTACAAAGAAACCATCATGTAGAGCGTTCAGCTACCAACACGTCACTCTGTATAGAGATCAGCTAGAAGAAGTTACCTTGTAGAGCGTTCAGCTACAAAGAAACCATCATGTAGAGAGGTCAGCTGCAAACAAATCACTCTGTAGAGAGATCATCTACAAAAAGATCACCCTGTAGAGAGTTCAGCTAGAAGAAGTCACCTTGTAGAGAGTTCAGCTACAAAGAAACCACCATGTAGAGAGTTCAGCTGCAAACAAATCATCCTGTAGAGAAATCAGCTACAAACAAATTGCTCTGTAGAAAGATCAGCTAGAAGAAGTTACCTTTTAGAGAATTCAGCTACAAAGAAACCATCATGTAGAGAGTTCAGCTACCAACAAGTCACTCTGTATAGAGATCAGCTAGAAGAAGTTACCTTGTAGAGAGTTCAGCTACAAACAATTCACCCTGTACAGAGATCAGTTTGAAGAAGTTTTTTGTAGAGAGTTCAGCTACAAACAAATCACCCTGTAGAAAGATCAGCTAGAAGAAGTCACCTTGTAGAGAGTTCAGTTACAAAGAAACCACCATGTAGAGAGTTCAGCTACAAACAAATCACCTGTAGAGAGTTCAGCTACAAACAAATCACTCTGTAGAGAGATCAGCTAGAAGAGGTCACTTGTAGAGAGCTCAGCTACAAACAAATCACTCTGTAGAGAGATCAGCTAGAAGAGGTCACTTGTAGAGAGCTCAGCTACAAACAATTCACCCTGTACAGAGATCAGGTAAAGAAATTACCTTGTAGAGAGTTCAGCTGCAAAGAAACCATCTTGTAGAGTGTTCAACTATAAACAAATCACCTTGTAGAAAGATCAGCTAGAAGAAGTCACCTTGTAGAGAGTTCAGTTACAAAGAAACCACCATGTAGAGAGTTCAGCTACAAACTAGTGACCCTGTAGAGACATCAGCTAGAAGAAGTTATATTGTAGAGAGTTCAGCTACAAAGAAACCACCATATAGAGAGTTCAGCTGCAAACAAATCACCCTGTAAAAAAATCAGCTACAAACAAATCACCCTGTAGAAAGATCAGCTAGAAGAAGTCACCTTGTAGAGAGTTCAGCTGCAAAGAAACCATCATGTAGAGAGTTCAGCTACAGTACAAACAAATCCTGTAGAAATATCAGCTAGACGAAGCCACCTTGTAGAGAGTTCAGTTGCAAAGAAACAACCATGTAGAGAGTTCAGCTGCGAAGAAACCATCATGTAGAGAGTTCAGCTACAGACAAATCACCCTGTAGAAATATCAGCTAGAAGAAGTCACTTTGTAGAGTGTTCAGTTATAAAGAAACCACCGTGTAGAGTGTTCTGTAATAAATATATGTATTATATATATATATATATATAATTTGTACATTTACTGATAAAATCAGAAATATTTAAAGTATTTAACATCTGCTTCATCTTTTCTTCTTCCTGTGGTAAAGAAAAGAAAATCTCCAAAGCTGGCCTATGGCTGGCTTTGGGGTATAAAAACACAAAAAGAAGTGAAATCTAATCAAAAACAGCTAAGCTGTAAAAAAAGGTGCGGCCCCAAAAAGGCCATGGTGATAAAAGATGTGAAATCCAAGGTGGCGGCCAAGAAATGGTTGTGATGGTAATAATGGTAAAAATTTTAATAACGACAATTCAGGTGAATTTTGTGCCAAGACCAAATTCACCTGAATTGTTGTTATTAAAATTTTTACCATTAACCTACCACCACAGCCATTTCTTGGCCGCCACCTTGGATTTCACATCTTTTTTCACCATGGCCTTTTTTGGGGCCGCACCTTTTTTTACAGCTTAGCTGTTTTTGATTAGATTGGGTTTACAAAAGGTTACATGAGGCTGCGTAACCTCCAATGTAATATCATGCAACTCTGTGCAGCTCATGTAACCCTGTGTATTGCCTCATGTAACTCTGTGTAGCCTCATGTAATCCAATGTCTTCTCATGTAACCATACCATGTCTAGCTTGATGTATCCAAATGTAGCCTCATGTAACCCAATGTAGCCCCGTGTAGTTCTGTGCAGCCTCATGTAACCCTTTGTAGCCTCATGTAACTCTGTGTAGCCTCATGTAACCCTTCGTATCCTTATGTAACTCTGTGCAGCCTCATGTAACTCTGTGCAGCCTCATGTAAATTACATGAAGCTACATTGGGTTACATGAGGCATGAGGCTACAAAGTGTTACACGAGGCTACACAGAGTTACATGAGACTACACAGCGTTACACAAGGCAAAACACAGGGTTACATGGAACTACACAGAGTTACACGAGGCAATACACAGGAGGCTACACAGGGTTAAATGAGGCTACACTGAGTTACATGAGGGCTAGACAGGGTTACATGAGGCTGCACAGAGTTACATGAGACTACATTGGATTACATGACGCTACATTGGGTTACTTGAAGCTAGATATGATATGGTTACATGAGGAGAAATTGGGTTACATAAGGCTACACAGAGTTACATGAGGCTACACAGAGTTACATGAGGCTACACAGAGTTACATGAGGCTACACAGAGTTACATGAGGCTACACAGAGTTACATGAGGCTACACAGAATTGCATGAGGGAATACACAGGGTTACATGAGGCTACACAGAGTTACATGGGGCAATACACAGGGTTACAGGAGGCTACAAAGGGTTACATGAGGCTGTACAGAGTTACATGAGGCTACACTGGGTTATATGAGGTAACACTAGGTTACATGAGGCTAGACAAGGTTACATGAGGAGACATTGGGTTACACGAGGCTACACAGATTTACATGAGGCTACATTGGGTTACATGAGGAAATACTATGTTAGACAAATGTTACACGAGGAGACATTGGGTTACATGAAGCTACACAGGGTTACATGAGGCTACACAGGGTTAAATGAGGCTGCACAGAAGTGCATGATGCTACATTGGGTTTACAAAAGGTTTCATGAGGCTCCAATGTAGTATCATGCAACTCTGTGCAGCTCATGTAACCCTTTGTATACTCATGTAACTCTGTCACTCCCATGCAACCTTGTGTAGCCTCATGTAACTTGGTGTAGCCTCATGTAACCTAGTGTAGCCTCATGTAATCCAATGTAGCCTCATGTAACTCTGTGTAGCCTCATGTAATCCAATGTAGCCTCATGTAACTCTGTGTAGCCTCATGTAATCTAGTGTAGCCTCATATCATTATCCCTTTGTAGCCTCATGTAACTGTACATGTCAGTCTCATGCAATCTTGTGTAGCCTCATGTTACCAAGTGTAGCCTCAAGTAACCCAATGTATAGCCTCATGTAACTCCGTGTAGCCTCATGTAACTCTTTGTAGCTCTATGTAACATCATGTAAGCCTGTGTAGCTTCATGTAACCCTATGTATAACTTCTGTGTAGCCTCATGTAACCCTATGTATCCTTATGTAAATTTGTGCAGCGTCATGTAGTACAGTTTAGTCTCATGTGACCCACTGTAGCCTCATGTAACCCTGTGTAGCCTCATGTAATCCAATGTAGCCTCATGTAACCCTGTGTAGCCTGACTAGCCTCATATATATCATCCAGTGTAGTCTCATGTAACATTGTGTAGCCTCATATAATTATCCCAATGTAACTTTGTGTAGCTTCATGTAAACCAATGTATCCATATGTAACACTGCGTATAACCTCATGTAACCCTATGTAGCCTCAGGTAACTCTGTGTAGCTTCATGTAAGCTTGTGTATAGCCTCATGTAACCCAGTGTAGCCTCTGTAATGCCTCAGTGTAGCCTCATGCAACCTTATGCAGTATCCTGTAACCCAGTGTAGCTTAATGTAACTCAGTGTAGCCGCATGTAACCATGTGTAGTATCATAAATCTTTGTAGCTTTAATGTAACCCAATGTAGCCTTATGTAACTCTGTGTAGCCTCGTGTAACCCTGTATAGCCTGTTGTAGATGTTGATTGCAAGGTTTGTTAAGATTAACGGTATACTAATGTACATTAAGTAAAGAATTTAATGGTTTAACAAATAATGTTCATGGTTTGATAAATAATGAAAAGTACTATAGAAATCTTGCACATTTTTGGGTAAACAATATCAAGGAAAATTATTTCCATTTCTATTTTTGGCAATGTAATTAAAAACCTAAATTTTGATACAAATAGCATTTCAAAGTTCAGGTTTTGTGCCAAAATGTGTAACAGGACAACAAATGGCACATAATAGAGAAGATGTTAGTCATTATCTTGTTATTTGAGCATTATATATTAAATAATGTAAATTATTTATTTAAAAGAGCCATTATTTATTTATGAAAATGTACATATGTATAAACCATGCACAGCAAACATATATAACCTAGTTTTTTTATACTTATTATATTGTTATAATTTTGATACAAACGGCACCCCATATTACCGTTATACCGATATATATATATATATATATATATATATAATATCGGTAGCTGATATTGAAATTTTGCCAATATTGAGTGGTTCCGATATAGTTACCAAAGCTGATACGATTTACCAACATAAAACTGAATTGTCTTTGCCATTGTTTGGCCACATTATACAGCAAAGAAGGCTGGGGAACAGCTTGAAACAAAGTGCTACAGTACAGGAAACCATGGAAATATGCATGTAGCTAACGTTCATTGTTACAATACTTACAGCAAACAATTATAATGGTGAGTTACAAAAAGTAGCCATGGGTAAAAACACAACTTTAAAAAACCAGCCATCTTTACAAGCTATTAAAATATGGAGTAATGCAGACCACCCTTAGTGGAAGCATGCATTAAAATGTCTGGGTTGTTAATTGAGGCAATGCCAACACAGGCAATCAAGCATTGTTAGTGCTTTAAAATACTATCTAATAACTAGATATGGCATGAATTAAAAATTAATGTTAAAGTTTCATAAATGTGATCCACGCAAAGACAGCCAAGCTATAAAAATGCCTTTAAAACGTGGGTGAAATAAGTTAAATCAAAGGTGGCGGCCAACAAATGGCTGCAATGATATTAATGCTAATAAATTTTAAGAATGCACACAGCCATTATCAAAATTTATTAATATTAACATCATTGCAGTCATTTCTTGGCCTCCACTTTTGATTTCACTGCTTTCTTCATCAAAGCTTTTAAGGCCGCACCATTTACACAGCTTGGCTGTTGTTTGTGGATTTCACTTCTTTTTGTACCAAAACCAGCCTATGGCTGACTTTGGGGTTTATTTTTACTCACGTTTCTTCTTGTGTGTACAGACACAATGATGATCAAGACAGTCTTATAAATGTATTGTATCGCACGCATGCTTTACTTCAATATTTTGGTAATATCGTGTCGTGCAGCCCAAGAAACTGGCACGCAACACCTTGAGTATATTAACAGGAAGAAAGAAAACACATATTCACAACTCCATACTGCCTTTACGAAACACCATGATTTTTGCTGTGGACAACATTTCTGCCAACATCAGGACTCCACATTACAGCAAAATCGTTTCAAGCATTCCCAAGAGATGATACTTCAATAATTGGCTTAGTTTCTTGGGTTTTTTTCCCCTAAGTTTTCTTTGTCTTTTTGCACACTTACAAAAACTGCCATAAAACGCAAACACAATATCCAATTGCCTTGAAATTTGGTAGTTGGCACAGAAGGGGGATATAAAGGCACATTCTGGTACCAAATTTGGCTGGAACACGATAAGCAGTCAAGGAGTTATTACTGATTATTCACGAAATAACACCAATATATTGTCACACATAAGCTACAGGGTAAACCGCTTATGGGAAGAAGCTGAAAAAGGGTACGTGGATAGGTTAACTATTGAACCTCAATGTTTTGTGGTTTGAAAGATATCGAGTTAAAGACCATGAACATACAAAGAAAAAATAAACAGCATGTAACGATTGAGATTAGCTAATTAAAACAATGAATACTTGCCATGTCTACCAGATAAACTGCCGGGGGGTCCGACACCAACTGGAATCCAACACAAATCATTTGGAATCCCAAAATGGAATCTGGAATCTCTGATACATTTTTTTTATCCCAGGCTTGATGGATTGCCCTTGCCTACCACCCCCAGTACAAAGAATAGCAAAGAATCTCTGATAAAGAATCGTGTACTGTGTTGTAATCAGTTTAGTCTTGTGAGCACTGTGCAATTGTTTCAGCATGTTTGTACAAGCCTTGCCAGTGGTTCAATAAGTATGGAAGCCAGTCGAGTGCATAAAAAGTGTTAATATATGTATGTGTAGCCAGCTATGTAAATTTCAAAATTTAGAATCTGGAATCTTGGCTTGGAATTCCTGAATCTTTGCAAAAAAAATGGTGAGATTTGGAATCTTACACACAGTTTTTGGGTGGGGTCAGACCCCTCGAAAAACGCTCAGTAAAATCGTTTGAAAAATGGATTAATCACCTTAGAAAGGCCCTTCAATAGTTGAGAAGAATCAGATTTAAAGCCACAGAGTTATAACACAAAATCCAACTCGGTGTAGCAAGTGCTAGACCGAGATACTCTAATAGAGCATTCACCTTGAAGAGATCAGCTAGAAACAAGTAACCCTATTATAGAGATCAACTACAAACAAATCACCCTGTAGAGAGATCAACTTGATCAAGTCACCTTGTAGAGGGTTCACCTACATTTCAAGTCACCCTTTAGAGATTTCAGCTGGAAATAAGTCATCCTGTAGAGATCAGCTGGAAACAAATCACCCTGTAGAGAGATCAGCTTGATCAAGTCACCCTGTAGAGAGTTCAGCTAGAAACAAGTCACCCTGTAGAGAGATCAGCTAGAAACAATTCACTTTATCAGCTGGAAAAAAATCATCAGTAGAGAGATCAGCTGGAAACTGTAGAGAGATCAGCTGGAAACTGTAGAGAGATCATCTTGACAAAGTCAACCTGTACAGAGTTCAACTACATTTCAAGTCACCCTGTAGAGATTTTAAGTCACCTTGTAGAGAGTTTAGTTAGAAACAAGTTACCCTGTAGAGATATCACCTGCTAGAAACAAGTTGCTCTGTAGAGAGATCAGCAGGAAACACATCATCCTGTCGAGAGATCAACTAGAAACAAGAGTTCAACTACATACATTAAAAGTCTCCCTGTAGAGAGTTCAGCTACATTTCAAGTCACCCTGTAGAAAGTTCAGCTAGTAACAAGTCACCCTGTAAAGAGTTCAACTACAAACAATGAGAGTTTCAGCTACAGTTAAGTTATGTAAGAAGTCACCTTATTACCTATGTGATAATCATTCACTTTAATTATTCAGTATTAATACACAAATATTTAATACATATATTTAGTCATTCATTTTATTTTATTCAGTGTTAAATATAAACATTTAATCAGAGAAAAGCTAAAGACACAATTGCTTCTTTTGTTCAACAATCCTTGCAGTAAAAAAAGTTAAAAGGAAACACCAATGCCAGTTTATGGCCACCTTTGTGGCTTGCAATACCAAAAGACGTGATATCTAAACCAAAACAGCCAAGCTGTAAAAAAGAGCGCAACCCCGTAAAAAGGCCAAGGTGAAAAAAGATGTGAAATCAAAGGTGGCGGCCAAGAAATGGCTGTGATGGTAAAGTTTTAACAACGACAATATTCAGGTGAATGTTGTGTAGGATCCTAGTGAAAATTGGAGGAGACAATGCAAATTCACCTTAATTGTCATTATTAAACTTTTTGCCTTTAACCTACCATCACAGCCATTTCTTGAGTGCCACCAGTGATTTCACATCTTTTTTCATCTCAGCCTTTTTAGGCGACACACTCCTTATTTACAACTTGGCTGTTTTGGTTTAGATTATTCTACTACTCTAATAGAGTGCACATTTTTTGAAGACTTCTACATAGATTGTTCTATAACAATTGGTACAGCTACTGATAGATCTATGAAATTATAAACTTTATTAATAAGCTGATTTAAACTAGAATTCTCATTTGTAAAGCAGAAATTAGTGAAGTGATCAGCAAAAATAGCAGTGGTTCAGTTGAGGATGCTGGTGTTAGTATAAAGGTCCCTGGTTCGATCTCCAGTGAGTTTTTAGACATTTTTTTGTGTACTTTTTACCGCATGGTGACTACTCTATTGGTGTATCTCAATCCAAGATTTTACACTTGTTTGATTTTTGCTTTATGACTTTGTAGCTGTAACATTATTACTTATCAAACCATCAAAAGGCACTGCTATTATAATCAGTCTATTTACACACCAATTTTCAGCCCTACTCGGTTTACCCTGTAGCCGTGACAGAAGTTTGATCTTTTTCAATGTGAATAAATGCTCATTATTCATCAGATTCACAGCAAACTTGGTAGATGAATTCACCTGTATACGCTCCTCATGTATGCCAACCATCAAGGCAATTGAGTCACACATTTGCATTTATAGCAATTTTGCAGTGTGCAAAAATAAATTAAAGACCCGTACCCCCCTACAGTTTAAGAAAAACAAAGCGTTTAAATTGAGACTTTGAACACCCATATCTCGCAAATGGCTGTTGTGAATTTAATCAAATTTGCTGTGTCGCCTACCCTACCTGGAAGACAGCTATAATGCAAAAACGTGTGCTTTGAAGAAGGGGCCATGGAGCTATGCATGCATCAAAATGTTGTTTTCTTTCTTCCTGTCAATACACATACATACATGCAGTGTTGCATTCCAGCTTTCCTTGAAATATTTAACAGTGTTCCCCTAAGCAGCACTCTTTGTATCTATTCCAATTTTTACTTTGCTATGATATTTATTATGTGACCCGCTAGGCTAAAACCTGCATTTTCCTCGAACTTCATTTTATGACTTTTTTGTTGTCTAGAGAGAAAATTCAATGGCTATTAAAAATTTCAGCCTTATCTGGTACTTAAGTGCAGACAACAACAAGTAGAAAGCAATCAATTTGTACATTGCCTATACAGGAAAAAAGTACAGGTGCTTATGTAATTAATCATAAAACTCAAATGCAATGGACTACAGAGTTGGGACTTGTGTCTTCTATTTACCATGAACTGGGGCATTCAACAAAATAGAATTTTAGCCTAAAGACACCTTTGCTATTAAACAAGAAAGTTTCTCAAGCTTATAAACGGCAATGATAAAGTTACATTTTACCACAATGGAACCAATCACATGTAACTCATGTTCACTTCATGGTACAAAATGAAACAAAGATCAAGACACATGGTAATGTGTTGTGCGGCCCAAGAAGCCAGTGCGCAACACCCGTAAGTATATTGACAGAAAGAACGAAAACAGAATTTTCGCACCTCCGTAGCTCTGTGCTACCTTGATGAAACAAGACGATTTTTGCTGTGAACACGCCCTACAACTTCAGCACTCCTCATTCCAAATTTGAGCAAAATCGCTTTAAGCGTACCCGAGATATGCGACTTCACATATTGGCTTAGTTTCTTCATTTTTTCTTCTTATTTTTCTACCTCTTTTCGCACACTTACAAAAACTGCTATAAAACGCGAACGCCATATCCGATTGCCTTGAAATTTAGCACACAGAAGAGGGGTATAAAGGCGCATCTCGGTACCAACATTGGCTGGAATACGATAAACAGGCAAACAGTTATGAGCAATTATTCACGAAAAATAACACCAATATGTTGTCACGTCTACAGAGTAAACCGCGTATGGGAAGAAGCCGACAATTGGTGGGTGAATAGGTTAACTATTGAACCTCAAACCTTTTGTGGTTTGAAAGAAATCGATGTAATAACCAGGAAGATACAACGAAAAACCAACAGTGTGTAACAATTATGCAATCGAGATTGGCTAATAAAAAACGACTGCTTGCCATGCCTACCAGATTAACCGCTTGGGGTAATGCTTTGAAAATCATTGTACAGACGGAGCAATCATCTTAGAAAGGCTCTTCAATGGTGTAGAAGAATCAGACTTAAAGCCACGGAGTTATAATACGAAATCCAACTTGGTGCAGCAAGTGCGAGATCGAGATGCTCTAATAGAGCAGTCATCCTAATAGAGCAGTCGCCCTAAAGAGAATTTAAGAGATCAGCTAGAAACAAGTAACCTGTATAGAGATCAGCTACAAACAAGTCACCCTGTAAAGAGATCAGCTACAAACAATTCACCCTGTACAGAGATCAGCTAGAAAAAGTTACCTTGTAGGGAGTTCATGCAACTATGGAAAGAGATAGTTCAGCTAGAAGAAATCACCTTGTACAGTTCGGCTAAAAAGAAACCACCATGTAAAGAGTTCAGCTACAAACAAACCACCCTGTAGAGAGATCAATAGAAGAAGTTACCTTGCAGAGAATTCAACTACAAAGAAACCATCATGTAGAGAGTTCAGCTACAAACAAATCACCCTGTAGAGAGATCAATAGAAGAAGTTACCTTGTAGAGAGTTCAGCTACAAAGTAACCATCATGTAGAAAGTTCAGCTGCAAACAAATCACCTGTAGAGAGTTCAGCTACAAGCAAATCTCCATGTAGAGAGATCAGCTAGAAGAAGTTTCCTTGTAGAGAGTTCAGCTACAAACAAATCACCCTGTAGAAAGGTTAGCTAGAAGAAGTCACCTTGTAGAGAGTTCAGTTACAAAGAAATCACCATGTAGAGAGTTCAGCTACAAACTAGTGACCTTGTAGAGACATCAGCTAGAAGAAGTTACATTGTAGAGAGTTCAGCTACAAAGAAATCATTCTGTAAAGAGCTCAGCTGCAAACAAATCACCTGTACAGAATTCAGCTACAAACAAATCACTCTGTAGAAAGATCAGCTAGAAGAAGTTACTTTGTAGAGAGTTCAGTTATAAAGAAACCACCATGTTATTGTAGAGAATTCAGCTACAAACTAGTGACCCTGTAGAGACATCAGCTAGAAGAAGTTACCATGTAGTGAGTTCAGCTACAAAGAAACCATTCTGTAAAGAGCTCAGCTACAAACAAATCACCTATACAGAATTCAGCTACAAACAAATCACCCTGTGGAGAGATCAGGTAGAGGAAGTGATCTTGTAGATAGTTCAGCTACAAACGAATCACCCTGTAGAGAGATCAGCTAGAAGAAATTACCTTGTAGATAGTTCAGCTACAAACAAATCACCCTGTAGAAAGATCAGCTAGAAGAAGTCACCTTGTAGAGAGTTCAGTTACAAAGAAACCACCATGTAAAGAGTTGAGTTCAGCTACAAAGAAACCATTCTGTAAAGTGTTCAGCTACAAACAAATCACCTATACAGAATTCAGCTACAAACAAATCACCCTGTGGAGAGATGAGCTAGAGGAAGTGATCTTGTAGATAGTTCAGCTACAAACGAATCACCCTGTAGAGAGATCAGCTAGAAGAAGTTACCTTGTAGATAGTTCAGCTATGAACAAATCACCCTGTAGAAAGATCAGCTAGAAGAAGTCACCTTGTAGAGAGTTCAGCTACAAAGAAACCACCACGTAGAGAGTTCAGCTGCAAACAAATCACCCTGTAATAAAATCAGCTACAAAAAAATCACCCTGTAGTAAGATCAGCTAGAAGAAGTCACCTTGTAGAGAGTTCAGCTACAAAGAAACCGCCATGTAGAGAGTTCAGCTAGAAGAAGTTACCTTGTAGAGAGTTCAGCTACAAAGAAACCATTCTGTAAAGAGCTCAGCTGCAAACAAATCACCTGCACAAAATTCAGCTACAAACAAATCACCCTGTAGAGAGATCAGCTAGAAGAAGTTACCTTGTAGATAGTTCAGCTATGAACCAATCACCCTGTAGAAAGATCAGCTAGAAGAAGTCACCTTGTAGAGAGTTCAGCTACAAAGAAACCACCATGTATAGAGTTCAGCTGCAAACAAATCACCCTGTAAAAAAATCTGCTACATAAAAATCACCCTGTAGTAAGATCAGCTAGAAGAAGTCACCTTGTAGAGAGTTCAGCTACAAAGAAACCACCATGTAGAGAGTTCAGCTAGAAGAAGTTACCTTGTAGAGAGTTCAGCTACAAAGAAACCATTCTGTAAAGAGCTCAGCTGCAAACAAATCACCTGCACAAAATTCAGCTACAAACGAATCACCCCGTAGAGAGATCAGCTAGAAGAAGTTACCTTGTAGATCGTTCAGCTACAAACAATTCATCCTGTAGAGAGAGCAGCAAGAAGAAGTCACCTTGTAGATTGTTCAGTTACAAAGAAACCACCATGGAGAGTTATGTAATAAATATATGTATTATATATATAATTTGTACATTTACTGATAAAATCAGAAATATTTAAAGTACATCTGCTTCATCTTTTCTTCTTCCTGTGGTAAAGAAAAAAAGATAGGTTAAAAAGTCCCAATGCCAGCCATAGGCCGGCTTTGGGGTATACAAATACAAAAAGAAATGAAATCTAAAAAAAACAGTGCAGCCCTCAAAAAGGCTATGGTGAAAAAAGATGTGAATTCCAAGGTGGCAGCCAAGAAATGGCTGTGATGGTAGGTTAATGGTAAAAATTTTAATAACGACAATTTAGGTGAATTTTGTGCCAAGACCAAGCGGCACAAAATTCATCTGAACTGTCGTTATTAAAATTTTTACCATTAACCTACCATCACAGCCATTTCTTGGCCGCCACCTTGGATTTCACATCTTTTTTCACCATAGCCTTTTTGAGGGCCGCACTGTTTTTTTTACAGCTTGGCTGTTTTGGATTAGATATTCTTACTCTCAATGAATAGGCTAATCCATTGATGTATTAGATATTTCAATTCCAGTCTTCCTTCATGGATTACTGAAACAATTACAACATGTGTGTTATGAACCATATACGTATTTTGCCCTGAACTCGTATGGGGCAGATCACTTGTCCCATATGCATATGGGTTTCCCATACCATATAGAGGGAAACTTTGGCGAGGGTAAACTTTGGCAAATAGCCGGCTAAATTGTATTTGGCAAAATAAACTTTGGCAAATTTGATCTCAATCTTTAGCTATGAAGATGCTAATCTCAGGCACTATGAGTAATTGGCTGGTGAATTTGTGACAAATCGCCAAATTTGTCAAAGTTTCCCTCTATACTGTATGCGTATGGGGCCCCGGTATACTACCCTATGGTATATGGTATGGTATATGGTATGGTATATATATGTGACCAAATTTTGGAAAATCACCCTTATGGTCGCGCCTGAAACAATTAGAGTTTTTGAAACTAGCATGGTGCTGTAAATAGCAGAAAGCACTTTTCAAATATTTCGAAAATTTTTCTTGTAATTCAGAGTATCTGTGGTTTATTCTACCCTTAATTGGGTAGGAATTTAACCTATAATACTGTGTTACAGAACTAAATATTTAATGTGTCAAATGCACCCATAAGGGTGATTTTCCAAAATTCGGTCACCTATATATATATTATGGTATGTGGTATGGTATATGGTATGGTATATTATATGGTATATGGTATGGTATATGGTATGGTATATATATATATACCACACCTGTGGTTGAGATCAAAAGCGCCACGCTGTGGTTTATAACTGATATACCACAGCAAACCACGCTTTGTGGCTACGCTTACCATATATGGTGTAACTTCACACATTCCGCGAAATCCTTATCTAAATGGTAAACAAGTCTCTAATAACAAGCGCCTAAATCAACTAACAATTATTCTCCTCAGGAACTGGAACAAGTTTCGATGAACTCTTGTCTCCTTTGTGGATAACTCACTAATCGTGACTATGTGGGCGTGGCACCGTTAAAAGCGTAAAACGTCTCATCCATCAAGAATTTCTATTGATTTCCATCTCCAGGAGGTGCTGTTTCACTATAACTTACTATCTATAATCGTTTTCATCTACTGGGATGTAGAATATAACAGTTATAACACGATTACTCGGGATATGACTAAATATACGCATTCTCACTCGAGCGTATAATTTGGTCATATCCCTCGTAAGCGTGTTATAACTATAAAATATATTATGGTATATGGTACCCTATATGGTATACTACCCTACTACCCTACCCTACTAATATATTCCTGGGGAGTATAACCCAGAAATGGCATCCTAATCTGCTGTATATTATTCAAACTTCACTGTGTAATTTCATTTCCAATGTTATCCCCCACCCTCTGACTTGCTGCATGTTAAGAGTATATGGGTAAAGAACGCAACACTTTCTTTGGCTTCTCTTAAATTGTTTATTCAGTGTGCATAAGTCTAATTTTGACCTGTTTGCCTTTAAACTTGCTAATCTCATGAGACAGTATAGTGTAAATATTGTAACAGTTAACATCTTTGGTGTGCTTGTAACTAAAGTTTATATGTGACATAATTACGTTTATGATCTAGAAACCTATTATGCTGTGGAGTCTAGCTTGTTGAGTTAGTGAAAGTACACTCGGCTACTGCATGTCAAGGATAGTGTAGTAATTGATTACAACCTACTGGAGTTGTTCCACCCTATACAGCATGCAATTTTACCACCATGCAATTTTAGATTACATGATAGAGTGTCACATAAATAGACAGTCTACAAGGCAACCCAAGATTCAAAAAGATGCATGCAGAAACATACAGTATATCTCAGCAAACAAATCTACGTACCTGGTTATAATGGAGGTACTTGAAATGCAAAGTAGTAAACGGACTGAATTGTCCTTGTGGTTACTTCAGGGCTTATGATTCTTCATACAAACTAGTTTACTACAGAACATTGCAGCAAGACAAGTGGTGGTGGCTCTGTGTACTTAATATGCCACATAGTAATAATACAGCATGCAGATATGTGTACCCAGGAAAGGTTTGCAGACCAACTACTTGAAAAGCCATAGCCATCTTATTGTAGTATAGTGCATCTAATTTGCTACGTATAGCCACTTGTGGCTCAAACATTGCTATAGATTATTAGATTGCTTAAACAGTGGTGCTGAAAACATTTTGAGGCAATTTTGAAAAAAAAGCCTATGTTACAGACTCTTTTCCAATCTTACAACCTAACTTGCTTTCAAGGGAAAAAAAGGCAAGAATGTATGTTTGGTGGCAAGCGTATAGCCATCCAAGAAATCTGTCTAGATTCTAGACAATTTCATGCTTTAGCAAATGAATTGCATTTGCTGCTGCAACCTACCCTTGCATCTTTAAACTAGCTTGTCATAAAGACAATACTAAATCTTTCACATTGGTCAAAACTTTGAAAGGTGCTAGGAAAATGTATAAACCTAAATTTGTGTGGGTTGAAATGGCCATCAAGTAACCCCAGCATAGTACATTTACGGTATACCATACACTTGAATGTGGAGTTAATTCTCCTATTTTAATTGAAGTATATTTGGCATTCAATATATAAAACTTCTCAAATGAATCAGTAAATTGTACTGTAAGTTAACTGTTGCATGTATGCAATTTGCAATGAGTAGTCTTATTTATGGGTCTAATGTTAACAATCATTACCAAACTACACTGTGTGCATGAGCTATAGCTTGAGCCAAAATCTGTGTATTAATAACTAGTCCAAGTGCCTGTTGATGCATTGACCACAGCGTGGTTGTGAACATGCATCTTAAACATTGATATTAACTGTCACTAACTGGTCTAAGAAGATCTCAAATTGCACACATGCAAAAGTTAACTTACAGTGCCATTTACTAATTCATTTGACAAGTCTGTACATAGTGAATGCAAAATATATAATAGGAAAGCTATGTAAATGCATTTCACTCCTCCATGTACAAGTGTATGATATACCATAAATGTACTATACTGCACTGTTAAAAATAAGGAGTAACTGTTACTCCCCTAGGGGAGTTCCCAGTGTAGGGAGGATTTAACACTTCTATATTTTTGTGGAGAGTAACTAACACCCTGCAAAGGAGTAACAGGAACCCTTTGAAAAATCTATTGTAGGGAGTTTTAGTTACTCTAAGAGAGTTCACATAAGCATACAAGGTGTTTCCTTTACTCCATGAAATTCTGCAAATAACTTCATATAAAATCTCAAATGATGTTAAAGACATACAGCGAAATTGTAACAAAATGTTTACAATATCCAGCTTATAATATTGAAAAAAGAGATCAGTAGCAAGGCTTCATCATCAGCAAACGACACTTCACTGCCACTTCACTGGAGTTACTGCCTGCCTCATGACATGTTATCAGCTGTAGTGAATAGCAGTATAGTAAAGAAATATTGAACAATCACATGCTTGTTACCTGTATGGCTGAAGGTACGTCACACGCAGTTGCCAACAAAGTTGTAAAAATAACTCTGCCAGACCAGCAGCATTGGTAGTGTAAACTAAAATAAGCACAGTTGCTATCATGCAAAACAGCACTTTTTTGCTACCAGAAGTTCATCATTTTGTTTGTCTAGCTATTTGTTCACTGATTTCTTGTGGCACCTGTAATATGTGTTTACAAATTGATGCACTGTATGTTAACACACTTACTGCATGTTGTTTAAATTCTATGTTCTCAGTAACATTGAGACATCCGTGCTAAAAAAGTAAATATGTGCTTACGTAACTATAAACATTATCTCCTTACAGGTGACTTGGAAAGTTGATGAAGTCGAAGACACACATCGTACATTGTATCATAAAGATTCTTGTTAACTGCAGACAACACATCTTACTAGTTAATTCCAGTGAATCTGCATGTAATTATGTAAAGACACTGACAATGATACTGGCTACTGACCTTACCAGGCAATATCATTGTGTCCGACTGCTAACATCAACTGAAAGCAGACGGACATGATATGTACGCCATGTTTAAGCTAGGTGGCTTTTCTCTTCTCCCTCAAGTCTTCAACTTCTTACACACTGAATACTAGTACCTAGCGGTGAGCTCGGGGTACTGTACGACTGAGTCCGCCGGATTTTATTCTCTTTCCCTGAATCTTGAACCATTTCTGTTGTGTCACGATAAGGTGCCTAAACCCTCACGAGCAGTGGTGAGTTCCGTTGGAGCCAGTTTAATAAACCCGGCGTGTCACACAAGACGACTCAGATATGAGCTCAAACATACCTGAGAAAACAATGAACGAGATAATGAACGTCCAGTAATTCTTCATGAACAAGTAAACACTTTAGTATCACCTTTTAAGCACTACAATTCCTCAGAGAAGCAAACCACTTTCAACTACTCAACACGGCTCTGTTGTTAAAGAAGCCATTTCTATGGTAATACTCTTCACTCTAAATAATGCGCTTGTAATAGAAATGGTATTTAATAATTATACATACGTATTTCAAAATATTCTTGACTCTTGATTAACAATTCGTCCTCCTGCTTCGTACTGTCTGTTTCCTTCACTATGTCTTGGTTAGTCTGTAACATAAAACATGACTAAATGGCTGTCATTGTAAAGGAAGCCTAAATGATTACTTTCCTTTTTACATTGAGTGGCTAGAATTAAACTGGCTAGTTAATGGAGAAAATATCATAGTGAGACAGCTATAACCTGCATTTGGCTCATTCAGCTATGTGGCCTCGGTAGCTGGCTCACTGAGTTCACCTTAGCTAGCTACTAGCTAGCTGGTAATGGGAAGTTTGGTGCCTTCACTTACTTGGAGTTCTCTTTACCCTTAGCGAGTTACTGTTACTCTCCTAGTAATCCAAACTCCCCTTTCAGAGTAAAATATTTTACTCCCCATAGTTACTGTTACTCTCCTGTTTTAACAGTGTGGGACTACTTGATGACTGTTTTGTTTTCAGCCCACACATAATTAGGTTTGGTGAGCACCCCTTCTAATATTGATAAGTACATCATAAAGAACATGTGTACCAAAAATGGTGCTATTATCCACCCTGTAACAATAATTTTGCTAAGCTACCTACTAGCTAGCTGAATGGCTAACTACAAGGTTAAAATGCATTTTTCTTATCTCCTAGGATGAAGGATTTTAGTTACCATACATGTATCGGCGTCCTGTATGCGTATGGGTATCCCATATGCATATGGGATACCCCATACACATATAGGGAGCCCGTATAGATGTAGATGTACGTGTATGGTACATCCCATATGCGTATAGGACAAATACATGTATGAGTTACTGTACAACATGCATAATATCATTTTATAGCTTGTATTTTTACCCAATATATTTCAATGACATTAATCTCAAAAACAGAATTATGCAAGCAAGTCAGGTTTTTGCTTAGTGGGTCTCATATTTGTTTGCATTTAGAACTGAGTGATGCGTACGTTGCTCTAATCATTCAATTACAGTGTACTGTGATAATGAGTAACAACCATGATAATGTGACCGTCTCAGCAAAAACCCGACTTGTTCGCACAAGGCATGCATATTGAGAAAAACGAAATTAAAAATAATTTGTAAAATTACGCATGCTACAAAGAAAAATACGCAAGTTTTTATCAGGCCAGTATTCGTAGAAGGAAGACTCAAACTGATTAAAACTATATACCATCTTATTAGCCTGCTCATGGAAACGTCGCAAATCTTTGTTTCGTTTCTGTAGCTTCAACGGTATGCATGTCACATGCATTTGTTTACGATGCGGTAAACATAAACAAGATCGTTATCATTTCTTCTACCAAACCACTTTCATATCCATATGCACAAGTGTCTACAGGGCTAACACTATACCTTGGCTGATTTGCTGATTTATGGTGAACATTTTAAGCCAAATTGCAACATTGTAGACTAATCCAAACGGACATTATGACTGCAAATGTAAGTGCCGGGTGTAACTAATCACTGGACTGGAATACTGGACTGGACTACTGGACTGACATATTTTTGGTTTTTACACACTCTGGGATCGGTTTTATTGAGTCTTGCTAGCCAAGGGCCTTCAGAAAACTTACAATCTGCTACTAAAATGATGAATGTGAGGAGTGGAGTAAGCAAAAACTGACTTCTCACTACTTGTTATGCTCTACAGCATTTATACACTTCTTAGTATTGTGTTTTGGAGATTGTAATATAGCAATAGCAAGCCAAAAATCATTCTATATTTGTGCTACCTATGATACAATGCATCCTTGAACTACATAGCTCAGACCCCTGGGACACTTCCTAGGACAATCTATTGTAGTTAAATTCATTCCTAGATGTAACATACAAACTCATTGCATAACTCTAGCGATATTCTGCTATCATGAATAGTTCTTACATGTGCTGGCTGGCATACTATAATAATTATGTGACCAAATTTATTAGCATTGTACAAGCTTGCTACTATCTCCTAGACTTTATTGTTGGCTAGCCATAACTAGCACATTCCCTGCAGCATACTGATAAGGAGTATAGGTATATGTACTGTAGAAGAACATAGTAAATAGAAGTGAAATCACTTGAAGCCAGTTTTTGCTTACTCCATTCCTCACACTCATCATTTTAGTAGCAGACTGCAAGTTTTCTGAAGGCCCTTGGCTAGCAAGACTCACCTCAGAATGTGTAAAAACCCAAAAAAAATGTCAGTCCAGTAGTCCAGTCCAGTGTTCCAGTCCAGTCCAGTGATTAGTTACACCCTGTAAGCACCTGTATTTTTTTTTTCAGTATAGTCACTGTACAAATCGATTATCTTACTCTTCCTACTGTCTAGTGCTATAATTTCAAAACTGCACACCACAGAAGGCTGAAACTTTGGTGATCCATTCCTTGGACACTGCTAATAATGCTGAGTGAATAAAATGTTTTTTTTAATTGTGCAAACAAGTCGGGTTTTTGCTGAGACGGTCACATATGCTATCATGTTGTGTATCTCATGATATCTGTGCTTTGGTCAACATGGATGACATGGCAGTGTTGAGATTCGGGAAACTGCGAAAACCGCTAGAGTCTGCACAGCAATGATTATAGTTTTAATACTGTACATAATGATTTTTACTAATAAATTGAAAGAATAGCAGATATGTGATATGTACTTGGATTATTTGATCATGTGTCATACATGTGAGATTTTGTGTTCCTGATGGCCGCTAGTAATATATACTATCGTTATCATTATATTAAAGTCACTATCAATCTTGAATTGTGTTGGTTGTACTATTGCTCAGCTCTATTTGCATTCAACTCTCTTCTTAATGGAGGTTGTTTTGTTTTGCATGCCCACTCTATTATAGAATCATACACTACGATAGTAGTGTATAGTAGGCAGTATTGGGCAAGTTACTTTGTAAAAGTAACTAGTTACATATTAACAAGAGTTCATAATATATATATATATATATATTTAGGAGAGTATCCAACGTCTGTATTGCGCTTCAAAACACACTGCGTAATAATTGTGCAATATTGTATAACATATCCGAATATTTTAGTATAATTTCAGTAAACTCCAACACATGGCTTTGCCATGAAAGACTTGTTGATAGGCGTTGATACACCAAAGCGAAGACCTGCAAACACTTCAAGGCCCTTATAGCTCTTGAAGCAAGTTAACACCTTTGGTGATGATGACTATTGCGTAACATTATTACGCAGTGTGTTTTGAAGGGGCAATACAGCATTGGATACTCTCCTAAATATATATATTATGAACTCTTGATATTACATATTACTTGCAACTGAACTATTTAGTTACAGTTACATATTACTCATAAAATAAAGTAACCATAATAATATTACATATTATATTACTTTGTGTACGTGTGAAACTACCACTTTATCATGTGACATGATTGCGTTGTTGGACAATGTGCACATCTTGGTCATAAGTAAGAAGCTGGTGAATAAGCTTCATTCAGTAGGCTTCGTTACTTTGTTGTGGTTAGGCGTTACTCAGAGGATAACTAAAGATATTAGTAACTTCGTTACTCGTAGTAATAATATTACATAATATTAGACTCGTTACAGTAACTATATTACTTAGGTAACGTATTACATTTGTAAGTAAAGTAACTTGAGTTATATTACCTGTTTTTATAGCGTATTTCGTTATATTACTTAGTTGCCACAAAAGTAATAATATTATGTAACGCGTTACTTATGTAACGCGTTACTCCCAACACTGATAGTAGGGACCACAAAAGAGTAGGCATGGCCCACAAAATAATATCACCCCAAAAAACAGCCTCAATTTTCCCAGTTGACGATGCGGCAGTATTGGTTAGGTAAAACTAAACCCAAACAAGCTTTCAGATCAACCTAAAATGCTTTCAACAAGTTGCTACGGAATTTTAAAACTTTTTATTCAATGGAATTTTCTACTGACTGCCTGACTGACTGCCTAATTCCTTCAGACAAACGTAACTCGATAACGGCTAAGACTACAGGATTGATTTTTTCACTGTTCGACGTCGCTTCAGCCCAAGAGGTGCCTTTTGGCATACCGTAGTATGTACAATGCATTCTTCATAGACTTACCAGTGTCCTCCTTTGTGTCCCATTCATCTTTGCTGACAGCGAAAAGTATCGATTTGGTGGTAGCATGTGATGGCTCCCCTTCGTAACGAAAATCGTCCGCATTTTTCATAGTGGCTACTTCGATTGCAGAAGTGTTTTTAAAACAGTTTTTGATTCGCACTGCTGTGTAACGGGTTGAACATAGCCAACAACAAAGCGTAATGGATACTTCACTTTTCAGATGATAGTTTATATAACTGGGGCACGTGGCACCAACCCTTTCTTTCGGTATGCGTGGGTTGCAGAGATGCTTTTCGAATAGCTCTTGATTCGTACTGCTGTATAATGGGTTGAACATAGCTGACAGCAAAGCGTAATGGATACTTCACTTTTCAGACGATATAGCTGGGGCGCGTGGTGCCATTTCAAATGCAGTATGCGTCACCAATTATAATAATATTATTTACAAAAAAAGTTAACAAACAAGTATTTCAAAAAAATTGGAATTTATAACTAGAGTAGGGACCATAGCACATCGATAAAAAGTGCTGAAACAAGCTGGAGTAGTGCACGATATTAAGTCACAGTAAAACAATAAGAATTGTTATATCCCTACTGTGCATTTCCATTATAGTATCTTGGAGCACAGTAGGGATATAACACTTCTTATTGTTTTACTGTGATTTAATATCGTGCACTACTCCAGCTTGTTTCAGTACTTTTTTTTTGATGTGCTATGGTCCCTACTCTAGTTATAAATTCTAATTTTTTTGAAATACTTGTTTTTATCTCGTATATATACAAACAATTCACCGGGTTTTTGGTAGAGCACAAGTGGCAAACAATTCACATTTTTGGCTATCTATGTCAATGGTGTCACACTCAAAATAATGGTATTGAAATTTTACCTGTAAGATAAGTGCTACATAGCAAACCATTATCTATAATCCTGCACCGAAAATCGATCAATGATCAAGTGATACATTTCCACTAATACGACTAGATGGTCACAGCATTGTGTGGAAGCTTAATAATTTGTTGGAGTGACCAAAACCCGTAACCATTGCAACCACAGCTTCCCATTTTAAGTGAAGAAATTTCACTCTGCTTAATTCAATGAAAGGAAACCTCGGATTTATATGAAACTTATGCTGTGATAACTAAACTACACTGTTATATAGTGAAGGTCTGTTGACTTCCTATTTGTTGATTTACATGACTTTTTCCCATTTTCAGCAGAGAACAGTTACAAATTGATTCATTTCTGCTGTGGGTTTTAATCAGCTTACGTAGAATGCATATATATGCCAAGAATGGGAAGGAACCCATGCTTAATTTGGAGAACGCACATTTTTTGTGATCTTGTGTATAAAATAATCATAGATCTTATTGTATGAAGAAAGATAAATTACGTTTGGCGGTATATAGAAAAATATGTTGATATTAGTGATGAAACGAATTATAGCTATTTTTACTATTCGAATAGTTGTGAACAAAACAACCAAATATTCGATTATTCTTTAAGCTTATACTTCTATTGAATAAGTACCGAAACCTAGGGCTGAGGTAATTATGCTCATAATTCTTTGCATTATTCTATTCAGAATTTCCTGGAAAAAGCTTGCATTATGCTCCAAAACTTATGCATTACTCTCAGAATTATTCCAATAAATTGAAATAGAAATGTAGAATTGACTGTTTATTTAAAATTCTATGGTTAATTATTGCACATAAACAAGATATTTGATTGTTCTATAGAGTAGTATGCAAAAAATAGGATTGATTGCTTTATTAGAGTAAATTTAGGTGAATGTTCTATTAGAGTATCTCAATCTGGTGACTGTTCTATTAGAGTATCTTGATCTCCTACCAAAACCCTATTGTTATGGAGCAAGGTAAAGCCTAAGAGCTATTTCTATCTTTTCTAAAATAGAATTTTTACGGCATAGATACATCACTCCTGACCATTAACAATCTTAAGTTCAAGGCTGGCGTTTCCATCTGAATATGGTGTACAAAGTGCTAATGATTATTCAAATAGTGTGGTAACAGATCAAATAGTGTCATACCAACCGAATAGTCAAATAACCGAATAATCGTTTCAGCACTAGTTGATATAGAATAATCAATTTTCAGCCGAGCTTCAGTGTTCATCTTGTAGGTCAAACAATTTCTAAAATCTGCAAGCATACTTTTGTTCTTGCTCAGTCGTGAATGTGGAGCTGTCACATTCCTTAGGATTACCATTTGGTTGCTCATTAGTTAATATATATTTCTCAACCCATCAGCTGATCTGCTATCACCATTATCACCTAATGTGCATGCGCTTACAGCATTATCACTGAGTATTATCATTACCTGCTCTAAAGTGCTCAGGATGATTAATCTTTATCCAAGATTCATAACGTCCATCTGTAACCTTCACTATACCTCTGATCAAAATCAAGCTCTTCTGAATTGTAAAGTAGAGGCAATGGGAGCTGAACCATCATAAAAATGATGATCCATTGACAGCACCACTATTGCACCAAATAAGGTCATATACTTATTGTCACTGAGCATTACTGTTACCTGTTCAAAGTGTTTGAGTCTTCAGCATAGTGTTCACTTGGTAGATTAAAGCCTTCCTCATATCTGTGAACATAATTCCATTCTTGCAAAAGTGTGAAGTTGGGCCTATCACATTATTTTGGTGATGAAATACCCTGTATTGCAATTTGATTGCTCGTCACTAGTACTTCCATTCTAGCTCAATCATGAAGGTGGGCTTGTCACTTTCCTTATATGAAGGATTACCATTTGGTTGCTATCACTTGATATGTGTCTCGACTGATCTGCTGATCTTCCTCCACCATTGTCTCTTAAAATCATTATATATTACTGTTACCTGCTCAGAAGTGCTCAAGATGATTGATCTTCAGCCAAGCTTACTAGTGATTTGCCTGGTAGATCATAACCTTCTTCATATATCTACGATGACAGTTTGTTCTTGTACAATGGTGAAGGTGGGCCTGTCACAGCCTACAGTAGTCAAAGAATTGCTGTCTGCATCTTGTCACTTAATGTACTGCTTGACTGATTTGCTAATTTCCAATTTTCTTTATTAGAGAGAGTGCATGTACATCTAATAGCATACCAGTTGTTCTGATTGATGCTTGATAAGTTGTTTGATGATTTCTAAACAACATTCCTATTAAAAGAGTCAATTTTCTGAAACAGGTAATCAAATTGGTGGGAATTCAGCCATACCCCTCTGAAAATCACACAGAAATATGTGCACATTTTGAGCTAGGTTTGTTACATAGCACAAAATCATTATGTACATTCTGTCTTCTTTCTCATGCTGTAGCCATGTAGTAATAGTAACAGAGGATGACATGATGCTGCATGGATCATAAAGTGTTTAGTGAGGATGAAACCGAAGGGCTCATATTCCACCCACCCATTTTCATTAACTGGAAATATGTGCCTTGTACTTCATTCTTCATCCACCAATAATAATTAAACTGCTCTGCTGAAAATATAATAAATGAAGGATAACCTGTTCGACTTCACTACTACAATCAATTACTGTTATCCACTGCTTTAGGCCTAATGTTTAATACCAAACGTTCCTTTGCTGCTTTCTGGACGTGGCTCTCTAATAGCGTTCCTGTTTCATCCATATTATAAATGACTCTGGGTGGTGAGCAAATCTATTCTTACAAGTATTTCCTGGAGCAGATCAAAAATTACTCATGGCCAATAACAGACATACGATGATCATTGAAAGTTTACGCAGATTAAAACAGTTAGTGAGTTATTTCCTGAGTATCAAGTTTTTCATTGCAGACCCTAAGATTTGCAAATTGTCATAGCCTTATTACTCGGTTGTATATAATTATTTGTGGCCTCTAAAAGGAGGACAAAAATGCAGACAGTTTCAAATCAAGACACACGGTAGTGTGTCGTGCGGCCCAAGAAGCCGGCGCGTAACACCCGTGAGTATATTGACAGGAAGAAAGAAAACGCAATTTTCGCACCTCCGTAGCTCTGTGCTTCCTTGATGAAACAAGACGATTTTTGCTGTGGACATGCCCCCCAACTGCAGCACTCTACATTCCAAATTTGAGCGAAATCGCTTCGCGCGTTCCCGAGATATGCGACTTCAAAAATTGGCTGAGTTTCTTCGTTTTTTTTTTCTTCTTCTTCTTATTTTTCTTTTTCTTGTCGCACACTTACAAAAACTGCTATAAAACTCGAACGCGTTATCCGATTGCCTTGAAATTTGGCACACAGAAGGGGGGTATAAAGGCGCATCTCGGTACCAACTTTGGCTGGAATACCATAAACAGACAAAGAGTTATGAGCGATTATGCACGAAAAATAACACCAATATGTTGTCACGCCTACAGGGTAAACCGCGTATGGGAAGAAGCTGAAAATCGGTGGGTGAATAGGTTAACTATTGAACCTCAAACCTTTTGTGGTTTGAAAGAAATCGAGCTAAAAACCAGGAAGATACAGCGAAAAAATCAACAGTGTGTAACAATTACGCAATCGAGATTAGCTAATTTTTAATATTTTTATTTTATTATTATTATTATTATTATGCTTGCCACGCCTACCAGGTAAACCGCTTGGGGTAATGCTTTCAAAATCGCTGTACAGATGGCGTTATCATCTTAGAAAGGCTCTTCAATGGTGTAGAAGAATCAGACTTAAATCCACGGAGTTATAACACGAAATCCAACTTGGTGTAGCAAGTGCGAGATCGAGATACTCTAATAGAGCAGTCATCCTAATAGAGCAGTCACCCTGAACAGAATTAAAGAGATCAGTTAGAAATAAGTAACCTGTATAGAGATCAGCTACAAACAAATCACCCTGTAGAGAGTTCAGCTACAAACAATTCACCCTGTTAAAACATCAGTTAGAAGAAGATTTCTTGTAGAGAGTTCAAATACAAACAAATCACCCTGTTGAAAGATCAGCTAGAAGATGTCACCTTGTAGATAGTTCAGTTACAAAGAAACCACCATGTAGAGAATTCAGCTACAAACTAGTGACCCTGTAGATACATCAGCTAGAAGAAGTTACCTTGTAGAGAGTTCAGCTACAAAGAAACCATTCTGTAAAGAGCTCAGCTGCAAACAAATCACCTATACAGAATTCAGCTACAAACAAATCACCCTGTAGAGAGATCAGCTAGAAGAAGTTACCTTGTAGATAGTTCAGCTACAAACAAATCATCCTGTAGAGAGATCAGCTAGAAGAAGTTACCTTGTAGATAGTTCAGCTACAAACAATTCACCCTGTACAGAGCTCAGTTAAAAGAGGTTTCCTTGTAAAAAGTTCAGCTACAAACAAATCACCCTGTAGAGAGATAAGTAAGAAGAAGTTACCTTGTAGATCGTTCTGCTACAAACAATTCACCCTGTAAAGAGATCAGCTAGAAGAAGTTACCTTGTAGAGAGTTCAGCTACAAAGAAACCATCATGTAGAGAATTCAGCCGCAAACAAATCATGTATAGAGAGTTCAGCTACAAACAAATCTCCCTGTAGAGAGATCAGCTAGAAGAAGTTTCCTTGTAGAGAGTTCTGCTACAAACAAATCACCCCGTAGAAAGATCAGCTAGAAGAAATCACCTCATAGAGAGTTCAGCTTCAAAGAAACACTCATGTGAGAGTTCAGGTACAAACAAATTGTCCTGTAGAGAGATCAGCTAGAAGAAGTTACCTTGTAGAGAGTTCAGCTACAAAAAAACCATCATGTAGATAGTTCAGGTACAAACAAATCACCCTGTAGAAAGATCAGCTATAGAAGAAATCACCTTGTAGAGAGTTCAGCTACAAAGAATCTATCGTGTAGAGAGTTTAACTACAAACAAATCACCCTGTAGAAAGATCAGCTATAGAAGAAATCACCTTGTAGAGAGTTCAGCTACAAAGAAACCATCATGTAGAGAGTTCAGCTACAAACAAATCGGCCTGTAGAGAGATCAGCTAGAAGAAATTACCTTGTAGAGAGTTCAGCTACAAAGAAACAATCATGTAGAGAGTTCAGCTGCAAACAAATCACCTGTAGAGAGTTCAGCTAGAAACAAGTCACCCTGTAGAGAGATCAGCTAGAAACAAGTCACCTTGTAGAGAGTTCAGCTAGAAGAAGTAACATTGTAGAGCTACAAAGAAGCTACCATGTAGAGTTCAGCTGCAAACAAATCACCCTGTAGAGAACTCAGCTACAAACAAATCGCCCTGTAGAAAGATTAGCTAGAAGAAGTTACTTTATAGGGAGTTCAGCTATGAACAGATCACCCTGTAGAGAGTTCAGCTACAAACAAATCACCCTGTAGAGAGTTAAGTTACAAAGAAACCACCATGTAGAGAGTTCAGCTGCAAAAAAAATCAATCACTCTGTAGAGAGTTCAGCTAGAAGAAGTCACCTTGTAGAGAGTTAAGCTGCAAATAAATCACCCTGTAGAGAATTCAGCTACAAACAAATCACCCTGTAGAAAGATCAGCTAGAAGAAGTTACCTTGTAGAGAGTTCAGCTACAAAGAAACCACCATGTAGAGAGTTCAGCTGCAAACAAATCACCTGTAGAGAATTCAGCTAGAAACAAGTCACCCTGTAGAGAGATCAGCTAGAAACAAGTCACCCTGTAGAGAGTTCAGCTAGAAGAAGTCACATTGTAGAGAGTTCAGCTACAAAGAAACTACCACGTAGAGAATCCAGCTGCAAACAAATCATCCTGTAGAGAGTTCAGCTAGAAGAAGTCACCTTTTAGAGAGTTCAGCTACAAAGCAACCACCATGTAAAGAGTTCAGCTGCAAAAAACTCAATCACCTTGTAGAAAGATCGGCTAGAAGAAGTTACCTTGTAGAGAGTTCAGCTACAAAGAAACCACCATGTAGAGAGTTCAGCTGCAAACAAATCACCTGTTGAGAGTTCAGCTAGAAACAAGTCACCCTGTAGAGAGTTCAGCTAGAAGAAGTCACATTGTAGAGAGTTCAGCTACAATGAAACTCCCATGTAGAGAGTTCAGCTGCAAACAAATCACCCTGTAGAGAACTCAGCTACAAACAAATATGCAGTGAAAAAGATCAGCTAGAAGAAGTTACCTTGTAGAGAGTTCAGCTACAACGAAACCACCATGTAGAGAGTTCAGCTACAAACAAATCACCTGTAGAGAGTTCAGCTAGAAACAAGTCACCCTGTAGAGAGATCAGCTAGAAACAAGTCACCTTGTAGAGAGTTCAGCTAGAAGAAGTCACATTGTAGAGAGTTCAGCTACAAAGAAACCACCATTTAGAGAGTTCAGCTGCAAACAAATCACCCAGTAGAAAGTTCAGCTATGAACAGATCACCCTGTTGAGAGTTCAGTTAGAAACAAGGAATCCTGTAGAGAAATCACCTAGAAGTATCGCCTTGTAGAGTTCAGCTACAAACAAATCACCTGTAGAGAGTTCAGCTACAAACAAATCACCCTGTAGAGAGATCAGCTAGAAGAAGTTACCTTGTAGGGATTTCAGCTACAAACAAATCACCCTGTAGAGAGTTCAGCTACAAAGAAACTATTCTGTAAAGAGCTCAGCTGCAAACAAATCACTTGTACAGAATTCAGCTACAAACAAATCGCCCTGTAGAGAGATCAGCTAGAAGAAATTACCTTGTAGATAGTTCAGCTACAAACAAATCACCCTGTAGAAAGATCAGTTAGAAGAACTTACCTTGGAGAAAGTTCAGCTACAAAGAAACCATTTTGTAAAGAGCTCAGCTGCAAACAAATCACCTGTACAGAATTCAACTACGAACAAATCACCCTGTAGAGATCAGCTATAAGAAGTTACCTTGTAGATAGTTCAGCTACAAACAAATCTCCCTGTAGAGAGATCAGCTAGAAGAAATTACCTTGTAGAGAGTTCAGCTACAAAGAAACCACCATGTAGAGAGTTCAGCTGCAAAGAAATCACCCTGTAGAAAATTCTGCCAGAAACAAATTGCCCTGTAGAAAGATCAGTTAGAAGAAGTTACCTTTTAGAGAGTTCAGCTACAAAGAAACCATTCTGTAAAGAGCTCAGCTGCAAACAAATCACCTATACAAAATTCAGCTACAAACACATCACCTGTAGAGAGATCAGCTAGAAGAAGTTACCTTGTAGATCGTTCAGCTACAAACAATTCACCCTGTAGAGAGAGCAATTAGAAGAAGTCACCTTGTAGAGTGTTCAGTTACAAAGAAACCACCATGGAGATTTCTGTAATCAATATATGTGACCGGATTTGCGAAAAGGGGTCTTCCACACACATCCAATTCCGTAAATGTTGGAGACCATAACTCAGTGTTCAAGTAACATAATTATTAACCTGAACATTTCACCATGTATTCAGCTATAGTGGTGCTCACCACTGCCCAAATATCAAGGCAATAGCTCTTTCCAATCTGAAGTTATCAATTGTCAAAGTTGGCAAATTGGACCCCTTTTCGCAAATCCGGTCACATATGTATTATACAGTATATATAATTTGTACATTTACTAATAAAATATTTAAAGTACATCTACTTCATCTTTTCTTCTTCCTGTAGTAAAGAAAAAAACATAGGTTAAAAAAGTCCCAAAGCTGGCCATAGGCCGGCTTTGGGGTATACAAATACAAAAAGAAATGAAATCTAATCCAAAACAGCCAAGCTGTAAAAAAAGTGTGCGGCCCTCAGAAAGGCTATGGTGAAAAAAGATGTGAAATCCAAGGTGGCGGCCAAGAAATGGCTGTGATGGTAGGTTAGTGGTAAAAATTTTAATAACGACAATTCAGGTGAATTTTTGTGAAGCGGCACAAAAATTCACCTGAATTGTCATTATTAAAATTTTTACCACTAACCTACCATCACAGCCATTTCTTGGCCGCCACCTTGGATTTCACATCTTTTTTCACCATAGCCTTTCTGAGGGCCGCACACTTTTTTTACAGCTTGGCTGTTTTGGATTAGATATAACTTACATACAAATTTCTAAGGGCAGATTGTTGCATACATTTTAATGATGGTTGAGGAGGAATGTTTATTATGTTTTGGCACTGCATGCACATTATTTTTGTCGTGGAAATTGTAACAGTGTGATTTTTTTGTAGGAAAGGAAAACACCTTTACATTTGGCAGTCAAACAGAAGAGCAATAAGGTTGTTCAATACTTGGTTTCAGAAGGAAAAGTAGATCTTGAACAACTTGATGAGGTATGTACATGCAGTACACTTAATATGTGGAGTATATAAAACAACTCAAATTGGCGCAGCTTTTAAAAATGAATTTTAAGAGAGTTAAGTGGTAATGCTAATGGTGGCAAACACCAAGTTGTGAGATAGAACTGATAATAAACAATTGATTTGACAATAACAACACTGACATACATGTATCACAGCTTTTACATTGCTATCATTCCAGTCACTTACTGTGTCTGCCACCAATTCATTTTCCAACTTTTACATATAATGCATCTATAAAACAATTTGCACAATAAATTTATCAACAAGTAATCACATTATCACAAGTAATGGAATTTCTATCACTGTTCACTATGTATGACAATTAGAATGTCTAAAGTCAAACTTGAACGTTCTATTAGAGAGTTTTATTATAGTACTTTTGTGGATTTCAGTTAATTGAAGATAAACAATCATGCTACAGTAGCTTACTATACCATGACCCATTAGAAGACTACAAAATATGGTAATAAATTCATTGGTGGGCAATAGGTATTTACCATACATGACCACGAATGTCGTCGAAAGCCATATGAACACGCTTAGCATTTCTACGGATTTAATTAAGCAGACATACCATAATAGACCACCACTCAAGGATCCACCATATACTCAAGTTAGATCTACAACTATACTGGAGATACAAGCTGAATTATGACAAAACTCTCTAATAGAGTAGTCACCACACTTCTGCTAATGTTATTGTATTTTCTGGGTCAATTTCATTCAAATATGGCAAGTAGGCTGCTAAACTCCAAGGAAACCACCAACTGGGCAGGAAACCATAAGTATGGTATAAACTTCATTTCGTTCTATGAAAGGGAACGCAAAGTGATACATTAACACATGTACATACAGTATACTAATGCATATAATTGTGTTCTACATGTACAAGTCAACCATGTGTTATGTAACCCTATTGCCTCTATATAAATTATTTTGTAGTTATATACATGTATCATTTGTTAACTACATAGCTGAGAGCCACCACAATTATAATTTGTGTAAATAATAGTCATTCCTCTGTATATGATTTTGCATGATTGTTGATGACAATTAGGGACCCGCCGATTATGCTGGCATAATTATGAGCATAATAGGTGTCTGAAAGCATTGAGCATAATGCTAGCATAATAGGTAGAATATTTGTGTAATAGTATGAATTCTTGCTTATCAAAATGGCTATCACAAAAAGATCGATATACTCTAATAGAACAGTCAGTAACTCTAATAGAACAATCATACAACTGACTGTTCTATTAGAGTATATCGATCTTTTCTGTGATATACATTTTGACAAGTAAGTTTGTGCTTCAGCCACTTATTATTTATCCATAAATTGGAAATTATTACTAGAGCATGGGAACTGAAGCGTAAATAATTGGGCATGATTTGAGCATAATGGGTAAGTATTGAGCATATATTTAAGCATAATAGGTAAATTTTTGAGCAGTGCAGTATAGCATAATAGGTAAAATTATGAGCATAATCGGCGGGTCCCTAATGACAATTGTATGCTTCTTCCAACTTTGTAGGATATTAAACAGAGTATTAAGGGAATGACTGTGTATCAACTGCATGCACATGAGGATTCAAGGCCAATTGATAACTATCCAGGATCTGCTTCTGATACGTTCTCTGATTCTGGTGTTGTATCAGTTCATAAGCTAACAAGGACATCGTCTTTAGAATCTCTAAAAAGTAAAACAGTCATCTAGTGTTTACAAAATTACATACTATTATTGTACTTATAGGTGCAGACTGCAAAAGCAATGAAGCAATGTAAAACCAGCTATATACACAAATCCAGTTTTTTTTTATTAATAAGCTATATCTACAACAGCATTATTTAGACAACGTTCTTTGTAATTACTATTAATGCATAACATTGCAGTTATTGTATCTGTAGATTTTGATAGTATGACATAATTATGCATACAATAATGACATTACTTTGTGCACTTTTATTAGGTATTTTGATTACAATGTTTAAGGCATTACAATTATTTATACCTTTGTAACACTAGTATTGAATAGCAATGATGTTTATAATTAATTAGAAGTCAAAATAGTCACTGTTTGTTAGGCTTGCATTGATTATGCCGGCATAAATTTTGGCATATTAGGGGATGAAAAGCATAGTGCTGGCATAATGGAGTATAATTATGAGCATAATGGGCAAATTTCTGCCACTCTACAGTAAGAATATAACTTCTGCTATAACAATCACAAATTCAATGGCTAACCTGTTTTGGATCGTGAAATGATTGTTGACAACAACTAGAAAAATGTGCTACAGTCTTAGCTACTACAAGTTTGCACTCGACAGAATGAATGCTTTTCATTGTGGGTTTGAGTTTTTTAAGAACACATGTAGTCATGTGCCAACTAGTACCAAGGCATGGCAAAGCAGTTCAGGTGAGCTTCAGTCATTATATTTAATTTGGTATAAAAAGTGTCTCATTGTCTGAGTTTGAATAAAATGTGATAATAATATTTGTTACGGTGAATACGATTGCTGGAAGATCGATTGGAAGACAATACAATTGAAGCTCTGATGATAGTGAAGTTAGTGGTGAGTCAACATAGCTAGTGAATGTCTGGACATTGAAAATAGTGAAGTCTCTGCAGGTTTGTAGTGAGACTGGGGTTAATATCAAACCAGGAAAATATGTGACCAGATTTGCGAAAAGGGGTCTACCACACACATCCAATTTACGAACTTTCACAATTCATAACTTGAGATTGGAAAAGTTATATTATTGACTTGAAATTTGGTTAATATTGAGCACTAACATAGCTTAAGGGGTGGAGAAAATTTCAGATTTGTGTCTTTCTTGAGCACCGAATCGAATATGGTGTTCCATTTTCATAGAATTGAATGTTGTGTGGAAGATAGGCACTGGCCTATTATGCTGGCATAATTTTGAGCATAATAGGTGTCTGAAAGCATCAATCCAAGTAAATTTGTCTTGAGATTCTTCACTGCAAAAATTTCTTGTTCACAGTGTTGATTTGTGGGACAACATTCCTGTAAATTGACCCATCACTGAAAGGTGTGATCATGAATTAGCAGGACCACGTAACACTTTGGTTGGCTTATGTAATGTGACATTTTGTAATTTTCTGTAGGTGTTCTCAGATATAGTTGTTACCTTGACTCCTGTATTTATTTTAATAGTAACTTGTATTTGGTTTAGATTGATGGTACTTAGCCACTGTTTACTGTTGTTGGAATGTATTGCTCCACGAAAGGAATTCTCATCAGGATCAACACTGTCTTCAGTTATTTCAGACATTTGTTACTGTAACATAGTGCACTGTAGTGTCCTACTTTTCGACACTTGTGGTACTCAGCATCTTTTGCTGG
This sequence comes from Dysidea avara, assembly GCF_963678975.1. Taxonomy (NCBI): domain Eukaryota; kingdom Metazoa; phylum Porifera; class Demospongiae; order Dictyoceratida; family Dysideidae; genus Dysidea; species Dysidea avara. Next base: position 44,411,367 of record NC_089273.1, read on the forward strand.
GCATTGCTGTCTATTATGCCATGAGGAAAACTTAGCATTTATTTAAGGGCAAAAAAAACTTAACAGAAACAACACTTATCTAACATGTCTTTCATTCAGAACAGCTCCATGACGACTTCGTCTGTGTTAGGTGCCTATAAAATAATTTCATTGCTGGTTTTGTTTCTCTGCAGCTAATTTAATTAATAAACTATTTTAAAAGTTAAAAAGTATTATGGAGGTGATTTTTGGCAGTATTCAGTTTTGTGACTTGTCACGTAGCTGAACTATCACTGTAGTTATATGTAGCTAACTAGCTAATACTTTGCACACAGAACAGCAGCCCAACATTGCCTCCTCAAAATGTGCTATAATAAATTTCAAACCTGGAGGGGCATGTTCACAGCACTACAAATAAAGAATTGATTTCCTTACCTTTAAGAGACTGTGGAAAGGTATGGAAATGTCAGATTTCCACAATATTATCTTACCTTTCCTTTCATCAGGAATGATCACATTTCCACAACTTTCCTGCAAAGATTCAGCCGTCTTTTTGATCTTTCCTTACCACTTAAAGGCTAGGAAAGGTCGTTTTTCCAAACAGTAAATGTCACATTTTTTTACCCTCGTCCCACCCCTATATTCTGTATTAATTGGTTTAAATACTTCCAATTTTAAATCAACAAAAGGTTATCCATCCATACACAAAAATGCAACACAGTCAAAGTACAAAAAATGGCTGTCTTGGGTGTTCATCAATACATTCTTTATGACAAACTTTATCAATGGCAGACTCCTTGCCCGAACGCTTTCTGTGTAATGTAAATGGAAAAACAAAAGATGTAATGCCAAAACATTGTACAGTACGATTAAATACCTGTTAGTATTGTATCTTTTCCAAACAACGTTCCACCTCTTAAAGTCGTATCCTTCTACTAGTCATATCTAACAAAAATATATTACTCTATTATAGAATTATCATTCAAGAACTCACCAGGAAATAATCGATTTAGATGCCAAAACAGCTTGTCCTGGGCAATACCTGAATAATCATGCTGAATGATCCGATGCAGAGAATGCTATTGAAAAGAAGATACGCATGTGAACTACTGCTGGTAATAGAAAAACACATCACATTACCAGTACAAAATATTTTACAGCTGTACGAAGTGGTGAATTAGGAACTGCATACAGTAGTACTATACAAAAGCAGCCTAAATTACCTACCTCTTTAACACTGGACCACAGTAGTGCTACATTTTTGTGTAGGCTAATTGCAACGGGGATACACTTATCTGATGTGTAGTAAACAATGATGTGCATGCAAAGGCTCAGATTTTGAAGTCACCTTGCAAATGTTTTGTTGGATTATAGTACAGATAGCTGCTATTTTCATGTCATTGTACCCACAAGCAATCAAGCCGAATGTTACAGCACGGTGAATACTATGCAAAACTATACATCAGCATCAGAAATGTCAAACAATTATGCTGACCTAAACTTCTAATAATGCCAAGGTCAAGCAGAACAAACTATATTTCTATAAAAATACTCTGGTTGGTCATAAGGACCTAATGCAAGCTCTACCTTCTGTGTTCACCCTCCAATTCCTAACCAGTAAAGTTGATAATACACTTGAGCCAATTGTGTCAATACATGTATTATTACATGGGTATGTGTTATTACAGATTTTTTATCAAGAATTGGATTACAGGATACAGATACACAAAGTACCATATCATTTACACTTAGAGGAGACACACATTCCATACTAACATCCAATACAGGTTTTTGGATCAAGAATTGGATTAGAGGATACAGTTACACAAAGTTACACTTAGAGGAGACACACTTCTTTACATACAATCCACACTAACAACCAATAATCACATTAATCATAACCGCTAACCTGAAACTTTAAAAGTTCTCATGTGGTTAGTACATTGTATCTCATCCCTAAAAGAAATGCAAAGGAGTACGTGCAATCTCATACACACAACTTACCTCAAACGTAACCCTCATTCATTCGCTAAAACTGCGGTTTCATTATTGCTTCCTTGCTATCAGATAAATGGGATTCAAATTATGCTGCTGTAATGGGGTGGATCCGGTGCTGCTGGTCCTTTTCACTTTTGAGGTCAGCAATTAGGTGTCTGCGGGGTTCTAGATCCTCAAAGGGCTCCGTTGGCCACTCTTTAGGATCAGCACCAATTGACCTCATTCAAGTAGAGTCAAGACTCCCATTAATTAAGCAGTAACTTATTGAATTTTTTTTCTCTCCTTTCTTTGTATGTTTAATTTGTTGTTTCTATTATTATCGTTTGATTTTTGGGAGTTCATAAGTCTCGCGATCCGTGTTGCTCGAGGTGTCACGGTTGCTACAGTAAAATCAACTACAACAAACAAAGGCAAATTACTGCTTACCACTATTGTACTTGGCCTAACTTGGGTGTCAAAAGGCGGCACAGCGGTACTGAATAATGAATAATAACCGCCCGCCCGCATCAAATTTTCAAAAATCTGAGCGAGAAACTGGTAATCAAGTTTCATTGGCCTTACTGTCTTTTAAAGTAATACACCTCGTTTCAGACTTTACATGTTTCCATTATTTTTCGATTTAAAAAAAAGCTGACAGGTTGCCGGAAACCGGTGAAACCCCTTTAGAACCGCGCTTGGCAAGCTTGATTAGCATTCGTTGATTGAAAAAGCGGGTATTGGGTGTGTCCCACGAAATTTCGGGTTTAGCAACTCACCGAACGAACTGTAACTATCTGATAATCAGTCTACCATATCAAGACACACGGTAGTGTGTCGTGCGGCCCAAGAAGCCGGCGTGCCACCCGTGAGTATATTAACAGGAAGAAAGAAAACGCAATTTTCACACCTATGTAGCTCTGTGATCCCTTATCCGATTGGAACCAAATTTGCTAGAGAGGTGCCGGCCGGTAAGGGGAGTCTACACACCAAATTTGAAGAAAATCGCTCCAGCCATTTCCGAGATACGAGCGAACAAAATTTCGTTTTAATTTCTTCGTTTTTTTCTTCTACTTCTTCTTCATTTCTCACATTCGCAAAATCCGCCATAAAACACGAATGCGTGCTCGGATCGGGCTGAAATTTGGCACACTTAAAGGGCTCATTAAGGCGGATCTGTGTACCAACTTTGGTAGGAATTCGATGAACATTCACGGAGTTATGACCGATTATTTGCGTAAAATAAGGTCGAAGGTCTGTCACGCCTACAGGGTAAACTCCTTTGAGGAATCAGTTGAAAATTGATATTTAGATGGAGCAACCATCGTAGGAGTGCCTTTTTGTGGTTTGAAAGGAATCGGAATAAAGACCACGGAGATATGACACAAAACCCGACCTGTGTCAAAATTACGCAATCGATTTTTATGAATAAAAAACTATTAGTTTTCGTATCTACCAGGCAAACCGCTTAGAGCAATGAGCTGAAAATCAGTATGTAGCTGGAATAATCATCATGGAAGTCCTTCCAGTAGTACAGAAGAATTGGATTACAAACCACTGAGTTATGATTCGAAACCCAACTACGCGTTGCAAATGCGAGATCGAGATATTCTAATAGAACAGTCACCCTATTAGAACATTCAGTGTATAGCTACACATGCATGCACGCATACAGTTCATATTACTTACAAGTTATTAGTTCATTGTGTAATAATAATGGAATTGATTTATTTGATAGTGCTTCTCTTTGTTCTTGTAGAAAAAAAGTAAAGAAAAAGATGTGATATCTATATGCATAAATATTGGAATTCATTTATTTGATGGTGTTTCTATTTGTTCTTGTAGAAAAAAACACAGAAAAGATGTGATATCCATGCATAGCTACCAAACTGGATGCTGCCAAGCTATATACATCATGGCCTCACCAAAGGCTAAGCCTGTACAAGGGTGCTTCCACAACATACAACATACACAAAAAACTTGACACACACCTACATAAACTATACATTGTACCGATAATGTAGCATTGTTCATTATATGATTATATCACCTTTATACCAATTATCAAACTTCAACAAACATTAAGCACAATAATATTTATTATTTTCAATGTACGTAACTACACTCACTAATATAGAGAACATGCAATGCAGTTATAAGTAGGGCTCAGCTTTCAAGTGCATTATTATTTATACAACATTGGATATTCAAATAATATGATATTCAGGATGCTGTTCAACATTCTACTACTAAATCATTTATAATCATTAAGTGAATGCAGTACGTAGGACTAAACAGTACATAAATCTATGGGCTGCTCACTGGCAGCTCCACCTTACAATCAAAACTGCATAGTGAGGCTTTGCTGAAAACATAACATCATCCATAGCAGTGTTGTTTTAGTAAGGAATTTTAGTTTTAGTTATAGTCATGGCCAGTTTCGTCAATTTATTTTAGGTATAGTTTTAGTAATCTTTCCTAATTCCTTTTAGTTATTGATTTAGTTAAGGTTAGCTATATTTCTGTGTCATTTTAGTTTTAGTTAAAAGATGTGAAAATCTTTTAATTATAGTTTTAGTAAAATTATAAAACCCAATTATAGTTTTAGCTGTACATAAGAAAATCTTTTGGTTTTAGTTATCTTAATTCTTTTTAGTTTTAGATTTAGTACTGGTAAATTATTCTGTTGCGTTTTAGCTATAGATTTAGAGTTTTAGTTTATTATGAAGTTGCTTTTAGTTTTGATTAACTAAAACACATATATATATATGTCTTACTAAAAGTACTTCAGGTTTAGTCATAGTTAACTAAAACAACACTAATCCTTAGATATCCATCGGAAACCCTCAGTCTCCACCACATCTGGAGTTTGCATTCTTACAGCAAGGTATCAAGACACACGGTAGTGTGTCGTGCGGCCCAAGAAGCCGGCGCGTAACACCCGTGAGTATATTGACAGGAAGAAAGAAAACGCAATTTTCGCACCTCCGTAGCTCTGTGCTTCCTTGATGAAACAAGACGATTTTTGCTGTGGACATGCTCCCCAACTGCAGTACTCCACATTCCAAATTTGAGCGAAATCGCTTCTCGCGTTCCCGAGATATGCGACTTCAAAAATTGGCTGAGTTTCTTCGTTTTTTTTCTTCTTCTTCTTATTTTTCTTGTCGCACACTTACAAAAACTGCTATAAAACTCGCACGCCATATCCGATTGCCTTGAAATTTGGCACACAGAAAGGGGATATAAAGGCGCATCTCGGTACCAACTTTGGCTGGAATACGATAAACAGGCAAAGAGTTATGAGCGATTATTTACGAAAATTAACACCAATATGTTGTCACGCCTACAGGGTAAACCGCGTATGGGAAGAAGCTGAAAATCGGTGGGTGAATAGGTTAACTATTGAACCTCAAACCTTTTGTGGTTTGAAAGAAATCGAGCTAAAAACCAGGAAGATACAACGAAAAAACCAACAGTGTGTAACAATTACGCAATCGAGATTAGCTAATAAAAAACGACTGCTTGCCACGCCTACTAGGTAAACCGCTTGGGGTAATGCTTTGAAAATCGCTGTACAGATGGAGTTATCATCTTAGAAAGGCGCTTCAATGGTGTAGAAGAATCAGACTTAAAACCACGGAGTTATAACACGAAATCCAACTTAGTGTAGCAAGTGCGAGATCGAGATACTCTAATAGAGCAGTCATCCTAATAGAGCAGTCATCCTAATAGAGCAGTCACCCGAAGAGAATTCAAGAGATCAGCTAGAAACAAGTAACCTGTATAGAGATCAGCTACAAACAAGCCACCCTGTAGAGAGATCAGCCACAAACAATTCACCCTGTAGAGAGATCAGCTAGAAGAAGTTACCTTGTAGGGAATTCATGCAACTATAGAAAGAGATAATTCAGCTAGAAGAAATCACCTTGTAGAGTTCAGCTACAAAGAAACCACAATGTAGAGAGTTCAGATACAAAGAAACCACCATGTAGAGAATTCGTTTACAAACAAGTCACCCTATAGAAAGATCAGCTAGAAGAAGTTACCTCGTAGAGAGTTCAGTTACAAAGAAACCACCATGTAGAGAATTCATTTACAAACTAGTGACCCTGTAGAGACATCAGCTAGAAGAAGTTACCTTGTAAAGAGTTCAGCTACATAGAAACCATTCTGTAAAGAGCTCAGCTGCAAACAAATCACCTGTACAGAATTCAGCTACAAACAAATCACCCTGTAGAGAGATCAGCTAGAAGAAGTTACCTTGTTGATAGTTCAGCTACAAAGAAACCATCATGTAGAGAGTTCAGCTACAAACAAATCTCCCTGTAGAGAGATCAGCTAGAAGAAGTTACCTTGTAGAGAGTTCAGCTTCAAACAAATCACCCTGTAGAAAGATCAGCTACAAACAAATCTCCCTGTAGAGAGATTAGCTAGAAGTTATCTTGTAGAGAGTTCAGCTACAAAGAAACCATCATGTAGAGAGTTCAGCTACAAACAAATCTCCCTGTAGAGAGATCAGCTAGAAGAAGTTACCTTGTAGAGAGTTCAGCTTCAAACAAATCACCCTGTAGAAAGATCAGCTAGAAGAGGTCACCTTGTAGAGAGTTCAGTTACAAAAAAACCACCATGTAGAGAGCTCAGCTACAAACCAGTGACCTTGTAGAGACTTCAGCTAGAAGAAGTTACCTTGTAGATAGTTCAGCTACAAAGAAACCATTCTTTAAAGAGCTCAGCTGCAAACAAATCACCTGTAAAGAATTCAGCTACAAATAAATCACCCTGTAGAAAGATGAGCTAGAAAAAGTTACCTTGTAGAGAGTTCAGTTACAAAGAAACCACCATGTAGAGAATTCAGCTACAAACTAGTGACCCTGTAAAGACATCAGCTAGAAGAAGTTACCTTGAGAGAGTTCAGCTACAAAGAAACCATTATTTAAAGAGCTCAGCTGCAAACAAATCACCTATATAGAATTCAGCTACAAACAAATCACCATGTAGAGTGATCAGCTAGAAGAAGTTAACTTGTAGAGAGTTCAGCTACAAACAAATCACCCTGTATAGAGATCAGCTAGAAGAAGTTACCTTGTAGAGAGTTCAGCTACAAAGAAACCACCATGTAGAGAGTTCAGCTGCAAAGAAATCACCCTGTATAAAATTCTGCCACGAACAAATTGCCCTGTAGAAAGATCAGTTAGAAGAAGTTACCTTGTAGAGAGTTCAGCTACAAAGAAACCATTCTGTAAAGAGCTCAGCTGCAAACAAATCACCTGTAGAGAGTTCAGCTACAAACAAATCACCCTGTAGAGAGATCAACTAGAAGAAATTACTTTGTAGAGAGTTCAGCTACAAAGAAACCACCATGTAGAGAGTTCAGCTGCAAACAAATCACCCTGTAGAAAATACAGCCACAAACAAATTGCCGTGTAGAAAGATCAGTTAGATGAAGTTACCTTTTAGAGAGTTCAGCTACAAAGAAACCACCCTGTAGAGAGATCAGCTAGAAGAAGTTACCTTGTAGATCGTTCAGCTACAAACAAATCACCCTGTAGAGAGATCAGCTAGAAGAAGTTACCTTGTAGAGAGTTCAGCTACAAAGAAACCACCATGTAGAGAGCTCAGTTAAAAGAGGTTTCCTTGTAGAGAGTTCAGCTACAGACAAATCACCCTGTAGAGAGATCAGCTAGAAGAAGTTACCTTGTAGATCGTTCAGCTACAAACAAATCTCCCTGTAGAGAGATCAGCTAGAAGAAATTATCTTGTAGAGAGTTCAGCTACAAAGAAATCATCACGTGGAGAGTTCAGCTGCAAAGAAATCACCACTGCCCAAATTTCAAGGCAATAGCTCTTTCCATTCTGAAGTTATCAATTGTCAAAGTTGGCAAATTGGATGTGTATGGAAGGCCCCTTTTCGCAAATCCGGTCCCATATGTATTATATATATAATTTGTACATTTACTGATAAAATATTTAAAGTACATCTACTTCATCTTTTCTTCTTCCTGTAGTAAAGAAAAAAAACATAGGTTAAAAAAGTCCCAAAGCTGGCCATAGGCCGGCTTTGGGGTATACAAATACAAAAAGAAATGAAATCTAATCCAAAACAGCCAAGCTGTAAAAAAAGTGTGCGGCCCTCAGAAAGGCTATGGTGAAAAAAGATGTGAAATCCAAGGTGGCGGCCAAGAAATGGCTGTGATGGTAGGTTAATGGTAAAAATTTTAATAATGACAATTCAGGTAAATTTTGTGAAGCGGCACAAAAATTCACCTGAATTGTCGTTATTAAAATTTTTACCATTAACCTACCATCACAGCCATTTCTTGGCCGCCACCTTGGATTTCACATCTTTTTTCACCATAGCCTTTCTGAGGGCCGCACACTTTTTTTACAGCTTGGCTGTTTTGGATTAGATACTATAAACTGTGGGTATGTTATCATAATTATTTGATATAACGTCTTTTCAGAACTGTAGGATAATTGTACTTTAATTGTTTAATGCATTCCATGACCGCGTTGTATAATACCACTTAACGTGAATACCAACAACGGGTTCATGAAGTAGAGAATGCCTCATTTACTCCCTTAAATTTTACTACTACTGGTGGAATGGGTGATGCTGCTACTCAGTTTTATAAGAGATTGGCCAACCTTTTGAGTGCAAAGCACAGTCTTTCTTATGGAATAGTGATGGGATGGCTGAGATGTAAATTAAGCTTCTCTTTGTTGCGGAGGTCTGCAATTATGTGCATTTGCAGTGCCAGGTCTAGTTTGCGCTGTCCCATTGCTGAGGCACCAATTGCTGTGCATCTCGCTGAGACCCATATTTAAGATGTTTAGTATGTACTGTTTTATCGTATGTCATTAATTGAAAAAAAAAAACAACCTCTAGACCAGCAATCCATTTCTGGTAAAAACTTAAGTTTGATTTTGTGTGTGTGGAAGCCAAATTATACGAAATCCGGTCATAAATATTGGCTAACCACCTTTGTAGTAGAGCTCCTGATGACAACAGCCTTCATTATAGATAGATCTCACTGTAACAGTTGTTGCCGTATGCTGAGAGCTATGTTTTCAAGTAGTCGAGAGCAACCAACTGTCCGACAAGGTATAATAAGTAACACCGACAGACGCTTTACACTATTCAGGAGTAATTTCCTATTGATCACTGTAACGGGGCTCTGACTCATCACAAAAGAATTATTTTCATTGCTACTTAAACCGGTTAATAAGTACAGCTGCTGAGGTCAGACGGACGAGTTCAAACGTTCCTTCTTATGCAAAGAGTAGTCTAATACAAATTGTTAGCCACGCTAATACACTATCATATTCCACTCTGTATTTCCTTCAGGACTGGCAAGTCTGGTTTCTGCAGCAGCTTTCTTCTGACCATCTCAAAGCCACGAGTGGAAGATTGGTGCCATTAAATAGCCATGGCTTTGCTGTAATGGTGTGTAATGAACTGGGACTTCACAGAGAACTCGCCAATAGTGTTCTCAATCACTTTGGAGGGCCATGGAGGGACCAAGCTTGGCCTCTAGATTCCATTTGTCTTCTTGCTCCATTTTATACTCCTATATTAAGCTCGCCCTCCACCCACCTCCCCTATTACTACCACCTGGGATATTATTACCCGCTCAAAAAACTAAAACAGGGCATATTTTGGGTATTAGAAACTTATACACCCAACAGTGATAGCTAGTAAATAGATGGATAATTGGTGTAAATTTTGTTTGCACAGCTGTAGGCACTGGGAAGTTACTACACAACGATTACTTAAAATTGCCATATCTCCTAATGAAGCTTTGTGCATCAAAGCCGGGTTTTGTCAAATCCAGTCACATTTTAGTCTCACTTGTGTAAGTATGGTGGTTGTTAGTTAGGGTTTCCAATGTAAAAATTCGACTTCTTCAAAATAGTTTGCTAACTGCTGTTACATGTTGGACTAACTCTCACTTGAACACAGCTGCAGTGGCAATAAATTCCATACCTTCTTGGGGTAGAAATCGATCAAAGTATCTGCAAAATCCGACATTACGAGCTGTAACTCTCAGAAGCCTTGATCCTTTATTGAAATACTGGAGTTCAACCTTCCTCTGTGAGTAAACCTTCACCTAAAAGCATTGATAGTTTGATTGGTGAGGTAGGTTTCCTGTAGCTGCATCATTTGAACACGATTTTGCACTCCAAAAACGGGTTTTTGTCTACGGACACCAAACAATTGATAGCCCAAACTTCCTCACACCACAGTAGTACTCATCCATCGACAAAGAAGTCACATACGAAGTATGGTTAAGCTGTGACATCTCTAACCATCTGGATGAGCATGATATAAGGAAAAATTAGCCGGAAACCACACCTTCACTACATAACTTGCCCACTCAACTGCTTAAAATAGAAATCTTGACGTAAAATAACTGTATGATCCCTAAAGTACGGCTATAGAAGTATAGTCAGGAATTGTAAAATAAAATTTAATAGCGCTATGAAAATTGCAGTTAAGCTCGCGTGATTTCTGCCATTTAAACACTTGATGTCTTACGCAGTGCCACGACAACTGTGATTTTATCCCTCAATACAAATATTACCTGCCCAGTAATAACAAACAAATAAATGTAGGCAGTGTATATCATTACTGACCACACCCAAGCCTAGTCACATGCACCTGATTGAACTAGGCTAAGTGCATTTGTAGCTGAATTGCAGTGACGATAACTGCACTATTAGTTATACTTTATGGATCATACAGTTGTTTTACACTAAGATATCTATTTTTAAACAGTTGAGCGGACAAGTTATGTAGTGAATGTGTGATTACCAGCTAATTTTGCCCTATATCATGCTCACTCAGATGGCTAGAGATGTCAACCAAACTTCGTATGTGACTTCTTTGTCGATGGATGATTACTACTGTGGTGTGAGGAAGTTTGGGCTATCAATCGTTTGGTGTCCGTATACGAAACCCGTTTTTGTAGCCCAAAATCATGCTCAAATGATGCAGCGACAGAAAACCCACCTCACCAATTAAACTACCAATGCTTTTAGGCTAAGGTTTACTCACAGGGGAAGGTTGAACTCCAGTATTGCGATAAAGGATCAAGGCTTCTGCGAGTTACAGCTCGTAATGTCGGATTTTGCAGATATTTCGATCAATTTCTATCCCAAAAAGGTAATGGAATTTATTGCCACTGCAGCTGTATTCAAGTGAGAGTTAGTCCAACATGTAACAGCAGTTAGCTAAGGTTTACTCACAGGGGAAGGTTGAACTCCAGTATTGCGATAAAGGATCAAGGCTTCTGCGAGTTACAGCTCGTAATGTCGGATTTTGCAGATATTTCGATGAATTTCTATCCCAAAAAGGTAATGGAATTTATTTCCACTGCAGCTGTATTCGAGTGAGAGTTAGTCCAACATGTAACAGCAGTTAGCAAATTATTCAGAAGTCAAATTTTTATATTGGAAATCCTATGCTAGTACATATGGGGTGTGACAGGCCCGTAGCCAGGGATTTTGAAAGGGGGATTCTTTTTGACCAAAAGTGGACCTTTAGTAAAGGTCCAAATATTGTGACTGTTCTATTAGAGTGGTTGACTGCTCTATTAGAGTATCTCGATCTTGCATTGCATTTAATCCATGCAATAAATGAGTTACTCGAAGCGCTTAATTTAGTTTCTTATTAGTGGTATCTAGTAAACTGTAGCTAATGGACTTTTGCTCCTGAAAATTTGGACTTGTATACCAAAAATTGTGGACCTTTTTTCCAAGAGGGCGGTTCTTCAGAACCCCCCGAACCCCCCCTGGCTACGGGCCTGTAGCACTGTAGGCCAAAATTGTGCCTATCTTCGTCAAGGATTAAAAGTTAGGTAGTGGATATTTGTCTAGCGGTCATAAATAAAACTTAGAGAAAAATGGTCGTGTATCTTTGAACTTGGAATCTCAAAGTGAGAACCAAAAATCGGTACCACTATACTATACCCCAGCTAACCACCTCTCTTAGTTTCTACCTAATAAATATCAACCAAGAGCAACTATACCTCTAGAGGTAAAGAAGAATCCAACCCTATAGTGTTAACCTACGTAGGTTTGCCCATTAAGCATAAGGATTTCTTTCAATTTCACTCTGTGTGTGAATTAAGTTTTTAAGTTTTTGGTCAGCTTGAGGCAACCCTCTGATCCTAGCTTACTTCAAACTCACTAAAACTTACCTTCATACAGCTAATGTGCTTGATACTTGAGTTATGGGAGTGACTATCAGATGAGGCAAGATGTCAGTTATATGATAACAGTGTAAATTACAAAAGCCTGAAGTTATAAATTAAATGTGGTAGTTTACTTTTACAGCACCTCAAAACAATTACCTTGCTGCCAGTTGTACATATAGTACTTTATGAATCTTACATACAGTCATTTATACTAAGAATGTTGTTTGTGCAGTGCAAGTTGTTGAGAAAGCAACTGATGGGAGAAAGGAGACATCTTGAGCAAATCATGCTCACCCAGCTTGCAGACTGTTAGTAAGCTTCCAACTTAACTAGATAAGCAATATCATTTTCTAACCTGTAATTTACAATTTGCGGTTTATAATAATTAATTATCAATTTTTGTTGCTAAGGAAGCATAACTCAAACAAACCACTTTAAACTACAAACAATATTAATGCTCTGAACTGTCTTCTTTACTCTTTTATAGTATATCTATGGAATTTCTTTACAAAATCTAAATCATTTTGACAAAATCTTGGTTCTGCTCTACATTTCTTTCAAAGACACCCACCCCCCCGGGGCCTTTGAGCCATAGATGTGAAATTTATTGTAAACTACAAGGTCAGTGCTGTTATTGCTACAAAGCAGTTCACTCCTAATTACTCTTCATGCCATACTCATAACCAGTTTTGCCCTCTGTGTTTTGAACTGGAATTATGTATAATACCTCAGAGTAAAGCTTACTTGCCTGTAAATTTAATAAAGATGTATATATATATATCAAGAAAGCCAGTGACCACACCATAAGTATATTGACAGGAAGAAAGAAAACAGCCTTTTCGTGCGTGCATAGCTCCATGGCCCCTTCTCCAAAGCACACCATTTTGCATTATAGCTGTCCCCCAGGTAGGGTACGCCACACAGCAAATTTGATTAAATTTGCAACAGCCATTTTCAAGATATGGGCATTCAAAATTTCATTTCATTTTAATTTCTTTTTTTTTTCTTATGCCATACGGGCCTATACGAGGGCTTCGATTTCTTTTCGCACACTTTGCAAAACTTACTATACAATGCAAATGTGTAACGCGATTGCCTTGATCTTTGGCACAAATGAAGAGCGTGTAATGGTGGATTCACATACCAAGTTTGTTGTGAATCTGAGGAATATTAAAGGAGTTATGAGCATTTATTCACATAAAAAAGATCAAACTTCTGTCATGGCTACAGGGTAAACTGAGTATAGAAATAACTTGGTGTGTGGATAGGCTGATCATTGTAGCAGTGCCTTTTACAGTTTGAATAGCAACAGCATTACAGCGAAAAAGTTACAAAGTAAAAACCAAGCAAGTGTAAAATTGCGGGATCAAGATACTCTAATAGAGCAGTCACCGCTGGGTAAACCAAAGTGTGCAAAAAATGTTGAAAAAAAACCAAAACAAAAACAAACTTACTAGAGTTCGAACCAGGGACCTCCATACTTAACACCTGCATCCTTATCCACTGAACCACTACTACCTTGGCTGACCACCTCACTTAATTTCTGCTTTATAAATGAAATTTCTGGTTGAAATCTGCTAATAATCAAACATTTGTAATTTCATAGATCTACCAATAGAAGTACTAAATTGTTCTAGAACATTCTATGTATGTTCTATTAGAAGTCCTCAAAAAAATGTGCACTCTATTAGACTATTACAATAATATTATCAAATATTGAATTAAATCATGCATTGAAATACATTTATAAGTCTGTCTTCAATAATCATCATTGTATCTACATAGAAAAAAAGAAGAAATGCGAGTAAAAACAAACCTCAAAGTCAGCCATAGGCTGGTTTTGTGGCCTTATAAAGTACAAAAAGAAATGTAATCCAAACAGCCAAGCTGTGAAAAAATGGTGCAGCTTTAAAAAGCCTGGGTGAAAAAAGTTGTGAAATCAAAGATGACAGCCAAGAAATGGCTGCAATGATGTTAATGCTTAAAAGTTTAATAATGGCTGTGTACATTATTAATATTTATTAGCATCAACAACATTGCAGCCATTTCTTGGCTGCCATCTTTGATCTCACAACTTTTTTTCACCCAGGCTTTTTAAGGCCACACCATTTTTCCACAGCTTGGCTGTTTTTGTGTGGCATGTATATACAGCTGTATATATACAAGTACACAGAAAAATTTGGAAATTTCAAATAGAGTAGGGACCATAACACATCAATAAAAAGTACTGAAACAAGCTGGAGTAGTGCACGGTATTAATTCACAGTAAAACTATAAGAGGTGTTATATATCCCTACTGTGTATTTCCATCATGGTATCTTGAGCACAGTAGGGATATAACACTTCTTATTGTTTTACTGTGAATTAATATCGTGCATTACTCCAGCTTGTTTCAGTACTTTTATCAATGTGTTATGGTCCCTACTCTAGTTGAAATTTCCAAGTTTTTCTGCATACTTGTTTGCAAACTTTTTTTGTAAATAATAATTATAACTGGTGAACCCATGCATACCGCATCTGAAATGGCACCGCGCGCCCCAATTGTCATTTGAAAAGTGAAGTATTCATTACGTTTCGTTGTCAGCTATGTTCAACCCGTTATGCAACATTTTGAATAAAGAACTGTTAAAAAGCACCTCTGCAATCCACGCATACCGAAAGAAAGAAATGGTGCTGCACGCCCCAGTTATATCAATTATCGTCTGAAAAGTGAAGTATCCATTACGCTTCATTGTCGGCTATGTTCAACCTGTTACACAGCAGTATGAATCAAGAACTGTTTGAAAAGCACCTCTGATATCAAAATAGCCACTATGACAAATACGGACGATTTCCGTTACGAAGGGAAGCCATCACGTGCTATCACCAAATTGACACTTTTCGCTGTCAGCAAAGATGAATGGGACACAAAGGAGGACACTGGTAAGTCCATGAAGAATGCATTGTACATACTGCGGTATGTCAAAAGGCACCTGTCGGGCTGAAGCAAAGTCACAAATCAAGCCCGTAGCCTTAGCCGTTATCGGGTTACGCTTGTCTGAAGACATCAGTGAGTCAGTCAGTCAGTTACTTACTTACTCAGTCAGTAGAAAATTCCCTTAAATAAATTATTTTTAAAATTCCATAGCAACTTGTTGAAAACGTTTCGGGTCGATCTGAAAGTGTGTTTGGGCTTAGTTTCACCTAACCTATACTGCCTGATCATCGTTAGGGGAAATCGAGGCTGTTTTTTGGGTGATATTATTTTGTGGGTGACGCCTACTCCTTTGTGGTCCCTACTATACACTACTATCTTAGTGTATGATACATATATATATATATATATATATATATATATATATATATATATATCAAGACTCACGGTATTGGTGGTCTTATTACAGAGGTGGCTGCTAAGTGAGGTTTCACTGTACATACAGTTCACAATGGTGAACAATATTAATGGTTAACAATATACACTGAAACCTGCAGATCACTTTTTGTGGAAGATTGCTCTGTATACAAAATGACACATTCAGAGATCAAGACTCACGGTAGTGAGTTGCGAGGCCAAGAAGCACAAAGCGCGCGCCCACAATAATAATAAACACGCGACCACTACTGTGAGTCATTTACATGAGGGATCGATTATGCAATCTTTTAAAATCCGCATGGCGAAATCTCAGCCTTACTAAAAGATTCCGCCTCGAAACCAGAAGCATGTAACCTCTGTATAATGAGTAACTACCACACAAAAAGTCAGGCGAATTGTTGGGTAGTGTTGTTTTAGTTCTAAGGAACTAGAACTAAATCTAGTTTTAGTACAGCAATTTAATTCTAGTTCTAGTACACTAGAACTAAACTAAAATTGTGGTCTATTTTAGTTCTAAAACTAAAACTAAACTAAAATTCTGTCAAGTTTTGGTTCAAAAACTAGAACTAAACCAAAACCTTTAAAACTTTTAGTTCAAGAACTAGAGCTAACTAAAAGGTTTCTCAAGCAATCCTACATAAAAGGGTGTTGTACACTATAACCACTTAACACTTTTCTTTGAAGATGGTGATGCCTGAAAATGCCTGCAAATGCCTGCAAATGCTACCATAAACATTGTCAGAGGAGGTTGGACATGCACACATGAGTGCATACATTTTGTATTGAAAGTTTAACCAAGCGTCCACGAAAGTTTTCACAAATACCATTCGAGAGTGCACTTCAAGTTTAGTCTATTCAGCCGGTCAACCCCATTCAACCCCACTACTCCAGGCTCGTAAATTTCTCTTGAAATCTACAGGATCATGTGTGTAAGCATTCGCTGGGTGGAATCCATGTGTAATACTATAGGAACGCCTTATGTACGTGTATTTAAACACAATGATTGTCGAAGAAAGCAATGTGCATGCTAACAAAGCCTCTCAGAGTATTGAAAAAGAAGAGCGGACGCCGCTAGTTTGGCCTTACAGAGAATCGAAAAGAGAATTAGAAACTCACACACCCGCTTTGCAATAAGAATTTGCTGTTCATCTTAAGAAGCACAAGGTAACATGATGTGAATATTGCTAAACATTTCTTCTATCACTTACTCCTTGTCATATATAAGAATTATGCAATTAACAGAAATAAATTTCAGAAGTGCTTGTATCGTGTCCAACCTCCTCTGAAACATTGCTATTCAGCATTAATTCTGCCTATTTAGGTTATTTAAGCTCAGTTCTATTAGAGCATTTGTTCATTTGTGCACAATGGTAAGTGGAAATAGTGCTGAACATCAAAACACCAAATCTAAAGTTTCTGTAAGTTTAGGGGGTGCTACCAAGGTTAGTATATGTGAAGATATCTAACACTAAAACTAACACTAACTAAAATGAAACTAATACTAACTAAATTACAGAAATATGGGGTACCAGAACTAATACTAACTAAAACTATGGTAGAATTGGGATACTAGAACTAAAACTAACTAAAACTATGACAGAATTGGAGTACTAGAACTAGAACTAAACTAAAATGAATTTGCTGTACTAAAACAACACTATTGTTGGGAGTAGTTTGTTCCATCACCCACCCATTTACAATGCATTAATTAAATTAATTATTCAAATGTGCATTGTTCTTTTTTTCATTTTCTTCGTCATTGCATCCCATTGGAGCAATTTTCTTTCAACCATGAAGTCGTATTGTAAAAAGGCTGCCGCTATCAGGGGCTTTTTACACAATGTATCTGTACATTTAATTTCGCTAAAAGTTGTTCATTAGTTTATGAGATCGCTTTTGTGCTCTTTGAAGATTCAAGCTTGCCGCCATGACGTCAAGGTGTGAGGCGCCCGCCCCAATTCCCAAACCCATACAGTGTGGAAGTGGGCAAGGTCATTAGCCATAGGTAGCTTGCTGATTTGATAAACATTGTGCTGTTAACTCTTGGTTTAATTGTGAGTCCAGTCACTGATTTGTTTTAAATTCGCCACGGTATGCCTCCACTGACTCGTTATATAGCGTGACTCCAGCCCATGCAAGGCCGTACATAGCTATAGCCAGCTGTTTCATACTCACTGTTGTGATATAGTTGAAGTAATTTACTGCTACATTACCCGTGCATGTCTTTAATCCCGCCCCAGCCCTTCAGTGCCTGTGAAACATCAGTGTTCACTTAAAAAGCCAGCATCAGCGCATCACCTTTTAACACTTAACCCACGATTATAGAAACTCTTTAATGATAGCATGAATATACTGTAATAGTAAATATTTACATTATGATGATCCCATAAAATTTAAAATGACTACAATAGCACAAGAAGCCAGATACACTAGTGTTTGGCTATGAAGCACCGCCAAGAGTTCATAATTTAGTTGTGGGGTCTTGGTACCACATAATTATTAACTTTTCTTCACCATTTGCGGGATTTGTCCATTGACAATAAACTCACCCGCCAACAGTCACAACATCAGTATCCACCCTGCATATACAGAAAGGGATACAGTATGGTAAGGCACAGCTAACTAAAAACATGTAATCGTATAGTTAGACTAACATGTCAACAAACACTTAATTCCACTATTATGATTATTGTTAAAGTGAGCATCCCACATAGCCATTCCCAAGATGTATTCAGCATACTGCAGCAGTTGATGACCAATTTTGGAATATATTACTTGACTTGTTTTATGGTTCTCACCTATATTGTTGTTATAACAATTTTTGTTGCTAGGAGACATATAAACTAGAAGGGACTAATGGTTATAGCATAATGGTAAACAAGTTACACAACAGCAAAGTAAATTTTAATAAACTAGCAGTGATTGGATAGTTGATAGATAAAAGTAGAAGACAATTTGTAGGTTTTCCAGTCCTGATTGTTTGAGAATAAGCACATTAGCTGTTATAAGCATGAAAAAAGCAAGACAGATTAAATTTTAACACAAGGTTTATGATGCAAACTCATTATGCACCTACCAATGTGTTACCCCACCACCCCCCTTGGATGTAAAGCCTGTAAGTGGGGCTTTACAAGGCGAATTGACATGAAACTGCTGCTTCACTATGGGGCATTTGACAATCATTCATTAAGCACCCAAGTATTTTTTCTACGCTATGTCAAATCCCCCACGTTGCAATTGGAGCCAATGGTGGGGATTTGACACAATAGGTTTGTCCTACCGTAGGGCATTTAACATTCGGTTGTGCCCACTATAGCCCTATATATGCCCGAGGGGGGGGTAGTAGGGCAATACATTGATATGTGCATTATATATAATATGATGCATCTACTGGGGTAAGTAGATTAAGTACTTGCGGGCCTAAGCATGTTCCTCTCCTGTTTTGAAAAATAATCTTTTATTGCCTGTCCCTAACTGGAGTTTGCCTGACACCTTCAACATCACAAAAAGCTATCTAAAATGGTTAATTTAACTTTGACCATTGGCAAACTACAACACTCAACAATTATATCAGAGTATACATAACTCTATATATCTGCCCAGTTACTATATAGTAGGGTCCATGGTCGTCTCAGATCTGCTTATATTATTATCACATCAATCAATCGATGCATAGTAATTACGGCCTACTGTATGTACGCATTGAGCTGAGCCCTCAAAAATATAAACTCATTTGTAGTATTGACTTACCCGCTAATCATTCAAATGCCTAACACATTATTTATAGCCAAAGTTTTCACCATATATTATAGGAAGCCATAAAAGTATATAGCCTATTAACCTTTCCTGAACTGTTGGTGGAAGCACTTGTTTGCTCTTGACATCTTTGTTGTCATCCCACGAACAAGTTAAGCTGAACCCTGAGAAAACAGCTAAAAATGAAAGAGGATATTTTCTCAACGTTTCAACCAACCAAAATGGTTGAAACCCTGAGAAAACAGCTAAAAATGAAAGAGGATATTTTCTCAACGTTTCAACCAACCAAAATGGTTGAAACGTTGAGAAAATATCCTCTTCCATTTTTAGCTGTTCTCTCAGGGTTCAGCTTAACTTGTTCGTGGTCTGACCCACACAGCTAGAACAAGCCAGCTACGAGGCTCTGGCCTACACAAGCATAGTATATAATCCCAGGAGGCTGCTATGGCATGGGAGATTCCTGTCTAAAAAATTACGACGATAGTTATATAGTCGTTTACAATGACTTAGTTATACACGAACTTAGCCGGCAATTTGCTGGGAGAATAGTGTGATGCATTCAGTGCTGTCAGGCTTCATGTCCATTCCGAGGCATACATTCAGCAACAACTCACAGCTGATTCGGCTCCACTTGTCACGCACAGATTTCGACTAGACTAGTTATATCACCAACCCACTGCTTCAGCAAGAACAGTTAAGACTGTAGCCTCAACTTTGCCAGTTCTTATTTACGTGAAACATCACGCGAGATATCACGTGAGCCCTTGCAGGAGTTTGAACATTATTTTCAGTTTGAATGAATTTTCTCTTAGCAAGTCACCTTTAGTAGTGCTTCTAAACACTGAACTTGGAAGCTTTTGCTACTAATTTAGCTAGCTAATCTGTTGCTGAAGCTGTTATTATGCATGCATGCATGCAGTGTAATATAATACCTAACTGTATGTTCTCTATTCAACAAAAAGTAGTGATATCCTGTGCCAAAAACAGCCCAGCTGTAAAAAAAGGTGAGGCCAAGAATGCACACAAGTACATGTTGATGGAGTAACCAAAAGACATATATCAAAATCTGGCCAAGAAAGCATTTACAGTATTAGCACTTTTGTGTATTCATTTTCTATATGCTTCACATTATCACATCCAGCTAGTTGTACATGTGTGCTTACAATATAAACAATACTACTGAGATGATAAAAGATATTACACTGCATTGTTACCAAAATTAATTTAACTAAAAAATTACAATTGGTTTCTACTTGGCCATCTTTTTGCACTGTATATTAAAATAAAAAGATGGCCAAGTAGAAACTAATCGTAAATTTTTAGTTAAATTAATTTTGATAACGATGCAGTGTAATATCTTTTATCATCTCAGTAGTATTGTTTATATTGCAAGCACACATGTACAACTAGCTGGATGTGATAATGTGAAGCATATAGAAAATGAATGCACAAAAGTGCTAATACTGTAAATGCTTTCTTGGCCAGATTTTGATATATGTCTTTTGGTTACTCCATCAACATGTACTTGTGCATTCTTGGCCTCGCCTTTTTTACAGCTGGGCTGTTTTTGGCACAGGATTGTATTTAGATGGATGATAAAGTAACGCATTGTGACTTCAATACTCATGATGTGTCACTGCTAGGTAGTATCTGATATGGCAACCATATACACGGCACTGCCGATGCACAATATTGCACTTGCTCGCACACACAATTTTGCTCAAGATTTTACAAATTGATAATTAAGGGATGTGGCAATTAGCTGATTCGCTTGCAAGACTGTGTGGTAGCTGTTTCCCTTCTGTACAAGTGGCCACCAAGACAGGTCCACTGTGGATGAAATCCAGGCATTAGATATTTGGTATTTCATGTGTTGAAGGCATTCCAGGGCTTCTGGTAGTCTCAAATCTCGCCACAGTCTAACTCAGGCAGTGTTGTGGTCACCACTAAACCACTGGAATGCTGTGTTATGTTCGTCTTATGCTTGGCTACTATATTGTAGAACTGAAATGGATTCTCTGAAAAATATATATCCTATGGATAATGACTTCATCACTTTCTTCGTCAGGAGTTTATAAGGACCAATAGTGAAAATTTTTACACTTTGACAACTGCCTACATCTGAAGCAGTGCCTTTGGTGCTCTAACAGATTGGCTGCCCCCTTGCTGCCAGCACTCACTGTCTTATACACTGTCACACACTAAATCCATCTCTATAGCCAGTTAGAATAGCATGCTTCTTACCTTTTTTAAGGCTGGAAAATGCAGCCACTTCTTTAATAAGCTAGGTCAGAAAATTTTGTCCCTACGGCCTGAATAATGACCAGTTTTCAGTGTACTATTAATGATTAGTGATCATGGAGGATTATTTATTAAGATACTAAGATATACAAATGCTACAACCTCTAAATATAGCAGTAAATTTTTTACCCTTGTCCAATGTCTAATAATGCATCTATCAATGTAATCCCCGACTACCACTAATATGGGCTGAAGTGGGGGAAGGTGAGGATTTGCATCACTGAAAATTACAATTCCCCACCTACTGGGGCTGTATTTGTGGTAGAAACCCCGACATACCCTGACCATTCCCCCAGGTATGGACCCCGGAGTAGGAGGGGATTTGTACAATCATGCATCCATGTATCATAGCCGCTGATAAAAATGATATTGTACTATAAAAACACACCACTTAATGTTTACACATTATTAATATTACTTAATGTTTGCATTCTTCACATAAAAATTCATCAGGTTCTTCAGTAATTCCTGTACACTCAAAGTGAAACCATCTGTCACACAAGTCACAGCCAATCCATTTTTCATGTAAACTCTTGGTATTCTTGATAACATACTGCACAATAGTAAGTAGTTTTAACACTCTGTCCAGCTTTCTTGCGTTTTCTTGTTTCAGCCACTTTAGCAGCACTTCTTCTACGATTTTCTTTAATTGTATGTGAATGTTCAAACCACATGTTTACATCATTGACTGATAGTAATGTTTCTTTTGCAATTCCACTGCAAACTGATTCAGGTGGAGGGTAGGATGTTAGTTTATCAAACTTTTCCTTAAGTATTGTTGATGGAGGTCTTTTCATTGGTGAAGCTGGTGACAATAAAGACACTTGAGGCGGTAAATAATATCCGGTACAAACATCTTTACATTCGCTACAATTGACATTACCCCAGGGTCTGGCAGGGTCAGGAATAGGTAGGGGTAGATGTGTAATAAGTGGTCCTCCACTATACCATAATGGTATGTCCTTCTGTCCACTTCTGCACACAGGATGGCAACATGAGGAATCAAAACAACAAAATTAATAAGAAAAAATACATATCGAGAAGGCAACCCTTTGATGCTATGCCATTCCTTTAACTGCCACACCTCGTCAAAATAATCATATAGTTCTGGCTTCTCCTTTTTCAGTATTTCCTTTTGCTTCTTAGTGCCCTTAGCATACTGTAGAAAGTACTTACGAGTTTCTTGATGTTCTAATGAATTGGCTCCACGGTATAAATGAATAATGGTGTCTCCACATGGAGCCTGGTTAATTCTGTTAATGTAAACATCAGTAGCCAGTTGCATATTATTTTCATACTTTTGTTTATCAATCTTTCCAGTGTTTGGACCCATACATGTTCCCCCTAAAGTTGATGGTATAAATACATTGGCATGAACCAATGCCATGCATCTATTTTGCAATTCTACACGATTCAAGTAACTTGAGCCACGTAGAATACTTCAAATGCCTCTCTGTCCACACAAACTGCACCTCTTCATGAATTGGTCCTTCAACAGTGGCACCATCTACTCAGAAACATTCAACGTCTTTTCTGGAATTTGTATTGGGGTTAAAAAACATTGGTTTAAATTGTGGTGTACGCTCTAGCATTTCTAAATCAGCGCCGTGTTGAAAAGGGTTCTTTGGGTAAACACCCATTTCTTTTACCACCCCTGCACACATTTCTGCAGTGTTATCTGTTGCTGAAAATTATAAGATGTAGTTTGCAGAATGGATGTGTACGGATTAACATAGTCTGTATAAGTAGTTAGAGCTTCATGGCCTTGTACTACTGGGCTCTTATGCAAATGGTGAGTGGCCATAGTCTCTAGCCTAAAGCCAGCAGCATCATCTCTGTTGATGTTTACTATGTTATGGCCATCTTTATATTGTATGTAGTTTAGTCCAGTGTATAATGCTGCACTCCAGTGAGTATCTGGATTAAATTTAAGCATAAACCTCTTGCGAGCTCTTCTAGATGTAACCTTTGCCAAGCCTTTGTATCGCTTTGTAGATTTTCGTCTCTTGTTCCTTGCTACACACAATTCGACAATAGTACCATAAGCAAAATTCCGTCCAAATGTTTTCATCAAATGTTCACGTATCCTGCTGTATGTGGTTTGATTTAATACGAACATTTTCATCAAATGTTAACACTCCTGTTCTGCGCCAAGCATCGGCTCCGACGTTACAACTTTGGACAAAATCTTCAAAAATCTTGCCTATAGTAGAATAGTCTTTTACAATAGTATTTATGCGACAGCTTTGTTTCTTCTTAAGAAAGTTTTGACTAGCAATAGCTTTACTGATCAAGTACTGTGATCTCTGTTTAATTGTTTTCCTCTTCGTTGTAATTATGGCCTTTGGTTTCTCACTTGTTTCGTTAAGACCAATGTATTGATCTGGGTCATCCCTTTCTGAGTCAGTTACAATAAAACTATTCAAAGAATTTATGCATCTCTCTGCTTCTAATTGATGGGAGTTGCTGTAGTTCAAAAATGCTTGGTAAGATTGCTTCAATAACATTTTATCATGAGTTGTCTGGCATGTTTCCAATAACTTTGGAAACAGTTTGGACAGCTGATTTATAATAGGCTGTTCGTCATCACAATCAAATCTTTCTATGATTTTGTCAACTACCTCAAACCAATTAAACTTACTCTCAAATAGCACTGCAACCACCTCATCAAAAGGAAAATCTAAATTATCTGCACTACTTTCAGGTAGGCAGTCAGAATCAAAAGAATCCACTTCTGAACAGCTATCTGAATCTAAATCATAAATTCCAGTAAACTGCATTACCGCAGTTTCTTGATCTTCACTCAAATGTTTAATAGTTTCTCGAATATGTAAAGACTCTTTAATAAAAGCTTCTACTCTAGCAGCTTGTTCATTCATATTACCAAAACCATATTGACACTTGGCTGCTGATACTGTCAATCCAGAAGCTTTAAATGTGGCATACCTAACAAGTTCTCTTTCTCGATCACTTTGAGCAAGTGTCAACAAATTTTGAAGTTGAGCCTTGGACCAACTAGAACTGGTAGTGCTATTTGGCATTTCACAAATGTCTATAAGTTTCTCATAGTCCACTCCTGGAATTTGTTCTATCATAAACAACTTTGGATTTTCATGGTTGATTTTCATTAGGAGAACAGCCAATGGCATCTGTAAAAATCTACGCTTTGCATTGGCAGTCTGATAAGTAACATGTGGGAAGCAGGTTTCAAACAATAGTTTAAGTGGAGTAATACCACTCTCAAGTACAATGTTTGCAGCTTAATCATTTTTGGATATTCCATACAATTGTCGTGGTGAGTTTTACAGTACTGTTCTCTAGCTAAAGTATAATCTTTAAGGCTTAAATCTTTCATTTTACTAATACAAACACGATTAGAAAGGACTTCAAAATGAGATAATGAGCGATTAACATAAGAATGATAAATATTAACAAAGTCAGTTCTAGGCCTCCCTGTACTAGTCAAACTAGCACAAGGAGGCTCTGCTAAAAAAAAAACGTTTTTTGGTCAGTAGCTGATTGAGATGCAGAAGATGGTTGGTGTACGGATGTTTGTTCAGTGGCAGATGTTTGGTTGACAGCAGACATTTCATCAACAGTAGATATTAGGTCAGCAGAAGCTGTTTGATCATTGGAAGATACCTGCTCCACAGATGATGATGATGATTGGTCAATGGATAGCGATTGATCATTAGATGTCTGTGCATCACTTTCATTATCAGATAGTATGACAGTATTATCATTACTTTCACTGCTGTTTGATACTTCACATATGATCTTAGACTTTTGAGGATTTTTTGGCTTCAGCTTCCACAAATTTCGGTATGGCCGAGATTTGGGAAAAGCTTCAGCTGAGTCTTGACTGGAACTGAGTTTCTTGTTCTGGTATGACTCAGCTCTTTTACTCTTCTTCTGCAACACAGTAAGTTCATTTTCAAGTTCCTGTCTTTGTTTTGATAAACTAGCAATTTCTTCTGTAATGTCATCACAACTTTTGTAGTTTTTTACATTTTCAGTCATCATTCTTCTTTTTTCTTTGTATGATATCTGTTCCTTTATATTTTTCACTTCATCTTACAAACCTTTAATACGATCTACTTTAGCATCAAATGTTAGCCTTGGTCGTTTGTGGAAGACTGTGTAGTTTCACTATATCTTTTACTCTGGCGTTTTCCCTTCTTAAAGGGATATATCGAGTCCACTTGACTTCTAGCTGTATCAAGGAACTTCTGGCGACTGGCAAGAAAAGAAGGATTTTTTAAACAAATATTTTGTGCCGTTGTATTGATCAACTTTTGATATTCACTGAGGGGTCGTAATGCTTCTTTTTTGTAAATAATAGCTTTTTGTTTAATATCTTTATTAGACAGACTCTCGCTAATTGTCACAGGATGTGGAACACTTGAATCCTACACAAATATACATAATACAGATAAATAATAACAACAATTCAGTGTTTGCTGCTGCTTAAACTAATCACTCATAAAAAAGTTTTATTGATACCTGTTGTGGTCTCCGGCTATCCCAGACTGGAATAGGCACAGTTGCAGCTGAGAAGATGATGATAGTGTACCTGGTGTGCTCCTGGAATCTTCAGGGATTAGCTATAAATGTATACCGTATAGTGGAAAACGTTGGCGGCGGAAAACTTTGGCGAATTGCTAAAAATCCGTATTGGTGGAAAAAACGTAGGCGAATTGTCAAAAATAGGATATTGGCGAGGGAAAATGTTTGTGAAATATGTAGCTAAATTATCGTAGGATCGTCGGAGTAAAGCTGAACATAAGTATCATTAGTCTGGCATGGCCTTCCTCTTTATGCGAAGGGGCGGCCGTGCCAAACTAGGCGCTACAAACGAAATGGTAAATCTTTGGAATCCTCTGTAAACTAGTGCGCACTGTAAAGAGTAGTACCGCGTGTCACGGCATGGCATCTTGCATGGTATACACGTTTACGTTCGAGTCAATGATCCATGGCTACCATGAGTATCAATTGATTAGGGGAGCACCTGCTGTAGGAGAAGAGCTTACGTGCTGTTGCGAGTTGGGAAATAGCCATGACCCATACGCCGTAGCTGTCAAGAAAAGACTGGCGGAGAAGAAAGAGTCGTTGGGCACATACCACTGAGAATATCTGCCATTTATTCTTTGTTCGTTAGAAGAGGGGGTACAATTCTTTGTACAGTAGCTGAAAGTAGAAGATACTCCGCCGATTTACCGCAAGGTGGTCTCGAAATACCGGAAAAATTGACGTTAACTGCAACCAGCAGAGAGGAAGGCATTAAGGCTAAGAAGTTAATTGAAGGTACATGTACTTTATGTTTGGATGTAATGAGAGATGTGACAGCTTCAGAGGAAAGAATATAAGCATTAATGGAAGCACAGCCACAGGAAATGTCCAACACATCGCCTACTCACAGTAAGCCTGACTCAACAAGTGGAACTAAAGAAATGATAAATTTACCGGTAGGTCATGAGTTAGACCTAGAGGAACCACCCACTAAAAGGGCTAAGGTTATCAACCTTGAGGGTATAATCATGGGAGAACTGTTAACTGATATAGAGATAAATTTTGCTCAGTCACAGCTAAACAACCAATTCCCCAAGTTGAATGGTTTTGCTTCACCTTTATACCAAGAGAAGAAGTTAGAGCTTACTGAAACTTCAGTGTAGAACAAATTGCAAATAATACATTGCAAATCAAGGCAGCACTGGATTGTTGCATCAACTCTAAACTGCGCTCTTGGGGAGGTAAAAGTGTACGACTCCCTGTTTTATAGCTGTGATGAGGAGACAGAATGCATTATTACTAATCTCTCTCAATGTGGCTCTAAGAAGATTAGAGTAAAGGTGGCACGTTCTCAAAAACAGAAAGGAGCTACTGACTGTGGGGTCTAAACCATTGCATTTGCAACAGCTATAGCCCATGGAATTAATCCTAGTAAATTAAAATCGAAACAAGGAGATATGAGAGCTCATTTAGTACGCTGCCTCACTGAAGAGCACTTTACAGTTTTCTCATCACTATAAGATGTTGATTTGTACTTAGGAATTGTTTTTGTTATATGATCAAATACTGCTGGCATTCAATTTTTTCATATGAAGTATGGAATGATTAAATAATTATGACACTGCATGTATAGCAATAATAATTATGCAGACAACCAGTTTATAATACCAACTTCCTTGAACCCATTTCGAACTATACTGGGATTGTTCTTAAAATATTGGAACATCGACTCCATCCACTGAGCACTTAAAGGTTTCACTATGCCCATTTTCAAATCAATTGGAATCACTTTGGAAGGTTGTTCTTGTAATTGTGAATGTAACTTCTTGGCGTACCAGTCCTGAAACTGTGAGCGTAAAAAGTCTTTGGCAGATTTATTAACCGATAGATCCAGGGGCTGTAGCCGATCAGTGCAATTGGCTGGCAATAAAACGATATCCAAATTATAGCTATCTAATAGCTTGAGAATGGAGGAAGTTGTTTGAGCCTTGAAATTGTCAAAAATTAACAAAGCCGGATGGTCATTTGATAGCTTGAGTTCTTTCCTCTTTTCGTTCATGTATGGCAGTATAATCTTCTCATAATATCACTTCATTGTTATTTCATTTGACCAGTGGTTGTCTGAATGTGTGACATGCCACACTGATGGAAAATCATATTGAGGTAAACACCGATCAGTCTTTCCTTCATAAATTTGAAGTGGCAAAAATCTCCTGTCATTGAGCCACAAAACACTGCTGTTATCTGTCTCTTATCATCTTTAGCAAGTATCTCTACCCTTTTGGCTCCTTCTTCTTCCATGGTCCAAGGTGTTACAGGTACATAATTCAAACTGTTTGATCAAAGTTTAAAATAAGCTCATCAGGAATCTCATCAATTGTGACAATATTTTTAATCTCTAGTAAAAAATCTTCTTTCAGCTTCCCAAATTGTTCAGGGTCAACTTTTACTTTGGTGCAAGCCTTCCGTTTCACATAGCCCATTCGTTTTAAGACATTCATTCCCCAGTCATTTGTTAGCTTGATTGTTCCACCATTTTCAGCCAGCTGATTTGCATTATGGGCCATCACAATGCCATGACCAGCAGCAATTACAACAGAGGTGTTAATGGATAAACCACGTTTCCTTGAGTCCTTTATATATTGCTGTACTTGCTGGTCTAACTCCTCCCCAATTAGCAATGGCCGACCGGTCTTTTTATGAGCCGATTCTTTAACTTCCATGGGCTTCTTCTTAATATCCTCGTCCTCATCACTATCAGCAGTATCCGATTTCTTCAGTGGCGGAGCTTGCAGTAAGTTCGACTTGTAAAGGTTTTTCAGCCTCCTTACTGTAGTTTCCTTCAACTCTGGAAAATCAGGATAGTTCTTTGCGAAGTATCGCATCGTGTCTGTCATACCATATTGCGCTGCTCGCTTCCCCACTTCGTATCTCTGGGCTCCAGTGAGGTATAAATAAGGACCTCTGCCATGTGGAGTATTGCCTACCAGTTTTGTCACTTAGGCGTTCGCCAGTTCAATTGCCTTGGGTGACACTTTCTTCCTTAGCGAACCATTTGGCTCTGGCAGACTGGGTGTAGATGAAGCGGAAACATCACGTTTATACTTGAAGAACTTTAAAATACCGGCCATTTTAACAACTGTTGTATAGCGTTCGCCGCGTCGTGTTGCCAGATCACGTGTACGGATACTCGCTGGCTTAGTTGCTTTGGTTAAATTTGGAGGGTAAAACTTTGGCGAATTGTACTTAAATTCGCCAAAGTTTTCTGCCGCCAATATTTTCCACTATACGGTAATATACATACGTATATGCATGAATAGTACACTGTATACTATGTAAGTGTATAAGTTTATCAATTACAGTGAAATCAAGACACACGGTAGTGTGTCGTGCGGCCCAAGAAGCCGGCACGTAACACCCGTGAGTATATTGACAGGAAGAAAGAAAACGCAATTTCTTACCTCCGTAGCTCTGTGCTGCCTTGATGAAACAAGACGATGTTTACTGTGGATACTCCCTCCACCTTCAACACTCCACATTCCAAATTAGAGCTAAATCGCTTCAAGCGTTCCCGAGATATGCGACTTCAAAAATTGGTTTAGTTTCTTTGTTTTCTCTTCTTATTTTCCTTCCTCTTTTTGCACACTTACAAAAACTGCTATAAAACGCGAACGCTATATCTGATTGCCTTGAAATTTGGCACACAGAAGGGGGGTATAAAGGCGCATCTCTGTACCAACTTTGGTTAGGATACGATAAACAGGAAAAGAGTTATGATCGATTATTCACGAAAAATAACACCAATATGTTGTCACACCTACAGGGTAAACCGCGTATGGGAAGAAGCTGAAAATCGGTGGGTGAATAGATTAACTATTGAACCTCAAACCTCTTGTGGTTTGAAAGAAATCGAGCTAAAATCCAGGAAGATACAACGAAAAAACCAACAGTGTATAACAATTATGCAATCGAGATTAGCTAATATGCCTACCAGATAAACCGCTAGAGCGAATGCTTTGAAAATCGCTGTATAGAAGGAGTAATCATCTTAAAAAGGCTCTTCCATGGTGTAGAGGAATCAGACTTAAAGCCACGGAATTATAACACGAAATCCAACTTGGTGCAGCAAGTGCGAGATCAAGATACTTTAATAGAGCAGTCATCCTAATAGAGCAGTCACCCTGAAGAGAATTCAAGAGATCAGTTAGAAACAAGTAACCTGTATAGAGATCAGCTAGAAACAAGTCACCCTGTAGAGAGATCAGCCACAAACAATTCACCCTGTAGAGAGATCAGCTAGAAAAATTTACCTTATAGGGAGTTCATGCAACTATGGATAGGGATAGTTCAGCTAGAAGAAATCACCTTGTAGAGTTCAGCCACAAAGAAACTACCATGTAGAGAGTTCAACTACAAACAAATCGCCCTGTAGAGAGATCAATAGAAGAAGTTACCTTGTAGAGAGTTCAGCTATAAAGAAACCATCATGTAGAGAGTTTAGCTGCAAACAAATCTCCCTGTAGAGAGATCAGCCAGAAGAAGTTTCCTTGTAGAGAGTTCAGCTACAAACAAATCACCCTTTAGAGAGATCACCTAGAAGAAGTCACCTTGTAGAGAGTTCAGTTACAAAGAAACCATCATGTAGAAAGTTCAGCTACAAACTAGTGACCTTGTAGAGACATCAGCTAAAAGAAGTTACCTTATAGAGAGTTCAGCTACAGAGAAACTATCATGTAAAGAGTTCAGCTACAAGTAAATCTCCCTGTAGAGAGATCAGCTAGAAGAAATTACCTTGTAGAGAGTTCAGCTACAAAGAAACCATCATGTAGAGAGTTCAGCTGCAAACAAAACACCTGTAGATAGTTCAGCTACAAACAAATCTCCCTGTAGAGAGATCAGCTAGAAGAAGTTTCCTTGTAGAGAGTTCAGCTACAAACAAATCACCCTGTAGAAAGATCAGCTAGAAGGAGTCACCTTGTAGACAGTTCAGTTACAAAGAAACCATCATGTAGAGAATTCAACTACAAACTAGTGACCTTGTAGAGACATCAGCTAAAAGAAATTACCTTGTAGAGAGTTCAGCTACAAAGAAACCACCATGTAGAGAGTTCAGCTGCAAACAAATCACCTGTAGAGAGTTCAGCTAGAAACAAATCTCCCTGTAGAGAGATCAGCTAGAAGAAGGTACCTTGTGGAGAGTTCAGCTACAAAGAAACCATCATGTAGAGAGTTCAGCTACAAACTAGTGACCTTGTAGAGACATCAGCTAAAATAAATTACCTTGTACAGAGTTCAGCTACAAAGAAACCACCATGTAGAGAGTTCAGCTGCAGACAAATCATCTGTAGAGAGTTCAGCTACAAACAAATCTCTGTAGAGAGATCAGCTAGAAGAAGTTACCTTGTAGAGAGTTCAGTTACAAAGAAACCATCATGTAGAGAGTTCAGCTGCAAACAAATCACCTGTAGAGAGTTCAGCTACAAACAAATCTTCCTGTAGAGAGATCAGTTAGAAGAAGTTTCCTTGTAGAGAGTTCAGCTACAAACAAATTACCCTGTAGATAGAAGGAGTCACCTTGTAGAGAGTTCAGTTACAAAGAAATCATCATGTAGAGAGTTCAGCTACAAACTAGTGACCTTGTAGAGACATCAGCTAAAAGAAATTACCTTGTAGAGAGTTCAGCTACAAAGAAACCATCATGTAGAGGGTTCAGCTGCAAATATATCACCTGTAGAGAGTTCAACTACAAACAAATCACCCTCTAGAAAGATCAGCTAGAAGAAGTCACCTTGTAGAGAGTTCAGTTACAAAGAAACCATCATGTAGAGAGTTCAGCTGCAAACAAATCTCCCTGTAGAAAGATCAGCTAGAAGAAGTCACCTTGTAGAGAGTTGAGCTACAAATAACCATCATGTAGAGAGTTCAGCTGCAAACAAATCACTTGTAGAGAGTTCAGCTACAAGCAAATCCCCCTGTAGAAAGATCAGCTAGAAGAAGTTACCTTGTAGAGAGTTCAGCTACAAAGAACCATCATGTAGAGAGTTCAGCTGCAAATAAATCACTTGTAGAGAGTTAAGCTACAAACAAATCACCCTGTAGAGAGATAAGCTAGAAGAAATTACCTTGTAGAGAGTTCAGTTACAAAGAAACCACCATGTAGAGAGTTCAGCTTCAAAGAAATCACCCTGTAGAAAATTCTGCCACAAATAAATTGTCCTGTAGAAAGATCAGTTAGAAGAAGTTACCTTGTAGAGAGTTCAGCTACAAAGAAACCATTCTGTAAAGAGCTCAGCTACTAACAAATCACCTGCACAGAATTCAGCTACAAACAAATCCCCCTGTAGAGAGATCAGCTAGAAGAAGTTACCTTGTAGATTGTTCAGCTGCTAACAATTCACCCTGTAGAGAGGGCAGCAAGAAGAAGTCACCTTGTAGAGTGTTCAGTTACAAAGAAACCACCATGGAGAGTTCTGTAATAAATATATGTATTATATATATAATTTGTACATTTACTGATAAATTCAGAAATATTTAAAGTACATGTGCTTCATCTTTTCTTCTACTTGTGGTAGAGAAAAAGACAGGTTTAAAAAGTCCCAAAGCTGGCTGTGGTATACAAATACAAAAAGAAATGAAATCTAATCCAAAACAGCCAAGCTGTAAGAAAACAGTGAGGCCTTCAAAAAGGCTATTGTGAAAAAAGATGTGAAATCCAAGGTGGCGGCCAAGAAATGGCTGTGATGGTAGGTTAATGGTCAAAATTTTAATAACGGCAATTTAGGTGAATTTTTTGCCAAGACCAAGCGGCACTAAAATTCACCTGAATTGTCGTTATTAAAATTTTTACCATTAATCTACCATCACAGCCATTTCTTGGCCGCCACCTTGGATTTCACATCTTTTTTCACCATAGCCTTTTTGAGGGCCGCACTGTTTTTTTACAGCTTAGCTGTTTTGGATTAGATCTCTTTTATCAGGACTACTTTTACCCAGCACCTGTTGTCATCTGTACAGCCCAAATTAGGTTTGTAAATCAAAATACTAGCAAAGAGCTTGTTTATGATACTTATCGTTGCTGGGTAAGTTTCAACCCAGGGGAGCAGCTACTTATGCTTTTGTAAGGGCTACCCCCTTGTGTCCACCACACAGACTAATCACAGGATTATTGCACTATTAAGTGATAGATTTTTATGATGCTTAAATTACAGCAGGAATTTCTAGGTTGTTAAACTGTGGGATGATTATTATTCTATTAGTCACTATCTCACTAGAAAGCCTATCTAGCAGGGAGTGTTACTAAAACTCTGTTGAATGTAGAAATAATCCCAGACCAGGTGGTGACTTGATCAACAAGCAGCTTCCAGTCAAGGCAAAGTGCCTGAGGAGCCACACAGCCTGGGATCCAGGATCTTCTCTACATTCAACCTGATGCATAATGATCCTGCTTATTAAAGTATCCTTACAAATCCACATTTAAAATACTTGGTACAGAGGAGGTTTATCGTGCATTGTCAAACTCTAACTCTGGCACCTAGTATTGATATGACATATCCTAATGTGCAAATTAGTGTAGGTAATCACACACATTTTGAGTGCAATTAGGGAATAATTGTACGAGTAACAGTCAAAATTGTACGAGGTGAAGCCGAGTGCAATTTTGGCTGTTACGAGTGCAATTATTCCACAATTGCACTTAAATGTGTGTGATTGCCTACTAATCACATAGTGACCACCCTTCATGGTTTGTAGTACACATCTATCCAGTTCTATGTGGCTATTAACTTCTACCAGGTGATTGCATCATCCTTCTTTGTATTACATCATTTATTGTTGCACTTAAAAGGCTTCACATGTCAGCAATTCTGATTGGCTACTCAAAATGTCTACATATGTTGTGCTTAAAAGGCTTCTATTGTCAGATTTTTTGATTGGCTATTCAGTATATCACTTTCTTGTTGCACTTAAAAGGCTTCTGTTATTCTGCTATTTTATTGGCTACTTTACAGTGCAATTACAGAAACAAGGCCATGCAATTTGGGATTAATTGCACTCCTACTATTGAGACTAATGTATGGAAAACTAAATCACTATGTGATTAATAGTGATAAATTACGGCTCCTAGCTAGAATCTTACTTTCAACCACCCAACAATTTATGTAGCTTTCCTGGCTAAGAAACAAACACTTCCTTATGTGTACTTTTTGTGAACGGACAAAACTACATAATAGCTAATAGTAATAATGGCACCAGTGTTAAGCACCCATGTTGCACATAGAGCAATATGTCACTGGGCTATATGTATGATGTGACCAACCTCCTTTGGCTTGTGTACTTCTCTGCCAAAAGTTCATGGCATGCAATTGCAAATACCATGTAGGATACCTAGCAACCATAATCTATTGAATAAGATACCCCCAGTAGATTACCTTGACGCCTGTGCATCTCATAACCCCAAAAAATTCAAGACTTACAATTAATAATGGTGGCCTGAGCTAACAGCCAGCAACATGCAGTCTATATGACAGCTTTAAATAGAATAGAAAAACACACACAAAACCTTGTATTATGAGGAAAACTCACTGACTGAGTGGAAACACTTGGCATGCCTGAGCCACCACACACTTCAGCCTGAATTCTATCAGATTTTTGAATATAAAAGTAAACAACAGATCTGTCCGGAATTTCACACTCCTCATCAATTAAATCCACAAATACAGGGTGTTCTTTATCTCCCCAGCTGTCGTCACGGACTTGCAAAGTGATTACATGGTTGTCAAGGTGCTGCAATAGATCATTAAAGGATTCTAAAATAGCAGACCAAAGATTATTAACGCTGCCAGTGAATTTGACAACCCTGGTTCTGAGACCACTCATCGTAACTAGTGAAACTAATGCATATTTTTGTTCGACACCTTCGAGTGGTTTAAACATCGCCACTGTAGCTACACGAATGACGTGCGCACGTGCCACATACTCACATGATCTAAAGAATTGGAATTTATACGAAGCATCTGATGTTTGTGGAATACAGTCTAAGAAATGTTTTGGGCATTACACTGGTAAGCTTACAACTCCCCACTACCTCGGGGAAAGTTCACGATCAATCCCCCCACCAACCCCGACTATCCCCCACCCTCAGCCCATATTAGTGGTAGTCGGGGATTACATTGATAGGTGCATAATCATGAGAGACTCTACCGTGACAAATACATGTTTTATCGTGATGTGTGCTAATTGCCTTTTTACAATTAAGTTTTACAACACAGATACATGTATAGTTAAACTCACCAAATCCCTTCAACACGAAAAGACAAGCAATGCTTTGCAAGCCTATTCTGGTGCGCTTATTTAGTAGTAATATAAATTTTAAAAGCGTTTATTTACAACAGGACATAATTACGCGCCCCTCTATTGTCTCTGTACATACTTGCCTTTTCTTTACTATTCTCATTTCATTTCACAAGATCTCTTATTGATATGGGCAGGGACGTGGCTTCTTCATTTGAATTAGTCAATGCTTGAAGTAGATCGAGATACTCTAATGGAACAGTCACATTTCTATATTTTTATATTGTAAAGTCTGTAAGTAGCTAGTAATTTGAGCTATACAATCCAATGCTAGGCAGAAGTTGTAACTATGCTAAATATTGATTGCTGTGTTACAGCTGCTTTGTGACTGCTCTAATAGAGTATCTTGATCGTTTTAATGCAGTACAAGATGAAAGGCAAAGTGTTACTAAGGGTTTACTAGTTAGAATGGGTGTTAGTTGACTGCAGTTGCATGCCACTAACAGGGCCTCTCAGAGAAATTAGGGGCCCCAGGGCAAAGAGTTAAAGAGGGGCCCAAGGGCAAGGAAGGGTTCCACTCTGAATGAATCACTTCAGTAAGTCGAAGACCAAAAGAAAAAAAGGTCATTACATGCTGACAATGACAATAGCTTCCCATCACCAATCATATATCCTTAATTATAACTTGCTACACTGCTCCTCTGAAGAATACTGTGACTGCTCTATTAGAGTATTTAGATCCTGACTGCTCTATTAGAGTATATCGATCTTTTAAACAGGTATTCAAGGGGCCCCTTTCAGGCTGGGGCCGGGGGAAAAATTCCCCAGTTACCCCCCCCCCCCCCCCCCCCCCATGTGGGTGGCCCTGGCTACTAAAATTATATTTTAATATCCTGTCACTGTAATCTGGGGTTTCTGTCAAAACCATGGAAACTCACCTACTGTTATCAACAGTGTATGCTTATTCTAACAAAAAGTATTGAAATCCCATCCAAAAACAGCTTATAGCTGTAAAAAAAGTGCGCTTCCAAGTAAAGCAGAGTTAACTGCGACAAAAAGTAATGATATCATAATGTGTCCATGTGCGAAGTGTGCCAGTTGTAAAATTAATATTAGCTAATCAGATAATACAATGTTTGTTAAAGTGTTAATGAGAACTATGTGATGCTGCTAGTTTTTAAGTGTGTAAGCATCTTCATAAATGCCACACAAATTTGATTCTCAATAAAGCAATGTGTATAGATTCTCTGATAGCAATAAATAGTTTGAGTTTGGCTGCCTTTCCTGTATACGGCAATGCTACGAACAAAGAAAGGTGGCCAAACTCAAACTATTTATTGCTATCAGAGAATCTATACACATTGCTTTATTGAGAATCAAATTTGTGTGGTATTTATGAAGATACTCACACTTAAAAACCAGTATCACATAGTTCTCATTAACACTTTAACAATAACATTGTACTATCTGATTAGCTATTATTAATTTTACAACTTGCACACCTCACACATGGCCGCATTAGGATATCATTACTTTTTGTCGCAGTTTACTCTGCTTTACTTGGACACGCACTTTTTTTTACAGCTATAAGCTGTTTTTGGTTGATTTTATATATGCTCACACTGGCTGCTATCAGCAAAAAGCTTCTTTACCACACAAGTGTGGGTGTGGACAGCCAAACATTTTTCAGAAAACAATTTTGGGTGCATCCTCATGGCCACCTTTTACCTGGCTGTGGCCATGAACCTGTTAAAAATAGAATTAGGTTCCACTTAGTGAAACAAGCAGAGTGGATGATGCTAGCTATTAAAACATAGTTATGTGGTACATTAGCATGTTATCACTATCTGGTCAGTGACAAAGAAGGAATTTTCCACATAGCTATGTATG
This sequence comes from Dysidea avara, assembly GCF_963678975.1. Classification (NCBI taxonomy): domain Eukaryota; kingdom Metazoa; phylum Porifera; class Demospongiae; order Dictyoceratida; family Dysideidae; genus Dysidea; species Dysidea avara. The sequence goes on from NC_089273.1 coordinate 44,448,612, forward strand.
TTATCATTATTCATACCTATCTATTGTTTCGCTAATTTTATCACTAGAATCCTACTTCATTTTTATATTTTAAGTTTACAGTAATTGATTTTAACAATTTCAATTACATCATGATAAGCATTCCCCACCAAGTAACAGCACTTGTGCAATACTGTAAGAAACAGTACAAGCCAAATAAAAAAAACATAGCACCTAAAAGGGTTATAATAAAACACCAAGGAATTGTTTCAGAGTAAGTGCATGGTTCTTTGGATCCGCTCCATTTTTCTAATTCTACACAGCATCTCTTCGTGGAACCACTACTGAACAACCAGAGAATATAATATTCAATAAACATAGTAATATGTGACTGGATTTTGGAAAAACGATCCAAATCGCACATTAGAAGTTTCAAGATAAACGGTTTTAAAGAATTGAAGCCAGCATAACTCTCCAAGGATAGCAAGTATGCATATGAAATTTACACAACAGATGCATCAATCTGTTACCTTTCAGGCCACGTCCAGTACTTGTAGCTGCTTCCCGCCAAATAAGATAGAAAATCTGAGCAGTTGGACAAGCGAAGTAGTATCACGAGTGCTCACAAAGGGGTGGAGGTTGGGGAGTGGAGGTTGGGGGGTGGCGGGGAGGGCAAGAGATAGACCTCAAAATGGAGGCAGACCACGATTGGAGTCCAGACACGAGATTACAGGGCTGTGCTGGCTCCTTAGTGGCTGATATGTAGCAAAATCAACAGAGAAAATGTCTGGCCAACATTATAAGGCTGTCCACCAATAAACCACTGATTCTTGCCAAGCCGGTCCTTCACAAGGCCTGAAACCGCCATTTGAGCACTCCACACCATCCAGAAAAGACGTGTGTTAAATCCAGTCTCGAGTAGTTTGAGTAGTACTTAGGGTCAAAACTAGTAGTACGATAGTGTAGCTATCCACTGGTGGTGTGGTGGTTTGATTTTGCCTGATGTGCGATTTGGATCGGTTTTGTAAAATCTGGTCACATATTATGTTGTGAATGCTGAGGATAGAATTATTCTTTTGATATTAAGACCATAGCTGTGGAACTATGTAGCACCCTTAATTGTCATTATCAAATGGTACAGTAGTACCATTTAAGTAGGGATCCCTCCCGAAGATTCCACGTGCTGCCCAAAATTCCGCCTTTGAAAATCATCCTAGAGACATCTTACAAGATAAAAATCACCTTTACAGAATAGTACTAGTCCATATGATATATAACACAGTATTAATTATAATAAAACACTTACAGGTGACCGGATATAGAATTTTAAAAAAATTGCCAAAACTCAAATTTTAGACTGACTACCTGACTGACCACAGTCGCAAGGCTAGAGGCAAAACAAAGCAGCGCACAGCCACCAACCATTTTACGCCACAAAAATAAACTCAACAGTGGGATGTGCCTTTTGGGGTTCCGATGAGTGTAGGCCCTCTGAGAAATTGTCTTTTCTTTTATCTTCTATCAGGCTGCTTGTCTTCTTCATCCAACAAAATCATATTGAGGAATTAATTTTCCATATCAACACTTTCTTTAAGCAGCATAATAGATGTCACAAAACTATTTAAGGCGCTTAGATTACGTACCGTATGAAGGTACTGGTACTATGTAGATAACTACCTGTATCTTCATGATAGCTCACAAGATCACACCCATTTTTTATTTTACGTATTATTGATCACCATGACCAAACCCTTCTACGCTAGCTGTATTATAACAGAATAGTGACCACGCACCTTCAAGTTGGTAGGCTGACTCGAGATACTCTAATAATCAATCAAAACCACGATGACCACACACCCTTTTTGGAAAGTACACACCTTTTCAGGCTGACTCGAGATTCTCTAATACAGTAGTCACCCTAATAGACAAGTCACATGTTGATAGGTAGCTGTATGCTTTAACAAAAACTAAACAAACTAGTATATTAAAACTAGAAAATTAAAAATGAAGAAGGGATCCAAGCGACAAAAAGTAGTGAAACAAGATGTACGATGGTAGCTATTACAGCATAGCTCAGTGGGAAATTCCCACTTTGGCTTGGTATAACAACTATTTTGTGTTCAATGCCAAAGTAGGGATTTCCCACTGAGCTATGTTGTAATAGCTACCATCATTCATCTCTTGTTTCACTACTTTTTATTGGTTTGATCCCCACTTCATTTTTAAATTTATAATTTTTAACATAATATTGTTAGAAACATCCAGTAGTTGCTTTTCTGAAGGAAACTTGTACTGATGGAGGACCTCCAAATATCTTTGCTCTGCGCAATGTTGCACTAACTTTGGAGAACAACAGCACGAAACATAGTATATAGCAGGCACAGTTCTAAGGAATTTCACCAGTTTCTGGAAACCAGTCAGCTTTTAGAGATCAAAAAATGCTCAACGAACTTTAAGCTTAAAGTAATGAATTTATTTACTTGGATGGTTTAGTAAGTAATTATTAGCAATCAAATTACTCTCCATCACAAAATGATCCAAAATGCTTCTTTTGCACCTTCAAGCGCATTAAGCACTTCTAAATATAATTATCATTCTGATTCAAAACTTCTGTAACTACTCAATAAGGTATTAAATCTCTCTGTATAGGCTTAGAATGAGCAGATTCTACATTATAGTTAACTAAATAAGCTATATAGTAAGTTCTAATTCCAATACCACTGTGTGGACCCTTCCCTTACTCTAAAGTTTGAACAGTTTTTCTATTACTGACCCTTGGTATATAGTAGTCCCATTAGTTCATAAATTAGGTTTGATATACCATAGCCCATAGTATATCAAACCAAGAAGTGTTATATCCCTACTTTACTCAAGATACCATAATGGAAATGCACGGTAGGGATATGGCTAACACTTCTTATTGTTTTACTGTGATTTATTGTGCACTCACTCCAGCTTGTTTCAGTAATTTTTAATATGCTATGGTCCAAACTCTAGTTAAAATTTTCTATTTTGTGTACTTGTTTGTTAGCTTTTTTGTAACAATTATTGCCTTATGAATTCAGTTAATTGGGTGTACGATAGCAGCAGGTTCCAGCTAGTGAAGAAGCAGTGAAAACAAGTTGATGTTGTGCTACGTACTTCTAAAACCAGGTGCCATTCAGCCAGCTAACTCATCTGGAATAAACCAAAACCAACTATGTATTATCATTTTATTATTTAGGGTTTTTGGTTGTGCAATAATGCATAATTGTAATTCTCGGATTTTTTAATTCACGAAGTTTCAAAATTCTTCGATTATGTTACTATGCTGATTATAGAGCTGCGACATTCTATTTTAGCTAACAGATCCGATATCTCTTCCACTGTCCTTGACTGTTTATCTGCTGCTAAGGCTTCAGTTGCCAACATTCACTCTGCAACTTTCAAGAACCATGCTCGCCACAACTTACGCTCTGCTCACATTGAATATTGGAAGTCAAAACTGGAACCATTAACTGTTCAAAATAAATTTTTAGATATTGTAACTCTGGAGCAAGCTTGCCCTCTGTGGAAGAGACTGATGTATGGCCTCCCTGAAAAACAGCTGTCCTTCCTGCTACGTGCTGGTTGTGACACTCTACCAACCCCTATGAACCTGGCCAGATGGAACATCATTACTGACCCTAGATGTGCTCTTTGTCAAGCTCCTCAACCCACAACAAACCATATTTTGACTGGCTGTTCTGCTGCTCTAGATCAAGGCAGGTATACCTGGAGACATGATTCAGTTTTACAGGTCCTTGTTCATGGGCTCCAACAGCATTTACCTGAAACATTCAAACTTTACGCTGACCTTCCTGGTTATCTAGCTAGTTCCAGCCCCCCTAGTACCATCCCAACCAATCTTTCCTCCACCCTCAGCAGGCCTGACTTGGTATTGGTTTCTAATGATTCCATTTGTTTGTTCGAATTGACAGTACCAACTAATACCCAGCAACATCTTCTTGCTGCTAGAGCTAGAAAGGAAGATCGATATAGCTCCTTGCAATATGACCTCCAGCTTTCTGGGTTAACTGTCAATCTTGTTCCAATTGAAATTGGTTGTTTAGGCCACTTTTTGCCAGAAACAATTGCTCAAATGGCTACTGCTTGTGAAGTGCCAAAGAAAACCATAAGATCCTTGTTTGAGCAGGCAGCTCGCATTGCTGTGTCCTGTTCTTACAGAATTTTTAATTCTAGAGCCTCCCCGGGCTGGGATCTTTTAGACCACCTTAGGTAAACTTTAAGTATTACATATATGTAGATATAGTTTTTTTTTTTTTTTTTTTTTTTGTGTATTGTAATTTAATTTACCTTTAGTTAATGTAAGTCTTGCCAGGGCTCCTGTACTGATCCATCAGCACATGGTACCCCTGTGTCTAGGCCCCTGTATGCTTGTAATGTATATTTTGTCTTAATCATTAAGACGTTTATTCTCTCTCACTGCTAGAAATGCTTGTTAAACAAATTGCTTTTTAACAACATAGCACACACAGAAGTATCTTCTAAATCATTTTATAGTTTGACTATCATGTTTTTCCCCCACAAAATCTCTTTACAATGCCTCAAAGCTGCTCTTCATTTTCATTCACGTATGTAGGGGATGCGCCCTCTTTCAACCGTTTGAGTTGGGATAAGCTATTCCTGGTAGTCTACGAGGCCTGCACCATTGTTTTTCAGTTGTTAAACGCCTGTAAAACTAGAAAGGAAAGTACTTCACAAACTCTGAGGAGAGTCGCCACACCCGTATTTGTGACTGGATTTTGGAAAAACGATCCAAATCGCACATTGGAAGTTCCGAGATAAACGGTTTTAAAGAATTGAAGCCAGCATAACTCTCCAAGGATAGCAAGCACGCGTATGAAATTTACACAAAAGATGCATCAATCTGTTACCTTTCAAGTCACTTCCAGTACTTGTAGCTGCTTGTACAGTTTCCCGCCAAATAAGATAGAAAATCTGAGCAGTTGGACGAGCGAAGTAGTATCACAAGTGCTCACAAAGGGGTGGAGGTTGAGGGGTGGAGGTTGGGGGGTGGCGGGGAGGGCAAAAGTTAGACCTCAAAATGGAGGCAGACCACGATTGGAGTCCAGACACGAGATTACAGGGCTGTGCTGGCTCCTTAGTGGCTGATATGTAGCAAAATCAACAGAGAACAAGTCTGGCCAACATTATAAGGCTGTCCACCAGTAAACCACTGACTCTTGCCAAGCCAGGTCCTTCACAAGGCCTGAAACCGCCATTTGAGCACTCCACACCACCCAGAAAAGACGTGTGCAAAAACCAGCCTCGTGTAGTTTGAGTAGTGCTGAGGGTCAAAACTTGTAGTACGATAGTGTAGCTATCCACTGGTGGTGTTAGTTTGATTTTGCCTGATGTGCGATTTGGATCGGTTCTGTAAAATCTGGTCACATTTTAGATCCCCGAAAAGAAACCACCTCAAAGCTAAGTTTACACCTGTGCGCAACTTTAATGCAGACTGCATTTCACTTTTTCTTCTTACGTAAAAGCTGCTTATACCATTTGTGACCAGATTTGACAAAATCAAGCTTCCACGCATATTCAATTCTTTGATTTTCAGCTATGTAGCTAGCTATGTTACCAACTTTGCCATTGTATGATACTTATTCACTTGGCCACTGTCTGTTGATGTTGGCTGTTTGGTTGGCATGCAGATTCCATTGTTGCTGATGGTACTGATCACAGCCACTATTCAGTACTTTTTCCAGTACGTTTCCGATTTCCAAATACCATGTTTCATCATCTAAAATCCTGGGCTTTAATTTCATTTCCTGCCTATAGGCCTTTATTTGAGACTGTCGTTTATTTTGATTAGGTCCGGGTGACGTCCAACAGTTAATTAAATTCTAGTCAAGGTACAGTAGAATGGCATTTATTGTAACATAAAGCATAGCAATGGCGAATCCAGGATTGGGCATTTGGGGCAAATCCCCTCCCCTCCCCCTTCTTGTGGAGGAGCCATACTTCTGATTAAATTACAAACTTTAAGCCAGCTTATAAAACTCACGAAAATATACACATTTTACTAGCATTGATTACGAATTCACCTGAAACTAAAGCAAACCAAAGTCAAACTAGCTATGAAATTGTTTCCCAGCACCATAGATTATGTATACTACATACCCGGGATTGGAAACGGAGACACGTGATCCAATTACTCGTGTACATTTGCTGAAAGCAATCCGCATTGGAGTGCACCCCCAAATAACCGCCTATTTTTCAAAGTGTTTGTGTGGTAGAAGACGAAGGAGAAGGCTTAACATCCAGGTTGAGATATACCTAAAGCCACTAATACTGGTAGGTCAATAGTTACTTAGGCGCCTACCTGGGCCAGAGATTCGTACCTAGCAAATTCGCCGTTCTGTCGTGTCAAAACCATTTAGCCGATGGACTCAAAAAAGTTTGGGGGGTGTGCAGTGTAGTGGGAACATTTCCAACCCACAAAAAATATATACAAGATTAGCATTTAGTTACCCAAGTAGTACTAGCTAAGTAATTATGTCCCTTTCTTAGCTGTTTTGTCCCTACCCCAGGCCTGTAGCGTGTACAAGAATATGATAAAACTCTTTAAGTGCTCCTGGTCTCAATCATTTGTAAACCTGACAATTTCAGAAGTTAAAATGATAGGCAATTCTGTATAGAGTGGTACTGTACAGCTCTCAAACTTGAATAGTACTTCAGCTAGTCAAAATATTTATCCAAAGAAGACCTACTAATAGCTACACAGTTTTAACATTTGATAGTCACATGGAGCACTGATTGAGACAAGTGCACAATGTTGTACATGTTTCTGTGTTGGAACAGAAAGTCAATTGAGTGTACATAATTAATGTTGTAATAGAGTAGGTTATATGGTTCCTACCACCATACTCAATTTCATGGCAGTGGCTGTTTTAGGTTTTCACAGCAACTACAGACTCTAGATAAGTGACATAATGTCATAGCCGACTCCATTGCTGGATAAGTACAACCATCCCTCTAGCAATATGTTGCAACATACACTGTTGTGCTGTACCGTCATGTTGTTAATTTATTACTAAGAACCCTTGGTACAGCATAGAAATCATGTAATTTTTCTATAGTCAACTTGTCCGCTACAAAATGTTATCAGTTTCAATGTGAGATGAATCTTTCACAGCAACAAACACTTGTTTCCTTGACAAGTGGTAGAAAGACACAGCACAGGAAGAGTTTTGTTGACCTACAAAAACAACAGTCTACATAAAGATTGAGCTACGTTAGCAAATGCAACACTAACATTGTACAATGTACGGTGGAACCTGTCCTGTATAGACAGGTCGCCTCTCTGAAATTGGCCAACTTTAATTCCTTTAGTGAGGCAGCTATACACTAACCCAATTGTATAAAGCAAACATCAAGAAATGCTGGCCTGAAGGTGACCGGCTTAGGACAGGTTCCACTGTATATCAAACACTTTGATGTCATGCATTCACAATGCAACAGTCAAAAGAGAGGGAAATCACAGTAATCATATACTGCACTGTGCTAAGCAGAGATGCCGTGTACATTTATCACCACTACTCTTGCCACTGCTATGGTACATTCACTTTAAGGTACGTAAGGGCAGGTAATTCTGGTAACTTAGCTTGTCCTCAGAATTGGAAGAATCCCACAATGGTTAATTGTATTACAACATAAAATTGTACAGGAAATGCACCATAAGATAGGCCTTGCAACCATATAGCTACAGTTACTGTTAACTCATCAATGGAACATGCTGCAGTTGTTTTAGGACTGGTACCCATACCGTTAGGCCAGACCACTTTTTTCTCTTTGTCACTGGGTAGGGAGAGAAAGGGTCTGGTCTATTTCAAATCCCCAAATTGTCTTGACATGTCATGAGGTTACATCACAAGCACGCAGTATTAGTGACCCCGTGTGCTTAAATTACATTATGATAAAACAGCAATAACCAGAAGACTTCAATCATTGGTAGATTCCAATACAACTTTAGACACCAACTGGATGGTTCAACTATTTCATTACAATGGAAAGATCCACCAGGCTATACCGTCAATGTCATTGTTTCTTTCTCCCAAACTCATCTACCTATTCACACCAGCAAAGTTTCTACTCTAAGGGCTACTTCCCATCTAGAAATGCACTATAATTTTGTAATTACATAAAATTTAATTTGTTTTGTAATTTCCCTAGCCATATCACCTGTGCTGTCTGCTCTGTAACACTAATGTACGTACCATTGTGTCTGAGCAATTCAATCTCGAATTTAATGAACCGGTGACCTCGCCACTGACCGTCCATTCCTGTCGAGTTCACCTGGTCAGCTAACTCCAAATAATTCCTTCATTCAGTAAACCTACGAAATACGAAATGTTGAGTTAAGTAGCTTTTATATCTCTATTAGCTGGCTATGAACTCACAAGAACATAAAAAGAATCAACCACTCACCTGGCTAGGCGCTTCGCTGCCATAATAGTGCACTCCAACGCGGATAGTTCGAATAAAAAACCGGCGTTTCCAATCCCGTGTACGTAGTATATATAATCTATGCCAGCACCTTCTTGCGTACTAAGCGCCTTTAAAAATAATTATCGTGTTGCTGTTTAAGACATTCAGAGCCTTTTAAACAGCTTTAAAGACTTCACAACTATATCTGCAAAGGCCAAAATGGTATAAATCAACAGTGCATACTACAAAGAGGTGTATTATTTGCTGCTTCACAAATGCAGCAACTAAAAATGGGATCTGGCTCTCCCTAACCACCTACAACCTGCCTGTTTGTGCCCCTCCCCTCAACAGGTCCTGGATCCACCCCTGCATAGAGAACCTTTATACAGTGAGTTAAATATATAAACAAGTGTATAATCAAGACTTAACATGGTTGATTAACAGTTGTACAGTATGACATATTTAAATGCATGCAGACTCGCACGGATAAATCATGTGATTAACTGTATCATTTAGCTGGCTTTAATGCCACTTATTGCTAAATTAATAATGCTATGTTTTATATCCCCTACCCGAATTTCTATCTCTCACTGCATAAACTTGTTTGTTATTACGACACCACAGCATGCAAGTTTTCTTCATTATTTCATCATACGTACCTATCTATGCTAAATGATTGTATGGAATTATGAACTAAGTTAATTACTTTACTACATAGGTATAGAGGAAAGCATGCTAGAAGGGCTGAAGACCCACCTCAATGTCAGAAAATGGAGATTAAAACCCTTTCATCACTTCTAAAACAGCATGATAATGATCAGAATCAGTTCAAACATCATTTAGTTAATTCTAATGAAACAGTCAGATGCATGTACTTAAGATTGTAATGAATAACAAGCCTTCCATCCACATTGGTGAGCACAAATGTTAACAATAATTGGCTAAACCATACTGCTAATAAGTTTAAAGAAATGGCAGTAGACTATGTTAACAGCCTTGACCTATATTTGAGACCAAGTGTTTATTATCCAAATATGTGACTGAATTTTGGAAAATCACCCATATGGGCATGTGTGAAATAAGTAGAATTTTAATGTTTAGAGGATTGCTAATAAGAACAGGGTACAGTTTTAAAAATATTTCTAAACTTTTTTTGTAATTTAAGGTATTGAAAATGGCTTACAACCATTAACAAGTACATTCTCACTATGAAGTTTATGATTTGATCATTAAATATTTTAGGTGTCAAATGCACCCATATGGGTAATTTTCCTAAATTCGGTCACATATGCTGGCTTATAATTGAGATGGGTGTTTATTTCAATGCAGCTTTTATATTAGTAACTATGGTACACCTACAGTTCTACCTTACATGCATGTTCTGTTAAAGAGGCATGGAGGGCCAGTCTCTTCGGTGTTTTCTACTTTGACACTACAAGAACTTACTGAGCCACAGAATTGTTGATTCTAAACTCCTTATAAGGCAGTTATTCTCATGTCAAATACACACTCTTGCCTGGACTGATCACAATAAATTTAATGCATACTTATTTTCCAAAAAGATCCAACTATTATTTGTATAGCATTTACTTTTAATAATAAAACATACTTACTGTTATTTTTAACAATTTCCAAATAGCTGCAGATGTCTCTTAAGGTTTTCAAAGAATTCAATGAAAAATTAATCACTGTATTGCCAATGCGTGATGTCATATTCATATCAAGATTAGACAAAATGGATTTATTTCATGGCAATCTTAAAAATGAGGTAACCCAAAAGTCTACATCTGTAGGAGCTGCTAGTCACTTCCTACAGAATACAGTTGAGAAGGACTTGAAAATTGGCAATAAGCACTCTTTTCTTCGCTTGCTTTCAGTGATGGAAGAATTCAGTGAGTCTTTGAAGGAACTAGCAGCAGTTATAAAGGATAACCTCAGAGCTGATGAAACTCCTTCTAATGGTCAGTGAATATAGTCATGTGTTATTAGTTCTGGCTATATATATATATATGTGACCAGGCCTGCAAAAACAGGGCATGTGGGCACAAACTACACTCCATCACTCTACAGGTCATATGGAGTTTAACTTGTTAAACAAAGTTAATGGAGGGAGATAATTTGTGTGTGTGTTTGGGTGGTGTAGCGACACATTGCAGCTATCTAGGTACGTAGCACACCTGCATCACAATACTAGATGTAATATAGAACAGTAGGTATTAATTGGAAAACATTATGAACTCATGCGTGGAAAAAAATACCGAGTGTATGGGTCGTTCCAATTGCAATGCCATGCATAATGGTACAAAATGATATGTGTGATGAAAGTGTGAAAAAGTAAGCAAAAATCATGTGACCACATGCCCTATTATCGCAGGCTCGGTCACATATGCTGATTTTAGGGGCAGATCCAGGGGGCATGCAGGGAGGCAGGGAAGAAGTGCACCCCCTTCCTCTACAGTACACATTATAGAGAACCATTCACAATATTTGTAATACGCTTAATATTGTATGCTTTAATGATGTTCATCCAAAGTACCTCAGTCAGTGGTGGACTCAAAGATGGGGGAGGGTGGTATAATTAGAATGTGTCCAGTCCCCACCTATCTCCCTCCTCAAATCAAATAAATATTTCATACAAGATCGATATTCTCTAATAGAATACTCAAATACTCTAATAGAACAGTCATTGTATGTAATTATAGATAATCCTCCAAATTGTTCCCTTTTGTAAATGCTCTAGTCCTATGATATGGTGTACTTTATACTGAGCTTTAGCCCCTACTGAATTGTTTCACCTGGTTTCAGTTACCAGTCACACCCCTTGAAGTAGCTAAACACAACGAAAACAGAAAGTTGAACTTTAATACAGTATGTAAACAGCCTGTGTTCATTGAATCAAGTCTGTAGCTTGAAGCCTGTTGCTCACATGGGCCTTGGACAGACACGCAGACAGACAGTTTTTTACCATTCTAATTTCAAGAAACCAGGCACTCCTCTGGCTAGAAAACATTAAGTAATACACTTTTCATGCTGCTGTACTGATTTTATGATGTTCTAAATTAAGACTGATAATGCTATTAATCATTACCCAGGCCTATATTTGACCTTAAATGTTATAATTGTTTAGTATAATTTCATCAATTACAATGTAGTACTAGAATTCTATTTTTTAGATAAAGCTAGTAACTATTCTGAAACATTCAAGGAAAAAGATGCTGTTGGATCATTTGCTTATTTATACTTCAAACTGGAAGAATTTTTTGCAGAAATTCACTTAAATAAACTAAAAAGGATTTGTTTACACAGTAGTGATTGTTATCCTGATGATTTTGCTGATAAAATCAGGGCAGCAAAGGATTTGGATGACATAACAAAAACGTTAAAAAATCCTGCTTATTGTAACTGGTTGGATGTACGCCTATTAAAGAGAATTGCAAATTTAGCAGAAATTTCTGAAGCAAAAAAATTAATAGAAACTTATGAAGAATGTCTGTATTCCAAGAAAGTATTAGACGTTACACCTTATTTCAAACAGATTTATTTTAACCCTAAACACGTGACACTAGTGGAAACTAAAATCAGTAAGAACGTTGACAATATGGTTGTTTTAGATGTGATCAACTACTGCCGACAGTTGGAAAGTGATATGAATATTTCACCAGGATCAGTAACTGCAACAGACTGTGCTCGTGGTTGTTTAACAATAAAATGCATTGTCCCACTACGCTGCCTGTTACATATGCGTTGGATGGCTAAAAAGATATTTTTTAAGTTTCGTCAGTATCACATTCATTATCTACAGATTGGAGGGTTTCCAAAAGTATTTGCATGGAATGTTCATGCCTCCAAAGCATCTCTGTCCATGTTCACATCTACTGCACCAAAGTGTAAGGATTTGTAGCATTAGTCATATGTATGTACAGTGTACACTGTCATTTATAATCCCAAAGATAATGGCATGCTTTAGAATACCAGTGTTAATTATGACTGTATATAGAGCTGAGCGATAGTACAACTATCATAGTCACAATAGATAGTAATTTTTATGTCCCGATAATGATACTATTGCGATATTACCAAAGACAATTAACAGTCTCGAAAGACCAGTTAATAACATTTCCAAAAAGTACAATAGTTCAAATAACACACGTATTTAATAATGATTACAGGTTCGTCACTTGTTTGTTTTACAGGTTTTCTGCCAAGAATACTAACACGTTAACATTCTGTGGAAGAAGGCAAGCTTGTTGGTCATTAGCAATATGACCAGCACGACTAAATACTCTTTCTAATGGTGCAGTGTTGCTGGTACTGAGAAGTACTTACGCACTGGTTTTACCAAAAAGGGATATCTAGAACAGTTTTGTTTCCACCAGTTTAGTAATGTACTTGCACTTTTTTAATGTAGTATAGCTGGTGGTTCAGAACAATAGTGAATAATCTCCAGATCTATTTTTTCAGAAACAGTGGTTTGTAAAAGTTTCTGGTGAAGCATTGTTAGAGTCAGCATTATCAGGTTGTACTATGTCACTTACTAAGGACAGTAACAAATTTTCTCCTTTAGGCGATTTTGTTGTCTGTGATGAACTGGAGGCATTTGAATAATGTACTTTGCTGGTCTAGTAGCTCAAGTTATGCTTTCAAATCACTAATCAATTCATCTTTTCCATATCTGTCAAAAATGCAGGTAATTTCAATGCAGAGTCTGGAAAGCATGCCTTGGTTAGAATTTGGCCAGTGTAGCTACCTGACAAATTATCAAACATTGCCTTTTTCATAGACTTTTGTAAGTTTCAGTCAATAGATGAAGCTTTCAGGTAAACATTGAGTAGCTTTTGTAACCAAGGTCGTATCATTGTTATTGTAACCCATTTTTCCCCACGTAAAACTTCAGTAATCTTGACAACAGGTTTCACTACAGATAAATAATCTGACATTGCAGCAAACTCAGTGTCACTAGGCATTAAGTTGCCTCTTTTTTAACTCTAACAGTGCAGCACAAATCGGTTGCTGTAATTCGACAACTCTCTCTACCATGTAATACTAAGAATTCCACTTTGTAACAACATCATGCGTTAGAGTATTCTTGGGACCGTGTAGGTCAATTTGCTTTCTCTTAAGAACATAAGATGCGTTAGTTGATTGATGAAAATGACTAGTTAGCTGACGACAGCAAGAAAGAGCTCAAGAAACTTCTGGTACTACCATGGCCTTTTCTACAGCTAAGTTAAGCATATGGCTAAAACATGGCATGTGGAGACACTCCAAATGCTGCAATGCAGCTTTTATGTTGGAAGCGTTGTCAGTTGTTGCTGCTATCAGATCTGTTGCTTCTAGTTCCCACTCACTGATAACACAGCACGCTTCTTCAGCAATATTATCACCAGTGTGTGCTTCCGTAAATTCTTCAGTTTCCAGTAAGTAATGTTTTAGCTGATACTGTTCGTTTATATAGTGAAGAATGAAGCTAATATGTGACTGGATTTGTGAAAACCGATCCTATTGACCAAGACAGGAAATTTGATTTTTTCACACAAACATAAAGCTTAATCAATGTACTATCAAATTTCACTGTCACAGTCGACCAGAGTAAAGCGGTCTGCTTTTGCTGGCTGCTTTTTTCAAGCACAGTGATGAGCTGTCTGGGGTGTTGATGGAGACCTGGCCAACCAGGAGACGGCTGTGTGTGGCTGTGCAACTCCATGGTATTGTACAATGACTTGTGCTGTAAATCTTTCATTTTAGCCAGTTCTGAGCCCTGAATGGCTCATAACTTGACCTAATTCATCCCAATATGTTCCTTTTCAATTTTTGAACACCATCTTTCCTGCCTTCCAGACCTCCCACCTCCCACCCTTTAGGAGCTCACCTCATACAGTCAATTTCGGTTTAAAAACTATCTAAAATGGTGGGAAACTTAGCTACTGATTACTTCCTCATTAGATAATCTGGAAGGTTAGAAATTGTTGTAAGTTGTGTGAAAGTTTGGTATGTGTACCTACCACCATTGGCCAGCTACAACACTCTGAATATTTAAAACTGGAATTTCTTGATACTTTTAAATGGGTGATAAGACCGGTTTTCCCATAGACAGTCACATGTACAAAAGCGTGGCCCTTGATGACCACATAACAGTGGTAAAAGAAAATTCTTTGCATGAGTTATAAAGCTCTCCATGATTAGCTTACCTTTTACTTTTGTAAATTCAAGGCATGTAGGAAGTAGATATAGTTTTCCTGTCAGGAGGCTTTTACCTAGGTTCCACAAGCTTCTGAAATCCAGCATCATTCACTGTATCAAGTGGTTGGGTATCTTTAGCCAGAAAATAACAAAGTGACTCTGTGAGCTTGATCCACTTGCTTGAAGTACATGAAACTGTTCTTGTTGATGGAACAACTCGGGTATCCTCTGCTGTCCAGGGGGTATGCTGGTAGAAGCACAACTGCTACTAGTGCTACTGCCGCCATCATTGTTCTGAAGTGCTTGAAACAACAATGGGTGGCATTCCTTCAGGTCGATTCACATGTTTGACTGATTTCCACAGTATTTGTAACCATTTTTATAAACTATACAGTATAATACTTTGCATTTCTTCTTGTCAGGCTCGCAATACTTTCTGTCATGTGCTGGAAAACTAAAGTGTTCCCAAACTTTACTCCTGGAACCTTCCAACGGTAAAAACATTTGTTTTGGGTTTTCTTCATTCAATTCATTGTCCGTACTGTAGTCTTGTTCTTCACTTTCACTATGAATTTCAACACAACTCTCGCCACTTTCGCTTTCGTCATCCATTTAATTATGCTTGCACATAATTATCGTGATAGTGCGATTGTGTACTATCGTTATCGCAATTGCTAATTACTGTCATGATAGTCGATTGATCGCCACTATTGCTCAGCTCTACTGTATATTGTGAAGAACATTTATATACTGTAAGCTGGTAGGAATCTACATTTAATAGGTGCCAGAGCATAATCTGATATGCTAATTTGTTATGGGATTTGCGAAAAGGGGTATTCCACACACATCCAATTTACCAACTTTGACGATTTGTACCTTTAGATTGGAAAAGGCTATTGACTTGAAGTTTTGTCAGAAGTGCACACCAACATGGGTTAATGAATGGAGAAACTTTCAGGGATACATGTTACTTGAATGCAAAGTTATGGTCTCTCAAGTTGATGAAATTGGATGTGTGTGGAAGACCCCTTTCGCAAATCCGGTCACATTTATCCCTACATCAGCCTAGTATTAAGACACATGATAGTTTTGTTGTGCAGCCAAGAAAGCTGGTGCATCACAGAACTCAAGATAACAGCCTGTCATCTGTTATTTTCCATCCTTAAAGCCATAATGACCGACCAAATTAAAAATGGTCTGACATCATGACCTACCAAAATACACACTTAAAAAAGATGTTGTGTATGTAAACTGCTACTATTATATACAAGTGGCTGACCATGTTGCATGTTGGTCTTTCATTTTGACATATCAAGTAAGAAACCTTATATTGAGCACTGGAAATCGCTGAAAAAGTAATTAAAAGAAACAAGAGTCACACAAGCCAGCATGTTAAACACACAGAGATATCTACCGTACGGAAGAAAACTTTGGCGGTGAAAACCTTTGGCGAATCCCACAATCGGACATTTGGCGGATAAAAAGTTTGGCGAAATTACTAGACAATAAACTCTAATTGATGCACTCGTGCAGCAACACAAGGCGATGTCGACGGTTTCGTTTTCTGTGGACTCTATGATACGCGGATACCATGAGTATATGCTAATTTGGGAGAGCCCTAGTGTTGGAGAGAGGTTAGCCTGTTAGCGGGAGCCTGGAAATGCTCATGATACGCACGCCGTGGCGATAAAGAAAGTCATCGATGGTGAAATTAAAATAGTTGGGCACATTCCCAAAAAGATTTCTGCAATATGTTCCATATTCATTAGACGTGGTGGCAATGTTATGTGCCAGGTAGCTGGGGCTCGCCGATATTCGTCGGATTTGGTACAAGGTGGGTTGGAAATACCTTGTATTCTCAAGTTCGTTGCAGCAAATCAAAAGGAGGTTACCAAGACTATATGCCTGTTAGAGTCGGCATTAAATATCGAAAAAGTCTTCACTGCAAGTCCAGCTGATAGTGGGGATTCACCTCAGGCCTCGTGCTCTACTATGAATAACAATCGTGATGTCACTAGTGGCGCGGCTAACCACGAAAGAGTGGAGAAGGACGAAGATAACTCAATGGACAAAGCTGATGGGCGCGATTTATCTCAAGCCTCATGCTCTACTTTTACAGTCAGTAATGGTAGGGAAAGCCACAGAACTAAAGATAACTCAATGGACATGATGATAGATCTAAAAGAAAGCACTAATTCACCACCTTCCAAAAAGCAAAAACTTTTTGATGCTGAGAATATTATCATGGGAGTAGAGCTGACAGATGCAGAGATAAATTATGGCCAACGTTTACTAAAGGAAAAGCATCCGAAGGTTAATGGACTGCGCACAACTTTATATCAGTGTAGAATGCAAGATGGTGAAAACAGTGTTCAAGTTGTTCACTGCCCTTCAAGATTTCACTGGATAACTGTTACCACCATAAACTGCAAGGCTAACGAAGTGAGGGTGTTTGATTCTTTATTTTCCTACTGTGACAAGCAGACCATTTCAATCATTAGAAATCTATATCAGACAGGCTCAGAGGAACTCAAAATCACTATGTGCCGGTGTCAAAAGCAAACTGGGAGCAAAGATTGTGGGTTGTTTTCTCTCGCATTTGCTGTTGCTTTAGTGTTTAAGTTAAATCCTAGTAAGATAAAGTTTCACCAAAAGAAGATGAGAGGCCATTTGGTGGACTGTTTCACAAAGGAAGTTATGACACCATTTCCATGCAAATGATTTCATTACAGTTGTCTCTTAAATTAACAATGATTTTATTTGATTACATTCTGATCACCAATAATAATAATGACATGTATAATGGTTATTACAATCAATCAATGCTTATAAACTATAGCTGACAACTAAATACATGAAGCAATTCCAGTTTCCTTAAAACCATTGATTATGATTTCTGGTTTGTTTTTAACATAGTTACAAGCAGATTCTATCCAAGCTGCACTAAGTGGTTTAACGGTACTCATTTTTAGGTCAATAATCTTCTGTTGACCTTCTTGACGTTGCCGGAGTACTTGACGTGCATACCAAGACTGGAATTCCGTACGAAGCTGATTTTTCACAGCTTTATTAACACTAACATCAAGTGGCTGTAATTGATCGGTACAGTTAGGTGGAACAAGCACCACATTAATATTGTTCTGGGTAAGAAAAGCTGAGGTACACTGGGCCTTAAAGTTATCAAAGATCACTAAGGCTGGATAGTCAATGGCCAGGCCAAGACTCTGCCTCTTTTCAGTAATATACTGGAGTAGGACATTATCAACATATTCTTTCATAGTGTCTTCATTAGACCAGTGATTAATGGAATATGTTATGTGCCATTTCTCAGGGAAACTGTGCTTCGGTAAGCAACGTGAAGTTTTCCCCTGATATATAATCTGAGGTGGCAAGAGATCACCAGTAAGAGATCCAGCTAAAACAGCAGTGAGCTGCCTTTTGTCATCCTTTCCCACTGCTTCTATCCTCTTAGCTCCTTTAGCTTCCATTGTCCAGTCAGAGGATGGTACAATGCTTAACCCAGTTTGATCAAAGTTGATGATCAGGTCAGCTGGAATTTCATCCATTGTTATTACTTGCTTGATTTCTAGCAAATAATCTTCCTTTACTGCAGCAAAGTTTTCAACAGTCACTTTTGCCTTTGTGGTCGCCTTGCACTTAACGTAACCCATTCTGTGAAGCAAATATTGTGCCCAGCCTTTATTGAGATCTACTCTTGACAGCATATCTGCATTTTCATGCATCAAAATTCCTTCTGCAGAAGCTATGACCACTGTGGTATTGATACTAGTGCCAGTGGACCTCAGGTATTGAATGTATTCTCTAACCTGCTGATCTAGGTCCTCTCCTATTTTCAGCGGACGTCCGTTCTTTTTCGTTGTGAACCTTGCAAAATCCTCTACACTTGGAATGTCTCCCTCAACACGTAGCTGTTCCTTATAGAGGTCTTTTAGTCGACGAACAGATGTTTCTTTGAGCGGGGGCAGCTCAGCTTCCGGCGGTATTCTGTGGCAAAGTACCTGATGGCAGCCGTAGTTCCATACTCGGCAGCTCTTCGGGCTATCATCAGCTTTTGCGCATCTGTTAGCATCTGATAAGGTCCTCTACAGGGCTTTTTTCCATCTGGTTTTCCTCAAGTTTTTCAGTAACCTTCTTGTTGGCACTAGAAATCGCACCAGGCGGAACTGACGAACTCAAAGGCCCTTGGGGATCGGGTAGGTTAGTACTCGAAGATGAAAAAGAGTCACGCTTGGTACGTTTGTAATAATTTAAGATTGACATAGCCATTTTGTCACTCCTGTTCGACACTCGGTTCGACACGCTTCCGTGGAGTGCTCATTCATGTGATTGCCTGTAAGTTGGCGAAAAAAAACTTTGGCGAATTGCCATTGATTCGCCAAATTCGCCTAAGTTTTTTACCGCCAAAGTTTTCTTCTGTACAGTATTTGGACTCAATGGATGTGGTAGAAACTAAGGAAAAACAGTAGTTTCTCCATAAATCAGGGGCAGCTACATGCTGAGAATGCTTCTGTATAAATATTTATTTGAGTCCAAGTAGAGATCTCTGTTTGTTTAACATGCTGGGTTGCCTGACTCTTGTTTCTTTACTTTTTTCATCAATCTCTATTCCCATGTTTTAATTTTTAAACTTATTTTTACACTAGTTTGTTTACTTTTTAAAATCCATTTATGGATGGCTTACATGATAATAAAAGGGTTTTGTTTGATGTTACACAGTACAAAACATGTATATCAAGTCAGTCATCATATACAGTAGCTGTTAAGTAGTCAGTTAATATTATCAGAGTTAGTCTTTAGTTGTAGTGATGGTTTCTGAAATACCTGTCAGTGTACACCTGCAGATACACTGTATGTGTCTTATCAAGAGTACATAATAATAAAGGAGGGAGCCTCCCTCCTCTATTATTATGTACTCTTGGTCTTATCAAAGCTATTCTTTATAATTTATTGTAATTCTAATTGTAAAGCACCACATACAGTATATGTGACCGGATTTGCGAAAAGGTACCTTTTTCACACACAAAATTTGACCCATTGTATGAATTTTGAAGCTTCATAACTTTTCGATCATTTCATATAATTGTTTGAAATTTTTCATGAGTGTAGCTACAGTATCTAGCTGCATTTTGAAACTAAGAGCAAGTTAATCAGTGTAAGGAGTCAAATGTTACACCATTTTGTTTGCTGGTATGTAAAATGTGTGGAAAAGGTACCTTTTCGCAAATCCGGTCACATATGTGACTGAATTTTGGAAAATCAACCATATGGGCGCATTTGACACCTAAAATATTTAATGATCAAATAACAAGGTTTATAGTGTAAATCTACTTGTTGATGATTGTAAACCATTATCAACGCCTTGAATTACCAGAAAACTTTAGAAATATTTTTAAACTGTGTCCTGCTCTTAATAGCAACTCACTAAACATGAAAATTCTAATTATTTCAGGCACGCCCATATGGGTGATTTTCCAAAATTCAGTCACATATATGTATATACTATAGTATCCCAAAGTGCATGCATTTTCAGCTATATCTTACCAATACAGTAATTTTAATACCTAAACACCTGCAGTGCTTCCTATTCTTGCATACCCTATATGTCACGGTCACCTTTTTTAAATGCGTATCAGTTAGTTAAACTGTTGCTCAATATAATTAATCACAAGTACATAGAAAATCACTAAACCACTGCTTAGGTGTGGACACTCTACATAGTGAGAGAAAATAAGTTGCATGAAAAATGACAAGTACAATTATAACAGGAAAAATCATTTCTCCAGAATCGAAAAAAAACTTATGTTGAAAAGCATAACAACCTCAAAAGTGTGCCTGAGTGGAAAAAAAATGTGTCACGATTGGGAATCAATTCCACAACCTCATGATCTCATGCTTGATAAGTACTTACTATGTGCATTTATTTGCATGTGTGTGTGTGTGTGTGTGTGCGTGTGCATGCGTGTGTGTGTGTGTGTGTGTGTGTGTGTGTGTGTGTGTGTGTGTGTGTGTGTGTGTGTGTGTGTGTGTGTGTGTGTATGGTGGTGTGTAGTGTGTCTGCATGTGTGTATTTGTCGTTAAGCTTGGTCAGGTGTCAGGCAGACATTTATATGTGAGTGCTTTCAACTGTACTTTGCCTCATGCCTGGTGTCAGGTTTATCGCATTTTCTGAGTAGGGCTCTGTTTCAATTATCGATTAATTTATTAATCGATTAATCATCAATATTACTAAATTGAATAATCTATATGTAGTGAACACCATGCATATAGCATCAGCTACTTTTAATCAATACTGTACAAAGTATAGTAGTGGTAGTCTACATGCCACCCAGAATAACATTATAGTAGTAAAAGGAGAGTTGAAGGAATGACAGCAGTTGGTGGGTAGTTACAATTAGTAGTTTTAGCTGGCAACACTAGCAATCGTTGTCAGCACTTACAGGCTGCAATATGGCATATGAGCACAAAATCTGTCATGGATGTGGTGAGCCAACTGGAGATGTACTGTACAGAAGTTTTGAGGTTGCTTGATATACTACTACATCACGCATGTGCAGTAACTAGCCAATGAAATTTAAAGAGCATATTTCAATTTCATGAAGAGTAAATTTCATTGGCTATATCTGTTGCAAATGTGTAATATGATCGTGCCACTTGAATCAAGCAACCTCAAAACCTCTGTAGCATTGAGAAAAGAGAAGTGATGTAACTTTTGCTATAAAGCACAACAATACCTGGTTACCTATGGTGGTGTGGCCTCTATTACACAACCCAGACAATTAGGCACGACAAATATTTTAATCATACTCTGGTCCGAATTACTCCGTGTTTTGATTAGTTATCAAGGTGGCTGCTATACAGAGATTATCTGTTTATTTTTCCTGTGATGCAGTTCTTTATTCTTAAAGTATAACAGCTACTGTTTTCAGAAGATCTGGGTAAGAATATTTTAACACTAGTAGCAGTACTTACACACGTAGTTGTATGGCTTCTCGTAACTTTGTGGGGTAGTACAGAGAGGCTTTCTATTATTAATATTTTGTTGTAGTGAGCAAAGAGACTTTTCACTTAGAATGTTTATAGATGACGTGTATACTACACAATTAATCGACTACAAATTTAAATAAAATCGATTATCAAGACTCACGGTAGTGAGTCGCGCGGCCAGTAAAGCAGAAACGCGCGCCGCAGACAATAAATGACGAGACCACTACGTGAGGATTTTACAAGAACGAACGTTGTCAAATTCGGCCTTCCTGTAATCCAACCGTCACTTACGCTATCCCTCTGAAACTCTGGAGTTGAACTCATCGTGTCACTAGTAACTACCACACAAGCAGTGAAGCAAATCCATGCCGATTGTTTCGTGATCGAGGTTGCCGACATCAAAGGGGAAGTTTCATTTATTATTATTATTTTTTTTTTATCGCATGCGGTTAGACGCAACCGCAGGTGTATGCCTTGCGTTCCTTTGTGCATTCCGAACATTGATCGCCCTGTTATCGCTTCAGTATTCACTCAATCACCTCAAGATTTACATCATCGATTTCACTATACATGATTACCCTACAGTCGTGATTTCAGCACCAAACGAAATTTCAGTCGTCCTCAGTCGACCTAGAGGCCAAATACAAATCCCAGATTGTTGTTTTCCGCAATACTCGCTTGGCATGTAGGGCAATGTGTCTTTAAACTGTTCTGAAAGTTTCGTTTAGATTGAAACATTTGTTTTCGAGAATGGCTAGTTTGAAATTTGAATTTAGTCGCCCCCACGTCATTTGCTCTCTAAGAATTTTACTCGGAATTTAAAGAATAACGCAGAGCACAACTGCGGTCACTGGGTATTGATGAACTGGCGCTCTGTGTAGTTAATCAGTACATATAGCCACCAAGAAGTGTGCTGCCATAGATTATAGTCCATAGATATAATCGATGGTACTGCATACCATCCTTCGTTTTGAAATTAGTCGCCCCCACATAATTTGTCCCCTAAGGGCGCGGCTTGAAGAATGACACAAGAGTACAACTGCGGTTAGCAGTTGTTGACACAAGCTGAGAGTAATTAGCACATGTAGCTAGCTTAAAAGGAAGTGTGCAAAATCGCCTAATACAATTGTCACCATGCATTATTGCATTTTATAGCACCCCCACACAAAATTACACATGTAATTACAACATACAGAGGAGACACATGAATACCAAACACTTTTCACAACAATAATGTAAGAATTGTACAATAATGACTGTAATATAACTGCTATGCAAATGTTTTCCAGTGGCCCGCCATGGTAGCAAGTCTCACATGACGGCATGTATATTCATCCAAACACAATGGGAGTAACGAGTAAATATGATGACAACAAGTTGATATGACTCCATTTGTAGAATCCAGATAAGTGGGTGTGGCTCCAGTATGTCTAAACAGTTAACAAACATTCCTGTTATAAATACGTGCTAGAGTTGCAATATAATAGTATAGTATTTAAATGCAATAATACATAGTCTCCATTGCATCATTATCAAACGACACTAAGTGGAGGATATTGTTGCATCTCTAGTATGTACACTCTATCAGTACAACCTATCTTAATGGCCACTAGTATAGAAAGACAACCACTCTTGAAAAGCCAATTCCAATTGAGAATTTATACACTGTTACCTACTGAATGAGTGAAGGTGGCAATAAACAAGTTACACCGTAATTTATACACGTGATCTGATCCTGTATATTCTGTCAGTGGATGAGATCCACTTGGCCAGGACAAAATGTGACTCAAGTGCCCTGGATGATCCATACTCAACCAACTTATGACCCAGTGGCACAATGGAACTGACTATTTATAGAGAATACAATTATATTTATTTCTAAGATGTGTGGATGTGTGGACACATTACAACACATTACATGTACATACAAGACATGCTACGTACTGTTTTAACATTTCAAGTCACCACATTATACACGTACCAGTCAACAATGCTTCATAGTGACCATCAGTAAACCTGAAGAAAAGTTACGAAAAATAAAAATTCACATAAGTACAATGAAACCTCATTAATATGGCAGGCTGTGGGACCAAAAAATTTGGCCTGAATAACAAGGTGGCCTTATTAATGAGGTCATAAGTAATGCTTAGCTATATTTGGGACCTACTAGAGGTGGCCAATATAATGAGGTGGTCTTATTAAAGAGGTGGCCACTAAGTGAGGTTTCACTGTACATATAGTTCACAATATTGTGAACAATATTAATGGTTAACAATATACACTGAAACCTGCAGGTCACTTCTTGTGGAAGATTGCTCTCTACACAAAATGACACATTCAGAGATTGTATTTAGATGGATGATCAGTAACGCATTGTGACTTCAGTACTCGTGATGTGTCACTGCTAGGCAGCAACCATATACACAGCACTACCACATCACACTTGCTCGCACACACAATTTTGCTAAAGATTTTACAAATTGATAATTAAGGGGTGTGGCAACTAGCTGTTTCGCTCGCAAGACTGTGTGGCAGCTGTTTCCCTTCTGTACAAGTGGCCACCAAGACAGGTCCACTGTGGATGAAAGCCAGGCATTAGATATTTGGTATTTCATGTGTTGAAGATATTCCAGGGCTTCTGGTAGTATCAACTCTCACCACAGTTTAACTCAGGCAGTGTTGTGGTCACCACTAAACTACTGGAATGCTGTGTTATGTTCATCTTATGCTTGGCTACTATATTGTAGAACTGAAATGGATACTCTGAAAAATATATCCTATGGATGACTTCATCACTTTCTTCATCAGGAGCTTATAAGGACCAATAGTGAAACTTTTTACACTTGAGGCTGACAGTCAACTGCCTATGTCTGAAGCAGTGCTTTTGGTGCTCTAACAGATTGGCTGCCCCCTTGCTGCCAGCACTCACTGTCTCATACGCTGTCATACACTAAATCCATCTCTATAGCCAGTTAGAACAGCATGCTTCTTACCTTTTTTAAGGACGCATAATGCGGCCACCTCTTTAAAAGGCAAGGTTAGAAATTTTGTCCTTACGGCCTGAATAATGACCAGTTTTCACTGTACTATTAGTGATTAGTGATCATGGGGGATTATTTATTAAGATACTAAGATACACAAACGCTACAACCTCTAAATATAGCAGTAAATTTTTTACCCTGGTCCAATGTCTCGTAATAATCGTGACTTCGTGAGAGACTCTCAGACTGTGACAAATACATGTTTATCATGATATGTGCTAATCGCCTTTTTACAATTAAGTTTTACAACACAAATACATGTATAGTTAAACTCACCAATTGCGACTAAATCCCTTCAACACGAAAAGACAAGTAATGAGACAACCTTGGAGACAACAGCCACACAAGCCTATTCTGGTGCGTTTATTTAGTAGTAATATAAATTTTAAAGGCGTTTATTTACAACAGGACATAATTACGCGCCCCTCTATTGTCTCTGTACATACTTGCCTTTTCTTTACTATTCTCATTTCATTTCACAAGATCTCTTGGCAGGGGCATAGCTTCTTCACTTGAATTAGTCAATGCTTGAAGTAGATCGAGATACTCTAATAGAACAGTCACATTTCTACAAGTGCCATATTTTTATATTGTAAAGTCTGTAAGTAGCTAGTAATTTAAACTATACAATCCGATGCTAAGCAGAAGTTGTAACTATGCTAAATATTGATTGCTGTGTTACAGCTGTTTTGTGACTGCTCTAATAGAGTATCTTGATCCTTTCAATGCAGTACAAGATGAAAGGCAAAGTGTTGTTAAGGGTTTACTAGTTAAAATGGGTGTTAGTTGACTGCAGTTGCATGCCACTAACAGGGCCGTCCAGAGAAATTAGAGGGCCCAGGGAAAAGAGTTAAAGAGGGGCCCAGGGAAAAGAGTTAAAGAGGGGCCCAAGGGCAAGGAAGGGTCTAGATCCTGACTGCTCTATTAGAGTATATCGATCTTTCTTTAAACAGGTATTCAAGTGGCCCCTTTCGGGCTGTGGCAGGGGGCAAAATACCCCAGTTATCCCCAATGTGGGCGGCCCTGGCCACTAAAATTACAGTTATATTTTAATATTCTGTCACTGTAATCTGGGGTTTCTGTCAAAACCATGGAAACTCACCTACTGTTATCAACAGTGCATTGCTTATTCTAACAAAAAGTATTGAAATCCCATCCAAAAACAGCTTATAGCTGTAAAAAAAGTGCGCGTCCAAGTAAAGCAGAGTTAACTGCAACAAAAAGTAATGATATCATAATGCGGCCATGTGCGAGGTGTGCAAGTTGTAAAATTAATATTAGCTAATCAGATAATACAATGTTATTGTTAAAGTGTTAATGAGAACTATGTGATGCTGCTAATTTTTAAGTGTGTGAGCATCTTCATAAATGCCACATAAATTTAATTCTCAATAAAGCAATGTGTATAGATTCTCTGATAGTAATAAATAGTTTGACTTTGGCCGCCTTTCCAGTATACAGCAATGCTACGAACAAAGGAAAGGTGGCCAAACTCAAACTATTTATTACTATCAGAGAATCTATACACATTGCTTTATTGAGAATTAAATTTATGTGGCATTTATGAAGATGCTCACACACTTAAAAACTAGCAGCATCACATAGTTCTCATTAACACTTTAACAATAACATTGTATTATCTGATTAGCTAATATTAATTTTACAACTTGCACACCTCGCACATGGCCGCATTATGATATCATTACTTTTTGTTGCAGTTAACTCTGCTTTACTTGGACGCGCACTTTTTTTACAGCTATAAGCTGTTTTTGGATGGGTATATTTTCATCGAATAATCGATATTATTGATTAATTGTGAGAGCCCTATTTCTGAGTGACCCGGATAACACTTTGATTTGGTAAAATAGCCTGTTCTGTTGTATTCTTTGTAATAGAACCTTAACTTGATACTAACTGACTCAGAGTAATGGTCCAATTTGAAGACTTGTTGAAGTGTTTTACACTGTGTGTTGCTGTTTGTAGAAGTACATGGAGCCGTGCTCATGCATGTGTCAGTTGTTGCTACATGCAAACAGGAATGGATGAAAGTTTAGTTATTGCAATTACAGTTAAGCTTGATAGTGTACAGTAGTACTGTATGGTACATAGGGATTATAAAAGTTTGTACTTCACCACAAAAAAATGACCAGAAATAGCCTTGGCCATATTGGTTATGTATACATACATATATAGTCAAGCCCAAGCGACCTTTACTGTAACCCGTATGCGTGTACGAAAAATACAGTACGAGGGGTGTGTCGAGAGGCTAATACAGCACGAGGCGAAGCCGAGTGCTGTATTTTCCTCAAGACACCCTCGAGTACTGTATTTTTTGTACACACAAGCAAGGCGATGCTTTAAGTGTTATATTTTACTTTCCGGTCGTGTCTGGCACGGAGCAATTTTCTCTAGTACTCAAACCGCTGCGAGTTTTGGTGATTAGGATATCAGTAAGTGTTTAACTAATCTATTTCTAGTTGTAGAACAAACTAATAGGATTAGTTTGGCTAGTTTTAGCAATTTACAATGTCACACACGTGATCAATCATGCTGTCTTAGTGGAGCCGTGTTTAAAAAGCTTCGTGATCAGACGATCAGTAAATGTTTATACAATCTATTCGTAGCCATAGAACGAACTCGTAGGATTAGTTTGGATGGTTTTAGTGATTTACAGTGTGTTGTTTATGTAACATTCCACAAATAAATTCTTCTCCTAACTGTACTGTATTTGCCCAAGTGTGCTGTATTTGCCCTAATAAGTGCATGACTGTACTGTATTTTCCCAATCAGCTGCATAGTTGTACTGTATGACTCATACAGTACAGTTATGCAGTTGATTAGTACTGTATGGAGAATACGATATGTGGCATCACTTTGATCCTCCCATGCAAAGTACAATATAACTCAATGTACCACTCTGCGTGGGAAGTTCAAAGGCACCGCCAGTGCTATAATTTGTATATTGCACTGCTGCAGACCGCAGCGAGTGCATTATAACTTATAACACACTGGTTGCGGTTTTGTAGACCACAACGAGTGCATTATAAGGTATAATGCACCAACCGCGGTGCAATATACAGATATTGCACTGGCTGCGGTTTTGTGCAGCATAGCACAAGTGCCGATGGCGAAGACCACTATGACACCTCACCTAATAGGTGGAAAGACACTTCACAGATCACTCGAATTCTTTTATAGCCTGACATGTAAAGGTCGATTGTGGGCCATAACGTCACCAATACGTATAATGTTTACAAGCAGCCAATGGCGATCGAAAAAGCCAACACGGGTGGCAACAACTCTAGTCTACATATATATAAACGTACTTATACACCTTACTAGTCTGGTGCCATCTTAGCCCAGATTAAACTGTAGTCCACTTCGACAATGACTCAATAAAACAAATATATTCTAAATAATACTAACCTTTACGTTCGATTGTGGTAACCAGTTTTGTCATGCCACCAAATTCGAGTTTAGCCAGTGTGAATAGTAAGAATTAGACTAGTATCGTTTAATAGTTAGGTTTTGTTTACTTAAACCGTCTATTTAGCTGCTTTTTTTCCTCGAGAGAATCACTATGACGATTAGTCTGGTGCTTAGTCTATATGGCACGCTGGCATGCTGAGCACTACATGATGAGAGTCGAACAGTGAATGCAGGTTAGTGATATAACCCATAGTGTACTAGCTTTCAATATCTCAGGTGGCTGCAGTACTGCAGGGGGAACGTCATCGCAACGTCCGGCTTGGTTACCCACAATCGATGTTAGAAACCTGGCCTTTATAAGTGTTACAGCTGTCTTGTGAGACTCTCCCCACCTATTAGGTGAGTGGTACATAACAGTTATACAACGTGCACTCGTGCTCTGCCTGTATAAACGCACTTGCCTTCGGGCCTGACGGCCCTCAGGCTTGTGCGTTTATATCAGGCAGAGCACTCGTGGCCGTTGTATAACTATATAATAATGGATGCTATATACTCATTTCCCACTGTTAGATGTTAGTTCAGCCCAACATGTGCCTTTTGGCATGCTGCATAAAAAGGGTGTGGAGAAAAATAAAATTATATTAAATCAATATTCAAGGTAAAGCTTTTATACACTTTGCATTAGCACATGTATCCTATCATTGCAGTTACAAACCCAATGGAAGTCATTAGCTACTACTACTCATACTTGGAAACTCACATGGATGCTGACTCAGTCAGTCACTTAATGCACTATAGATGGAGATTTTCATGTCATCTCTAATGCTCCTACTGATTTGAAAATGAATTGTCTAATATTACATTATATTAAAATGATGGGAATGGATCACTTGTTGCAATTTTGTAACATACTGAAGGACCTAGAAACACAGAGAGTGATCGGTGAAAGCTTGGAATCATGTAAGTTTTCAAATGTAGTTACGTACATGTATGTATGTGGCATTTTGGGTAAGAGTGTTGTAATAGGTGGCAATGTTGATAAAATTGAAGTGCCCAATTATAAAATGAGGAGACATGGCTTTTTAAATAAAGGTCTGGCAAAAGCACACATTGTGAAATGATGGTGAAAAGGATTTTTTGTATATGTGACCTAATTTTAGAAAATCATTGATATCTGCACATTTTTCAAAATTCATTTGTTCTTTGTTATCTATAGAGACAGAGGAATGGACTGGCTAAGTTTCAGCTTCATAAGTTGAGCAGTGTGGGAATACAGCACTATACAGCCGGATCAGCAAATAAATTGATATGTGCAGAAGCTATCAAGAAAATAATCTACAGGCACTTACATAAATCATCATGGCTTACTAATACAACAGCGTACGGAGTTGAATCTTGGCTCATTGTGTTCGCCATGAATTTGTAAATCCACCAAGGTATAGCTTTTGTCCAAAGTATGTTTCCGTGTTTGAGAAGGAAAGCAAATTCACTGAAGAAGGATTGTCGGTAAATTTGTTGTGACCGCAATGTAAACAAATGTCCATAACACAGAAACCCTTCTGTGTAGGGAGATGAAACAAAGATTTTTGTACTCCTTATGAACATGCAAACACGATGATGCCCAGGATTTATCCATTAGGGTGTTAATTTACGGACCAGTGAGATGATAAAAACTTGTGTAAATTTTTTTTTCTGGAGCTTGCATTATTAAATTATTTAATTTTTAATTTTTTATGTGTTTTATTACAAAAGTACTATTGTGCGTAGATCAACAGTTTTCCAAAAGTCGGTCACATATAGAGTATTTAAATTTTTTTAGTGATGGAATCAACATGGTCGACAATTATCAACTGCAACGATGTATAACTTTAAACCATGCATGATCCGTATAGCTAGTATGCAGGTAGGCTGTGTGTGTGGGCTTAAAATTAGTTCAGGAAAATTATGTCTTTACATATGTGACTGAATGTGACAAAACCCGGCTTCGACGCACAAAGCTTCGTTAGGAGATATGGCGATTTTAAGTAATCGTTGTGTTATAACTTCCCAGTGCGTACAGCTGTGCAATCAAAATTTGCACCAAGTATGCATCTATTTACTAGCTATCACTGAGTGGGTATATACATTTCTGATACCCAAAATTAGCCCTGTTTTGGGCAGCTTTTCTTGAGCGGTTAATAATATCACAGGTGGTAGTAATAGGGTAGGAGGGTGGGGGGCGGTGGGTGGGCTTAATATAGGGGTATAAAATGAAGTAAGAAGACGATTGGAATCCAGAGACCAAGTTTGGGCTCTCCATGGCCCTCCATGGCCCTCAAATCACTCCAAATTGACTGAGAACGCTATTGGCAAGCTCTCTGTGAAGTCCCAGCTTACTACACACCATTATCACAAAACCATGGCCATTCAATGGCACCAATCTCCCACTCGTGGCTTTGACAGGGTCGGAAGAAAGCTGCCACAGAAACCAGACTTGCCAGTCCTGAAGGAAGTACAGTGTGGAATATGATAGTGTATTAGGCTATCAATCCATTTCTGGTAAAAACGTAAGTTTGATTTTGTGTGTGTGGAAGCCTTGTTATGTGAAATCCGGTCACATATGTGTGTGTCCACATGTCAGTGTGAGCAAAAGCAGTAAGTCTGAAGAAATTCCAGTCTTTGAATACACATGGACTGGTATGAATGTGTGTCCCATCTTTGTAACATGCGGTCTGATCAAGCTCTTTTCCATGTTTTGTACGAGCAAAAAGTCTTGTATTGTGTAACTGGATCAACTTAAACAGTAGATGTAACTCATAATAAAAGCTTTCTATATCATACTGTAACCACAAATATTGGCTAATAAGAAAACACAATACAGAATAAAGACAGTTAAGGAGATACTTTATGTGATTTAAAGGTATTATTTATTGTGTAGTACATACCGTATCTGTAATAACCACAAGTAAAAGCTGTCTGTGTTGATGTTTAGAAGTAGTATGTAGCGCAACATCAACTTGTTCAGAATGACATGATGATTAAAATAATCATTTCAGCATCATTAAAATTAATTCTTGATTACCATCTTTTTCACAACTTACACTGGAATTTTTAAGAATTGCAGGACACACACACTAATATGTACATGTACTGTATGTGCACCTGTGTGTGCACTCTACATATGTATATTGGAGTTTGTACAGTGACAATAAACATATGCAACATATACCCTTAGACTATGGTGAGGTGTATATTTTATCATGTGTCTCACATATGTACTGTATACATACATGTACGTAATAGTGGTATCTGTGATATTTTTACAGCTCTGAAAAGTATTCAGCCTTCTTCACCCACTGTATATACTTCAAATGATATTTTCCAATGTCCAGATGTTGGCTTCAAAGTATGTAATATTATATATGTGACCTAATTTAGAAAACCGTTGATATCCGCACAATTTTCAAAATACATTTTATTTGTTCTTTGTATTCTACATGGACAGAGGAATGGCGTAGCTAAGTTCCAGCCTCCTAAGTTAAGCAGTGTTGGAAATACAGCACTAGACAGCTGGACGAGCAAGTAAATTGATATGTGCAGAAGCTACCGAGAAAAGAATCTACAGGCGCACACATAAACCATCATAACTTACTCATAAAATGATGTACGGAATTGAATCTTGGCTCATTGTGTTTGCCATGAATTTTTGCATCCACCAAGGTATAGTTTGTCCCTAGGCATGCTTCTGTGTTTGAGAAGGAAGGCAAATTCACTGAAAAATGATCGTCGGTAAATTCTTTCGTCACCGCAACGTAAACAAACGTCTGTAACTTTGAAATCCTTTCGTGTACAGAGATGAAACAAAGATTTTTGTACTCCCTATGAACAGGTGAACACGATGATGCCTAGGATTTATCCATTGTAGGCTTAATTCGCCCACCAGTGAGGCAATAAAAACTTGCATAATTTTTTTTCTGGAGCTTGCATTTTTTACCCATAGTTTTTAAATGCATTTTATTACAAAAGTACTATTGTACGGATATCGACGGTTTTCCAAAATTCGGTCACATATTTATATGTGTGTGTCATATAAGGGATCATGAAGGTCTGGGCTTTTCTGGCCAAAAGTATCACCCTTAAACTAGCCTTACAATACCTTCATCGTGTCTTGGCAGTATTGTTTAGATATAACCAAACCCAAAAGTGCCTTCAGTATGACCTGAAACACAACTGAAACCAAATTTTAAACAAAAATTTATTCAGTAGAATTTTTTACTGGGTCGCTGGCTGGCTGGCTGGCTGGCTGGCTGGCTGGCTGGCTGGCTGGCTGGCTGGCTGGCTGGCTGGCTGGGCTGACTGGCTGGGCTGACTGGCTGGGCTGACTGGCTGGGCTGACTGGCTGGGCTGACTGGCTGGGCTGACTGGCTGGGCTGACTGGCTGGGCTGACTGGCTGGGCTGACTGGCTGGGCTGACTGGCTGGGCTGACTGGCTGGGCTGACTGGCTGGGCTGACTGGCTGGGCTGACTGGCTGGGCTGACTGGCTGGGCTGACTGGCTGGGCTGACTGGCTGGGCTGACTGGCTGGGCTGACTGGCTGGGCTGACTGGCTGGGCTGACTGGCTGGGCTGACTGGCTGGGCTGACTGGCTGGGCTGACTGGCTGGGCTGACTGGCTGGGCTAGCTGGGCTGGCTGACAAGTGTAACTCGATAATGGCTAAAGCTGACTGGCTTGATTTTCTTTCAGTATTCGACGTCATTTCAGCCCAACTGGTGCTTTTTGAAGTACCGTAGTATGTACAATGCATGCTTCATGGGCTTACCTGTGTCCTCCTTTCTGTCCCATTTATCTTTGCTTGCAACACAAGGTGTCAGTTTGCGGTAACACCGCATGGTGACTTTCCTCTACCTTTGTAACGGGAATTGTTGGAGTTTTGTTGTGACTGGATTGATTGCAGAGGTCATTGTCCTCATGTTCTTCATTTATAATGGGCAGAGCGTAGCTGAAAACAAAGTGTAATGGCCACTTCACCAATTCAGTAATTGATAGGTGGGGCACATTTTCTGATGAAATAAGTCTTTCCAGTGCGCACGGGTTCACCAGTCATTAAAAAATATACAAACAAGTATAAGAAAAATAAGTTCGATTAAGGATTATAGAAATAAAAGTAGTAAAACAAGGGAGGTTGCCTACACCTGAAGATATACTAGTGAAATGTAATCCCTGATTCAGTAGTCAGTACTTGTTTGTTTACTTACAGTATCTGTAACATTATTATGACTAGTGAGCCCACATGTACTGGAAAGAATGACACCAGACTTATCACTTTCTACCAATCTGCACCCCAACTATCAATTATTGAAATAGCGAAGTAGCTATTACGCTTCATTTTCAGCTATGTTCAGCCCGCAAAGAACATTGCAATTGAAGAACACTAGAAGAGCTTCTGCGATTAACCCAGTCACAACAGAAAACTTGGACGATTCACAGGAAAGCCATCACGCAGTGCTACCGAGAATCAACACCAGCAAAGATAAGTGGGACACAAAGGAAGACACAGGTAAGTCCATGAAGCAAGCATTGTGCATACTGTGGTATGCCAAAAGGCACCAGTAGGGCTAAAGAGTGACATCAAACAGTGAAAAAATCAAGCTCGTAGCCTTAGCCATTATCAAGTTACACTTAACTGAAGGCATCAGTCATGCAGTTAGTCAGTAGAAAATTCCACTAAATGTAAAAAAAAATTGTAGTGCCATCTTGTAAACATTTTGGGTCATATTGAAGGCACTTTTGGGTTTGTTTATACCTCACCAATACTACCGACGCATCATGAAGGTATTGTGAGGCTGGTTTTAGTGTGATATTTTTGGCCAGAAAAGCCCAAACTTTTGTGATCCCTAATATACAGCACCGTATGATGCTTATTTCAACAGCTGCATTGCATAGGTACCCTATTAGTATATACAATGAAACTTACAGTACTGTAGATCAGGAAATATTCGACAGTAAGAATATTTCATGGTTGCCTCTACCAACAAAAATAAATTACGTGAGATATTTTCACTCTTGAATATTTTCTATTTGCAAAATATTTTTTTGGAGGTTGATCCGTCAAAACCAAGGTCGAAGTACTTGAGGAATGAATATGCTGTTGGAGAAGAAAGACTAGTGGCCTATCGTCAGGGTTCCAATATCTTCCAGAATAAGTTTGCATGCCACTGTAGCCGCAAATTTAATATAATTATAGTGACTAGCTAGCTAGTCAAGGCTGCCAGTTCAATGTACAACAGGTACCTGTATATCAACTTTTATCGTATCTTGCACACTCATTTCTGGACGAAATTATTTGCCGTACAGAATAATTTGCTGGTAAAATATTTCATGGCTTGGGCTGTCGACGGAAATAAAACACATCAAATTTATTTTTACTTATCTTGAATGAAAATTTCTAATTTACGGTATGTTAGTACTGTATAGTTATACATATAAGATGAGCTTATGTATATATTCTATTATTACTCATTCTTCATTGTACATAAGACTAGTACATTTACTCTGTGATCTTTATTACATGCAGATGAGTCCATGGATGGAGTCACAAAATATAAAATTGATATTTTTCAATTTGGTGGAGAGATTGTTTTCCTGTGATGATGTTATGCCATTCAAAGAAAGTTGCAATTTATTAGCCTGCAACAATCCACAAATTCAGTTATTTAGTGAAGAATATTTACTGAAGTTAAGTCATTGTGAATTAAATCACTTGAAATTATTGCTATTTCCTCACATGACGTGGTTAGACAACTCATTGCTTAAAGAGCTGATAGAATCAAGCAAAAACCAAGAAGCTAAAAATCTTCTGAATGAATTTTGTTTATCAATTGATTACACTCTACCGATCAAATCATTTCCCATTCCAACTCCATCTCAACTGATAATACCACTTGATGACAGTGACCATGCTTTGATAACTACAAAATGTGACTGTGGTATTGCTGAGGCTAAATTGTTGTATGTGATTGATGTTAAGAAAGAACTGATGCAGAAATTTGGAATCACTGAGCATGCACTTCAGCTTACTGCAATATCTGAAGAGCAAAATGTTATATATTGGATGGTACCAAAATGTGTTACATCAATAATAGAAGAGAAACTAACTCAAACTCACATTATCCTAGATAATCAACCAAATTCCTTACTTACAAGGATCATACGTATTACTGTGTTACCTAGTGTTTGTTCTCTTGACATTAATGATGAGAAACTTTCTAAATTTGGTCCTTTATACTTCTTTGATGCTCCTAATAGTTATGTAAGTACACATGAGTTTCATGTACAGTAATAAATTTTATTTGTATAAAAGCCCAGGTTTCATGTGTGAGATTGGAGTTTAATGTAGAACATCATAAATGTCTATGTACAGATAATTATACAGTACGGTATTACTATACTGTATATTAGGGATCATGGAAATTTGGGATTTTCTGGCCAAAAATATCACAGCTTCAAAATACTATCCTGGAACCTTGACAGGTAAAACAAAGCCCAAAAGTTCCTTCAGTACAATCCTAAACGCCTCCATTAGATTGTTATGAACTTTTTTTAAAATTTATTCTATGGAATCTTCTACTGGCTAACTGCCTACGTACCTGCCTTATTCCTTCAGACAAGTGTAACTTGATAGCTAACGGCTAAGGCTATGGAATTAATTTTATCACTGTTTGACATCGCTTCATCCCAAGACATGCCTTATGGCATATGGCAGTATGTACAATACATGCATCATGGACTTACCTTTATCCTTCTTTGTGTCCCATTTCTTTTTTCTGACAACCCAAGGTGTCGATTCACCATAGCATGATGCATGGCTTCCCTATGTTTGTAAACGGGAATCATCCGTACAATTATTTTCTATGGTGACTGGATTGATTGTAGTGATGCTTCTAGTTTTTTAACTCCAGTAATAAATTACAATTAGGCACTTCTAGTACTGACCTTTGTTCGTAACACTGTGTAACAGGCTAATAATAGGTGAAAACAAGCCAGTTTACTTGCAGGCAGTAATTGATAGTTGGGGCGTGCAAATCGTCTGTATTATTCGTGGTGACTGCATTGATTGTAGAGGCGCTTGTCCTACTGTTCTTTATTTGTAGTGCTGTATAACTGCCTGAACATAACTGAAAGTGAAGCGTAATGGACACTCCACTTTTGAGTCAGTAATTGTTAACTGGGGCGTGCATTCAGACGAAAACTTTGTCTCTGGCACCATCCTTTCTTTTGGTGCAGTATGCATGAATTTTCACCAATCATAATAATGTTTCAAAAAAGTAACAAAGAAGTAAAAGGAAAAACTAGGAATTTTAAGTCCAATTAGAGATTTATAGAAAAAAAAGTTGAGAAACAATGGAGGCCACTACACCTGCAGATATACTAGTAAACATTTAATCCCTAATTCAGTCATGTGTATAGACTGAAGTAAGGATTAAATTAAATTTAATGATCTGCAAGCGACCTCCCTTGTTTTCCAACTTTTTTCTCTATGACCTTAGTCAAACTTAAAATTCCTATTTTTCCTTATACTTGCATATGCTAATGTTTTATTTATACTATTGCATTGGCTTTTGGTGTTTGTAAAGTATTTGTCAGATGTTTTAAACTGTTTTTCAAACCATTGCAACCAAATTTATGGATAAATTGTCACATTCTAGATTCACTGTGTGCTGAGTTGCTTGCATTTCACAAAGCTCATTATAACTTTTGAAGTAAATGGAATTTTAAGTACTGTATTCTGTTTTTACTAATTTTAGAGCTGTTGTAATACTCTGTTAAGATACCAAATTTTACACCACTTGAATATAACCAAAAAGTTTATTGACAGGACAGTTAGGCACATAACTGAATTGAGTGACTATGTGCCCGAGATGTTCTGCACTATTTAACAAATCTGTGGGTGTCTAATAAAGCTTGGGGTGAGGCTTTGTTAGTCACTCTATTCACTCTATTGTAGAGTGACTAACAGCCAAACTACATCTGTGTTGATAATCATTTGTTATAAGGTGGTAACATACACTGTATTAGAGTAGTGAGAGCATACGGAGCTGGTCTGCTTTCTGGATGCATGGTGAAAATAGTTTGTATTCATCCACACATTTTTGAAACAGGTCCACCTGTAAGTTAGTATGGCAAGGCTGAACTGTTTTCTTTCTATATAACTGTGTCAGAAAAACTGTACTAGTTGTATTGTTATAAATGATTAATGACTTAACAATATAATAACAACATGCACAGATCAAGTACAATCACGTGAGCTAATTCTAACTAATGTTTCAGTCTCTATAATTATAATGTCCACCACCACTACTTCCCTTCTTAAGTATAATTATCTGGGGACCATTTTTGTTGGTGGCTTAGAAACACGACCACTTCTAGTGGTTACTCAGCAGTTAGTACAATTGTCAGTATCACTGAATTGTCAAGTAAGTGATGTAAGTGTACCCAATTCCTTTTAATAATGCCAGTTTGAACAGAAACAATGTAATAGCTGGGAGCTACTGGCTCAAAAACCACTCCAGTACTATTGTGGTCAGGTATCCATATTTGTTCACCTATCAAGCTCTTGAACATTGTTAAAATCTTTCTCTGTTCCTCCATAGATATGAGAGAGAAGGGATAGGCAACCGAGCGCGCGCCGTGTATATCTACCATTGATTGTGGTTGAAGCACTCCTCGGTATTGATTAAATCCATGCGGACAGGATGGCAGTTTGTGGTTTAGTCGTCTTACAGTTGATTTCAACCACCTTGTGGTATTGTAGTTGATATACAAGACTTTTAATGCTTCTGGCTTCTGTTGTTTAATTGTCTTGGGTGGTTTTCATCGCCATTTACGATTTTGATCATCAATGGGTAACTCCGTTTTTTGTCTACCTGTTACAAAGAACAGAAGTCTAGTTCCACTGGGGAAATAGTGCTGAAGTCTTCGCAATACTTTGAAGTTTTGCACAGTACCACTGAAAGATGTTTCTCGCATAACAGCACTTGTGTTGAAGTTGATAAATCATGGAGTAGTATTTTAAAGAACCGAGATGAGACTGCCAAATGGCATTAATCAAGCGGAATAATAAAATGAAGTACACCATGCAAAACTATGTTACTTTAGGGTTACTGTGGCATTGTTTGCCAGTCGAAAGTGAACTTACCATGAACACAACAGGTACACAAAAAAATCGTGTCAACTGAGATTAAAATGATTGATGGCGGAAAAAACTCACAACAAGACTTACAATACGAGTTTGCCTAGAACTTGTAAAACATAAAGAGATTGTCATGAAATACTCCACGCCCGTAGAAAGTAGTCCAGAGCAGAAGACACCATTTTGGCCTCATGAATTCACCAACGGGGGAGTGTTTCAGGGTGCGCGCTAGTTTCTAATCCCTGTACTTTAATATCTATGGTTCCTCCTCCTTTATTTTAATGGCAGTCAAGTACTGAAGGTACTAAATGAGCATTGGTAGCTGGTAAATCTGTTCATAAACAGTGATTCATCAACAGTTCTGCTGGGCTGTAACCATTTTCCAGTGGGGTAGTAAGGTATGTCATTATAGCCATATATGGGTCATTGGTTTTCTTCAACAGGTTTGCACAGCCCTTTTTGCTTCGCTATTTGATTGGGAAAATTTTGGACTGCTTATTGTGTGCTGGAACCCATAATTATCAGCAAACTGTTTGAATTCTATTGAAGAATACTGTGGCCCTCTGCCAGAATGATTTCTTGTGGAATACCATATCTGGCAAAATAGGATTTGGTATGTTGGCTAACTGTGGATGATGATGTATTAGAGAGTTTGGCTGTCTCGATGTATCTTGAACAGTAATCGACAATCAATAAGTAAACTGAACTTTCCAATGAAATAAATCAGTTGCGACTTTCTGCCATGGTAGGGATGGGAATGTTGAATGCATCAGTGCTTCTGGAAGTTTGCATCTCTGTTTTGTACAATTGTTCACCACAGCACCACAGTCTGCCAGGTGATGATTTAACCCTAACCACCACACTGACTGTTGAGCTTCTCTGAGAAGGAGATTCTGTTGAACTGTCAATTCACCAGCAACTTGCACATAGACTGGTAATAGCTGAGTGATCCTGAAGTGCTCCCAAAAACTGATTGTCAGGTTCTGCTTCTAAGGTGGTCTAGTTGCTTAGACCTGCATAGTGACTGATAGTGCCCTTTTTGAAGCATTTCTGGCATATAGCTTCTCTGGATGGACAGTCTTGTTTCCTGTGTGAAGGTGTTTTGCCACACCTGGAGCAAGCTTTTGTTGTGGTTATGCATCAGTGTGAAGGAACTTGACTTGAGAAATATTTGTGCTTAAACTGGTCACATGTGGTTTTCTTGTGGGTCTCTCCACGTCTCTGTGAGTTAATAGCATCCGCTGTGGGTAATTTGCAATCACTTCTAACCACATCTTGCTGGTTCTTTATGGTTTCAGTCTGTCTGGCAGTTGTTGTCAGCATTTTCCACTGTTAATTCCGGATCCATTTGTAATTTCATAGAGAGATTGACATCCACTAAACCAACAAACATTCTGTTCCAGAGTATCTCGTCTCAAAGGGTACCATGGTCGCAATGTTCAGCAAGGCAATGTAATGCAGTAATAAAAGAATGCACTTTCGTCCCTCTCTTGCCGTCTTTGATTGAATTTAGCACATTCAAAGATTGGGTTTCTATGTTTAGTCCTTCCAACTTTCCTTTGACAGTATTGTAGGATCTCTTTTCATCCGCAGTTAGGTTAAACAATCAAAAAATGTGACTGGGCCTGCGAAA
This sequence comes from Dysidea avara, assembly GCF_963678975.1. Taxonomy (NCBI): domain Eukaryota; kingdom Metazoa; phylum Porifera; class Demospongiae; order Dictyoceratida; family Dysideidae; genus Dysidea; species Dysidea avara. Next base: position 44,488,499 of record NC_089273.1, read on the forward strand.
ACAGGGAATGTGGGCACAAACTACACCCTGTCACTCTACAGGTCATATCTTAGTGCTGGAAAAGTATATTTCCATTCTGTAACTGGCATCACGATGCCCATTAAATGCTTACTAATACCTGAAACTTGCAGGTCCATAGCATAACGGTGCAAAAAGTTATGAGTGATGAATCTTTAAAAACGTAGGCAAAAATCGTGTGCCCACATGCCCTATTTTTGCAGGCCTGGTCACAAATGTTGTCCGATTCATCACCCATACAGGACAGAAGAGTGTTTACTTGGTTACGTTGTGCCTTTCTGTCGAGCCCTGATAATTCTTGAAACCTTTCAAATCATCGGATCCACTTAGGCCATTCATCGGGCTGTGTGAAATTAAACTGTTCTGGCAGAGCAATTTGAAGAGCAGCCATCTTTGAATTAGTAGGCCAGTTTCACTTATCTCAATAAGTTTCTATCCGAATTCTGACACCATGTATTGTTATAAATGATCAATGACTAAACAATATACCAAAATGTACAAATCAAGTACAATCACGTGAGCTAATTCTAATTAATGTTTCAATCTCTATATAATTTTCGCCACCACATTAGTTAACACAATGGTGAATTGACATCTGGCTTTGTGAGTGTGCCAGCAAAAAGTGGAACTTTATTGTAATTTCAGGAACCAGACCAGCTGTGCTCTCATCCTTCTAGTATAGTACAATCTAATATGCAATTTTTATGCATTATGGCAATGAATTATTGCAAAACGTTTTAAAGCACATCTAATGTGATTATTTGTGCAACTGCTGTATTGCAGAATAAGTAAAACTTATCTATTCCACATTTTATATAGTCTATTATCTAATCCAAAACAGCCAAGCTGTAAAAAAAGAGTGTGACCCCCAAAAAGGCTATGGTGAAAAAAGATGTGAAATCCAAGGTGGCGGCCAAGAAATGGCTGTGATGGTAGGTTAATGGTAAAAATTTTAATAACAACAATTCAGGTGAATTTTTGTGCCGCTTGGTCTTGGCACAAAATTCACCTGAATTGTCATTATTAAAATTTTTACCATTAACCTACTATCACAGCCATTTCTTGGCCGCCACCTTGGATTTCACATCTTTTTTCACCATAGCCTTTTTGAGGGCTGCACTCTTTTTTTACAGCTTGGCTGTTTTGGATTAGATTTCCCTTCTTTTTGTATTTGTATACCCCAAAGCCGACCTATGGCCGGCTTTGAGGTTTTTTTAACCTATCTTTTTCTCTTTACCACAGGAAGAAGAAAAAGATGAAACAAATGTTGAATACTTTAAATATTTCTGATTTTATCAATAAATGTACGTTTTATATATGTAATACATATATTTATTACAGAACTTTCCATGTTGATTTCTTTGTAACTGAACACTGTATATATAATGTAACTTTTTCTAGCTGATCTCTCTACAGGGTGATTTGTTTGTAGCTGAATTCTGTATAGGTGAATTGTTTGTAGCTGAACTCTCTACAAGGTAGCTTCTTCCAGCTGATGTCTCTACAAGGTCACTAGTTTGTAGCTGAACTCTCTACATGGTGGTTTCTTTGTAACTGAACTCCCTACAAGGTGACTTCTTCTAGCTGATCTCTCTACAGGACGATTTGTTTGTAGCTGAACTCTCTACATGATGGTTTCTTTGTAGCTGAACTCTCTACAGGGCAATTTGTTTGTAGCTGAACTCTCACATGATTGTTTCTTTGAAGCTAAACTCTCTACAAGGTGATTTCTTCTAGCTGATCTTTCTACAGGGTGATTTGTTTGTAGCTGAACTCTCTACAAGGAAACTTCTTCTAGCTGATCTCTCTACAGGGAGATTTGTTTGTAGCTGAACTCTCTACAGGTGATTTGTTTGCGGCTGAATTCTCTACATGATGGTTTCTTTGTAGCTGAACTCTCTACAAGGTAACCTCTTCTAGCTGATTTCTCTACAGGGCGATTTGTTTGTGGCTGAACTCTCTACATGGTGGTTTCTTTGTAGCTGAACTCTACAAGGTGATTTCTTCTAGCTGAACTATCTCTTTCTGTAGTTGAACTCCCTACAAGGCAACTTCTTCTAGCTGATCTCTCTACAGGGTGAATTGTTTGTAGCTGAACTCTCTACAGGGTGATTTGTTTGTAGCTGATCTCAATACAGGTTACTTGTTTCTAGCTGATCTCTTGAATTCTGTTCAGGGTGGCTGCTCTATTAGGTTGACTGCTCAATTAGGATGACTGCTCTATTAGAGTATCTCGATCTCGCACTTGCTACACCAAGTTGGATTTCGTGTTATAACTCCGTGGCTTTAAGTTTGATTCTTCTACACCATTGAAGAGCCTTTCTAAGATGATTACTCTATCTGTACAGCGAATTTCAAAGCATTACCCCAAGCGGTTTATCTGGTAGGTGTGGCAAGTAGTCGTTTTTTATTAGCTAATCTCGGTTGCGTAATTGTTACACACTGTTGGTTTTTTCGTTGTATCTTCCTGGTTTTAAGCTCCATTTCTTTCAAACCACAAAAGGTTTGAGGTTCAATAGTTAACCTATTCACCCAGCTTCTTCCCATACGTGGTTTACCCTGTAGGCGTGACAACATATTGGTGTTATTTTTGTGAATAATCGCTCATAACTCTTTGCCTGTTTATGGTATTCCAGCCAAAGTTGGTACCGCGATGTGCCTTTATACTCCCCTTCTGTGTGTCAAATTTCAAGGCAATCGGATAAGGCACTCGTGTTTTATAGCAGTTTTTGTAAGTGTGCGAAAAGAGGAAGAAAAATAAGAAGAAAAAAAAGGAAGAAACTAAGCCAATTTGTGAAGTAGCATATCTCGGGAATGCCAGAAGCGATTTCGCTCAAATTTGGAATGTGGAGTACTGAAGTTGGAGAGAGTGTCCACAGGAAAAATCGTCTTGTATCATCAAGGCAGCACAGAACTACGGAAGTGCAAACATTGCGTTTTCTTTCTTCCTGTCAATATAGAGGGTTTAACGAGAAGGTGTGGCAGAAATTATGCAATCTAAAAATCACGTGAATTACCATTCTGCCATTTTTGTAGGGCATAAAGATTGTCTGTGTTGTAGACTTTGATGGACTTTAATGAGTTTTCATCGTACTTTGCATCGAGCACTTATATTACTCAGAAGCAATACATGGAAAAATTGAAGCGATTTCACTTAGAGGATCCCTTTGCAATTGCTGATGAATGGTGGTCTGAAGACTTGTTGAAGTGGCCTGATGTAGAGTTTGGCAATGTATATACCTATCTAATTGATACGAAGGGAGTGTATACCGAGGAGAGTTTAGCAGCGTACAAATCTTTAGAGGCATATAATTATTATGAGAACAGACATGTTCGTACAGTGTACCACCTTTCAACTAGTAATCACTACAGCGTTCTCAAAGCCAAAGTAAATCCAAGCCAGAACTCACCTGACAGTCATCATGAAGCTTGCTTGGGTGGTCTGTGAAGACAATGGAACTGTTAAAACTGGTCACTGCACTTGCATGGCTGGGTATGTCACTTGTTGTGTGCTGCTACTGCAGCAAATGTTACATTAACTTTTATCTTACAGATTAGGTGAAGTATGCAGTCATGTTGCAGCACTGCTGTTCAAGATTGATGCTGCAAATAGGCTAGGTTTCACAAGACCATCAAGAACTTCATTGTCATGTCAGTGGAACCACAATTTCAAAAAAGCTGTAAGTAATTTGTTTGCTAATAGATGTAGACATCCATTGTCTTAACAGATTACACCAAAGGAGATACAAACCATAAAGTTTGTGAAACCAAAGTACAAGAGGTCAAGAGAAGAGGATAGTGAAAGCAATGATCAGAATGACGATGATGAAATCCAGCCTCTCATAAGAATCAGAGTTCAAAGTGGCCCTCAGGATCTCCCAAAAATTTCAAGGGAGAAATTATATGGATCCATGCACAAGCTTCTGCCGAATGCATGTCTATTTACAATTGTTGAACCACCCACTACAGACGATCTACCTGTTCCTGTTACTAGTGGCTGTGATGCAAGTGTTGAGCAGCTGGTTCAACAAAATGATGCATCACCAGGCATGAGTAATATTGCAGTTGGACTGCCAGACACTTCACACAATTGCGACATGATTAGTGAACGACCAAGTGGAGATGATGCACCCCAAATATCAGAGGAGATTGGGCAACCAGAGTTTTCCAGTGCATTTCCGGGTGTCAGTGCAGCTATAGAACAGCCAAGTGGACCAACCTATGCACCTCCAGTAGCAAGGCAGCTTGAATCATTCAATGTGCTAGCCGAGAGTGAGACAAATGAGGAGTTCCCAACTAATGAAGCCTCAACTGATACGGACTTGCCATCTCCTGTAACTGACTACTTCAGAAGTATGTGCATTGATATTAGCGGAGATGATGTAACAAATACAGCAAAGCAACTGTTTTATTTGCTAAACTATAGTACCGATGATTGTCAAAAAATTGAAGAGGCAACACATATGCAAAGAGACTGCACTGAGTGACTTTGACAGCAAGAAGGACGACTGACCGTGTCATCATTTCATACTATCTTAAACATGAGGAAGCAGACAGACCCTACAGCTGTAGCCGGACAAGTACTCAGCAAGCAAGATATTAGTCACATTCCTGCAATCTGCTGGGGCATTTCTAATGAGGAGAGAGCTAGACAGGAGTATGTTAGTGCAATGTCATCGCACACAGATCTTGAATGCACCCCAGTTGGGCTAGTTGTCAATCCTCTTTTTCCACATCTTGGTGCTAGCCCTGATGGCTTGATTATATGCAAATGTTGCCATGGGAGTGGGCTAATTGAAGTAAAATTCCCTTACTCTGTCAGGAATGCCCACCCAAATACCTTGAGGGGAAAGCCCCAGTCATGTTTAGGTGAAGTGGGTATGCCAACAACACATTCCTATTACACTCAAGTACAAGGTCAATTACTAGTAACAGGAAAAGAATATTGTGATTTTGTGGTGTGGACACCTAAAGGAATTGTTATAGATCGTGTATACCAAGACTTTACTTTCACAGAGAAGCTTTTGCGAAAGTTGACTTCATTTTACATTGACTTTATGATTCCTGCAATAATAGGACTTACACTGGAACAGCAAACAGAAGATGAAAATAATGTAGCAGATGATCAACCTGAGTTGTACTGCTTTCGCCAACAACCAGAGTATGGTAAAATGATCATGTGCGAGAATTCAGCTTGTCAGTATGTGTGGTTCCATTATGACTGTGTAGGCATTAAACGAGCCTGCAGAGGGTTATGGTATTGCAGTGATTGTAAACTAAAATAAGTGGGTTATTAATAATGCATGTTTAATTTACAAATTTCTGTACACAATGACAATTGTATGATGATTTTCAGTTATAATTACAGTTAAGGTTGTTATGCTAATGGTGGCTGTAAATTATATAATGCTGCACAGACTACTAGTATCTTATCAATAGTGGCATATTCTCTTTCTTGAGATGTTTTCAGCAATGAAATTTCGAATACATTCTGTAAAATTTTGAAGCGCTTCATCCGTCCAATAGCCCTCTCCACATGAATTCTAACATTTGAAAGTTTCCGTGATGTCTCTACTTCTCTTTGAGAAAGCTGTGACTTTCCTTTTGTGAAAGCAGGAATGGCTAGCGTAGCTCCCCAAAGTCCTAGTTCTTCAGTGATGTTAAAACCTCCGTCAGCTAGTACAACATCTCCATGTGTAAGGTTATCAAGGAAACCACTCTTGGTAGTGATCAGTTTGTCAGATGCTCATCCCCCCCCCCCTCCCCCCCCCCAGCATTTGGAAACAAATATCACTGCACCAGTTGGACTTATTGCAACAAGAAATTTTGCAGTATTGTGGCTTTTATAGTTGGAAAATGTTTCACCTCGGGCAGATAGGGATGTTGCTCTCTGGATAAATACCTCTGAGCAGTCAATTATGCAAGTAGCCCTAGCATACGCTGGCTTGAAACATTGTGGTAATGTTTTCCTTAACATTTCCCGATCAGGCCATACAACAAACTGTTTCAGTTCACGTGACAGGATGTCTATCCACTCATCAAATAGCTGAGAAACCCTTCCAGGTGAAATACCAAACCTGTATGCCAAATCTTGTTTAAAGCTCCAGTCCTTAGCTTTATCAAGACCAACAAAAGCTGATCTTTAATATTCAGTTTTCCTTTACTGGAGTGGTATTAGGGTTCCGTGATAACACACTACCCAATATTTCGGAAAGATTATTAAACACAGCATATGAGGTGAGCCCTGTGTAATAATGAGTCTGTTGATCATCTCTTTCCAGCCTTTGTGAATGAGAAAGTGCTTCTTTTAATTCAGCAGACAACATGGCAATTATTTCTTGTTGAAATTTGATAGTCTCTTGCATAGTACACCATGATTCCCAGTTGAAATCTGTTTTGATGCCTATATCTGATTTTGTACTAGTACAGGTGTGTCTAGTATCTGCTATGTCAACTTGTTGGTCATCACAATCAAGTGTAGAACTGTTATCATCACATAACTCAGCAGATTCTTCATTGTCTTGCCCTTGGTGATTCTCTTTTAAAACATCACTATCACCATCCTGCCATACAGCTACTTCATCTGTGTTCACCTCCATAGTAGCTTGATCTTCCTGGCTGTGCTTTGACTGGTTCTGGCTATGAAAATCATTTTTGCTCTTTGAAGATTTACGTGTTCTTTGTTTACGCAAATGATACTGACGCTCACGTTGTTGTAATGAACGGTTCCATCGTGATGCCTTTTGCTCATAGCCAGTTGATGCAGAACAAAATTTGAAAATTGATGGCACATAGTCTGGATCATTAGACTATGTGCCATCAATTTTCAAATTTTGTTCTGCAGTGCTATTGAGCACAGACTATGTGCCTGATGCAAAGTGAGCACTGCAGACTCTTGAAGATTCATTGGGCTGTCAATGTTTTCACTTTAGTGCTCGAATCCAAAGATGCCTTCTTTGGGAGTCTGCAGGAAACCTGTACATCTTAATTCCCTTCTCTTTACTACAATGACAAGTACAACCAATAGCACTGCAACTAGAAGGCATATTTCACTACTCTTCTTCATGCGTTCTTGCCCTACAAAAATGGCGGAACGGTAATTCACGTGATTTTTAGATTGCATAATTTTTGCCATGCCTTCTCGTTAAACCCGTCTATACTCACGGGTGTTGTGCGCCGGATTCTTGGGCCGCAAGACACACTACCGTGTGTCTTGATTATACTTTTGTTTTCCTTGCAACAGCTCTGCATGGCATGCCATAACAATTGATAACAGCAGCTGGGAAAGCATTAAATTGGACAAACACACAATCAATCATCCTAGAATGATCTACCTTCACTAAACTTGCTTATCTACACTCTTTGATTGACATTGCCACATAACTAAGACCAAGTTCAATTCATGGACATTATCTAGCTGGATTTCACAGTTGTATGATTAAATTTATTGGAGTCACACTATTGAGTTAGTGAAGTCCAATAGTTGTGTTTGTCTTTAAAGTTGATTTCAAACTCTTCAGGTTTGAATCAAAGAGTGTAGATTTCTGGGTTTGTATTCTAGGTGATAGTCAAAATTAAGTCTTAACAGAATTTAGGCCTCGTTAAAGGGGCAATGCATTGTGAATTGTTTATACATGAGGCCGTTTAAGTTTATGATGTAATCATAAACAAATGCGTCATTGTTATAGATCACGTGTGTCATTAATGTGGCAGTTTTTTGTATATCTGTCCTTGTATGACGATTGTAAGCCAAGTGAGCTAGCTTAGAATGCCCCCTGGGCTGTCTAACATTGTAACAAAGCCGATACATGATGGTAGAAGGCATGATTATCTTGTTCAAGACAAAGCACTTTATTTCATATAATAACATTGCTGTTACAACCCACCTGGTTGTGATACATGAACACAAGTTGTTGTGTAGTGTCAATTACTCCCCAGCTGCTCGTTTCTTCCTTTTACAGTTTGAGGATAAGGATAGTTCTTAAGATTGTCCTCCCATCCACTGACACACATGAGATTTTATTGTACACAAAATAATCACGTGTATCAAGAAAACTTAAATGACTTCGTGTATAAACAATTCATAATGTATTGCCCCTTTAAGTGGTTAATCAATTATGAGCATTTCACCTTTCTGAGGACTTAATTGCACATGAATGAAGTGCAAAAAATTTATGGCAACAGAAGATCAGATTTGTATATTGAGCAGAGTTTTTTGTGGCTATATTCCCTTTATAGTATGTGTTCATAATAAAAGTGAGTTTCAAATGGGAATTCATTTAATGAATGCAGTGGGTTAAATATCACTTTCAGAAACATGGGTTTACCTTATCAGTGGATCTCTTTTTGCAATAGAGGTATTAATTTATTCAAAGGATAAAGGACAATCAGTTTTGACTTATGCAGGCTGTATAGGTGTAGATACTCTTCCCATAATATGTGGATCCTAGTACTATGAAATTATAGCAGTAGATTTAAGTACTGTACACATAATACGTATGTTCTTTAAACAGGAGAAGTTGTCATTACCAAGTAAGGAGCTGGAATACATAGAACACAAACCTATTAACCAATCAGTGACTCCAGGTAATTGTAATAATTTGTACATACATTTGATATACATATATGGAGGGGTTGAGGATGGGGGTGTCTGTCTCTCTTGAAAATTGCTTGTCCCCATTTACCCCCTCTTGAAATTTAAGAAGTTTTGGTCTTGAAAGTATATAGTGTTGTTGTTTCACAGTCAGCCATTTGACTAGGTGTCTGGAAATGTATACTACGTAATCTCAAGATAGCAAAGATTTTCTCTTCAACTGTCCACCATTTGACTAAAAATCGCTTCCACATCTAATCTCATGATTATTGTCTTTTTTTTCTTTTTAAAAGTCTCTCTCTATTGTTATATATTTTCCAAAGTTGTTGTTTTATACACTGTAATCATTGCTTTCATTTACAATCTTTTGATAACCATTTTTGGCAATTTTCCATGCTTCCTACGTAATATTACCTGATATGCCCTTCTTGACTTTATTTCTTAAATAGCACTACTTAGTTGGCATAAACACTTAGCCATGGTCTCCAGTGTGTTGTGTACTGAACCTGCAACGATATGCAGAATGCATGCCTCCTTGAATTAAGTAAAGATTTCAAACTATTTAAATGTTATAACTTAACATAATTATATCAGACATCAAATTTTTGATAGTTTACAAAAAAATTATATTATGTAATTTATCTGACATAGATCTTATGTATTTATGTGGATTACTTTCAGAGTCAAAGATAACACTGGAAGAACTGCTTATATCCAACAAGAAGAATTCACAAATGGGTTAGTTTAGTTTTTCACTATGATATGCAACTGAATCTGTACCATACAGCAGATTGTTTATTTTTGCACAAATTATTGACATTTAGGAGAGTTCTTATTTCAAATTTTAAATAAATGGAAATCATTTATGACGCAAATTATAAGAATATTTGTGTGCTTGCCAAAATTTGGTTTGTGTCCGGCCTGCAAAAACAGGGTATGTGGGAATACACCCTGTTATGCTGCATATCATATCTCAGTATTGGAACAGAATATTTGCATTCTGTAACTTGCACCATAAAGCCAATTAAATCCTTACTAATAACTGAAAATTGTATTTCCATAGCATATTGATACAAAACGTTATGAGTGCTTAAATTTGAAAAAGTAAGCAAAAATCATGTGCCCACATACCATATTTTTGTAGGCCCAGTCACATTTATTGATAGAATTAAGTATTTACAGTGCACTGTAGAATAATTACTGGGGAGTCTAGAGTGGAGCAAACTAACTGACTTGATTGTATCTGTTAGAAAGACAGCATTGATTCGATCATATTGAATCAGCTACTGTATTTGCTGGCTATTGACATGAACAGTTGCTCTATTGATAGTGTTTACAATTATTACAATCAAGACTCATGGTAGTGAGTCGCGTGGCCAGTAAAGCAGAAACATGTGCCGCAGATGATAAATGATGCAACCACTACACGTGAGGATTTTACAGGAATGAACATTGTCAAATTCGGCTTGCCTGTAACTCACCCATCATTTATGCTATCTCTCTGAAACTCTAGAGTTAAACTCATCATGTCACTAGTAACTACCACACAAGCAGTGAAGCAAATCCACATTGACTGTAAGAGATCAAGATTGCCAACATCAAAGAGGAGGTTTTGTGTTTTTTTGTTTTTTTTTGCATGCAGTTAGACGCAACTGCAGGTGTAGTTCCTTGCGTTCCTTTGTGCTTTCCAAACATTGATTTCCCTGCTATCGCTTACATATTCTCTCAATCGCTTCAAGATTCACATCATCCATTTCGCCATTCATCATCACCCTACAGTTGTAATTTCAGCACCAAACGAAATTTCAGTCGTCCTCAGTCAGCCTAGAGGCCATGGATTTAGTTGCAGGGATAAACGTTTCACCATTGTGTTTTTCATGAACAGAGGAATCAATTACTGGGTACGTTTTTCCTTTACTCGCCTTTCTTCACTGCATACAAAGGCGAAATTCGTGAAGAAAAATCGATCGCGTAGGATCGCTACAACATGACGTAAACAAATGCTCATAACTTACAGGGGTACGTATCCTTGAGTCTACTGCACCAAAACAACGATTTTCCAACTCTTCTTGAGCAGGCGAATAATATGATATCCAGGTTTTTCTTGTTAGGCCATTTCTTCACTACGAAAGATAGGTTTAAAAAATTTACGGAAGTTTTTCAATGATACACAAGTATTTCACCCAATGTATTCAATGCTTTATACTGTAAATTTAGGCTTGTGCGATTATGTCCCTTTTTCGCAGATCCGATCACATATACAAAACCCATATTGTTGTTTTTCATAATACTTGCTTGGCATGTAGGGCAATGTGTCTTTAAACTGTTCTAAAAGTTTCGTTGAGATTGTTACATAATGTTTTTGAGAATGGCTAGTTTGAAATTTGAATTTAGTTGTCCCCATGTAATTTTCTCCCTAAGGGTGCGGCTGAAGAATCTAAAGAATGACTCACAGCACAACTGCGGTCACCGGTTATTGGGCTGTGAATAGTAAGTGTAGTTAATATAATCAGTGCATGTAGCCATAAAAGAAGTGTGTAAAAAACTATGCCATCATTCGAGAATGACTGGTTTTGAAATTTGAATTTAGTCACCCCCACATAATTTGTTCTCTAAGGACGTGGCTTGAAGAATTTAAAGATTGACAAAGAGCACAACTGGGTTATTGTTAGTGTAGTTAATCAGTGCATGTAGCTATAAAGCAAAAAACTATGCCATTGACACCAAGCACTAGAACCGTCCGGCACAATGCAGATCATTTATAGCCTGTAAAGGCACCACACAGAAATGATATGGATACAATCATGTGCATATACACATGCAGTTACAACATACACAGGATACATGAATACCCAACAGATTTAGGTACACAATAATGTAGGAATTGAATGTCTGTCATGTAACTGCTATCAAAACAATGCAAATATGTCTCCATTTCTCCAGTTTGGCCTAGTAGATTCTGCACGGTAGCAGGTCTCATGATGGCATATTCATAGTGCTTCTCCAAACACAGATAAGCAATGATCAATAGCCTACTGACAACAATGTGTGACTCCATTTGCAAAATCCAGATGAGTAGGTGTGGCTCCAGTATGTCTAGACAATTAACACTTATTCTTGATAAGTGGGTGTGGTTCACATAAGTACTGTATGTACTAGAGTTGTAACAGTATTGATACAGTACATAGCCTCCATTCAGGCATTGCATCATGATGCAGCAACATATCAAACGACACAAAGAAGAACATGCTGTTACATTTCTAGTACATACACTCCATCAGTACAATCATGCTTGTCAGTGAAACCTGTCTTAATGGCCACCAGCATAGAAAGACAACCTTCTAGAAAGGCCAATTCCAAATCCTTTTGGTGAGAATTTATACACTACCACCTACATATATTGAGCAAAGGTGGCAATGAACAGGTTCCACTGTAACATGTGATCTGATCCTGTACATTCTGTAAGTGAATGAGATCCACTTGGCCGGGACAAAATGTGATCCAAATGTCTTGACTCAACCCACTTACAACCTAGTAGCAAAATGGAACTGAATGTTTATAGGAGATAATATGTGACCGTCTTAGCAAAAACCTGACTTGTTCGCACAAGCATGCGTATTGAGAAAAAACGAAATTTAAAAATATTTGATAAAATTACGCATGCTACAAAGAAAAATACGCAAGTTTTTATCGGCCCAGTATTCAAAGAAGGAAGACTCAAATTGATTTAAAATATATACCATCTTTTTTGCCTGCTCATGGAAAGTTCAATAATCTTTTTTTCGTCTCTGTATCGTCAACGGTATGCGTGTCACGAACGTTTGTTTATGATGCGGTAAACGTAACAAGATCATCATCGTTTATTCTACCAAACCGCCTTCATATCCATATGCGTAAGTGTCTACAGGGCTAACACTATATATTGGCTCATGTGCTGATCCATGGTGAACATTTTAAGCCAAATTGCAACGTTGTAGACTAATCCAAACGGAAGTTATGACTGTGAATGTAAGTGCCTGTAGTTTATTTTCAGTATAGTCGCTGTGCAAATCAACTATCTTACTCTTCTTACTGTTTAGTGCTATAATTTCAAAACTACACACCACAGAAGGCTGAAACTTTGGTGATCCATTCCTTGGACACTGCCAATAATGCTGATTGAATTTTTTTTTTTTTAATTGTGCGAACAAGTCGGGTTTTTGCTGAGATGGTCACATATGTCTAATATGTGTGTACACATTACAACATGTGCATACAAGAAACACTATGTATCTTTTTAGTATTCCAAATTACCACATTATGCATGGACCAGTCAACACAAAACTGCATAATGCCTATAAGTAAACCTGAAGAGTAAAAATCACGAAGAAGTAAAATTGGATATGTACGGATAACAATTGTGAACAGTAACAATATACACTGAAACATTACTCTGGTCACTTTACGGTAAAAAATTTTTGAGCAGGTAGCAGATATTAAGCTGTGTACTCAAAATGACACATTCAGGGACTGTGTTTAGACATGTGACACAGTGACTTAATTAGACACATTGTAATATAAATAGCATAATATAGTATGAGATATACAAAGTGTCACCGTTAGACAGTATACTGATATAGCTACCATAATAGATCCGAGCAGTAGATCAGCTAAGTAGGTGCAGTGGAACTTGTTTAAGATGGTTACTTTCGGGCTAAATTTTCTTGGCTTAATAAGCAGGTAGCTGCTTTAGCAAGGCATTCAGATAGATGTCTCATGGGGGAATTTAAAGGTTGGCCTCTTAGAGAGGTAACTTCTACACAAGTGGCGACCAAGGCAGTTCCACTGTGTAAGACTTAGGGCTTTAGATATTTGACATTTCATGTGTTGAAGGCTTCAGTAGTCTGAAAACCCACCACAGTTTACTCAGACAATGTTGACTTGTGGTCACCACTAAACAACTGAAATGCTGGAAGTAAATGGTGCTACTTTTGCTTTGGCTACTACTTAGTAGAGCTTAAACGGATATCCTGAAAAATATCCTTCCAGATATCCTATGGATAATGACATCATCATTTGCTTCATCAGGAGCTTATAAGCACCGAAAGTGAAAATTCTTACACATTGGGCTTTCAGCCATTCAGCCAACTTGAAATGCTCCATCTGTGATGACATAGCTATTTGGATCAACATTTTTAGCATTTACTAACAGGTTGATTAGCAAAACTTTGCCCTCTTACTGCCAGTCTCACACACTGCCACACACTAAAAATCCATCGCTAAATCCCTCTCTGTAGCCAGTTAATAGTACAAGAACAGCTGCATTGCAAATGCTTCTTAGCAATTGGCCTGTGAATTTGTGGTGTTCAAAGTATTACTAAGGCAATGTTGCACTATGTGAATGTTGCATGGTTGAATCTTCTGTGCTTATATGCTTCTGGCTTTGTATATCGTGCTTATAAACACAGTGAAAAACTTGTATAATGAGGTCATAGGTAAATAAATAGGTAAATCATTAGTAGACCATAATAATGCTATTATTAGACTCTGATACAGTAGGAGGATAAGCATTAGATATATTTTGTGTGTTTCCTTAAATCCATTAAACATTTCATGTATGTAATTTCAAAAGTAATAACATGCAGAAGCACATTAAATATACGTATGGTAAGCCCATAACTATTAACTAAGTAATAGTTAGACTTCAGACCACATAAGCAATTTAGTAACCTGATGGCCCGTGTTGTGGTACCTGAGTGATGCAAAGGCACTACTACAGAGCGTAAGGGTTACTGAATTACTTAGACCCCTGTGGTCAGATGTCTAACTTATTTAGTAGACCCTTTAGTACATGGTTGTTGTTGTACCTTAACAATCTTGCCAGCTGCTTATAAAAATGTATTAGAATCAAGCCATCATTCCACCTGTTGTTACCGGTTTACAATATTTTCTGGTGGTGATGCATTACCAACACTGCCAGTATGCGTGATAAACATGAAAAGGATCTAAGTAAACATGAAAAGGGACTGAATTAACATGAGAAGGTTCTATGTAACTTAGACACCTCCAAAATCCACCACAAAAGGGTCTAAGTACACATATTATGCAGTTATTAATGTATATATTATATATATACTATAGGAAATGATTATTCATCGGTATCAGAGTCTGGATCAAAACCAGGTAAGGTCTTCATCATTAGATTCCTTTTTTTCCTGTAACCTCAAGAGCAATCAGGTGGTGAGGACATCACTATTTGTAACTAATATCTTATTACCCACCAGCTAACTAACTAACTACTGTAGTTTAACAACAGTGTGGGTATTTCATAAGATCATAAACATTTTGTAAGTAAAGCACTATTCAAGAAATTAAGTTAAAAAGTAGCATAAATGCCCTAAAATTTGATGCTTCTAATTATTTGGTACCTCTCATATATTGAACGCAATATACAATACTCTAAAATTCTCCCCAGTAACTGAAGTCCAAACATCCTTATTAATGTGATATCAGTGCTGTCTACTATAATTAAGTTGCTAAGATTAATTGCTAACTATCGTACATATTTGTTCCTGATCATTCAGCTAGACACAGGTATTTTATTTCTGTAGAATGTTTAGATCATTATCTACTGTAGAGGAGTTTGAATGCATAAAAATTCAAATAAGTAATGATTTGGTCTACTGTAGTACAATAAGTGATTGTGCCTGACTGCTCTATTAGAGTATCTTGTTCTTTAGTACAGAACTGTCTCTGACTTCTAAATCTTAATTGCAATAATATTGCTAATGCAATAAGAAAACGTTGTATGTCAGCGGGTGACAGGAAAAGAAGGAAGTTGATAAATGTCAACCTCATGTACTTAATAAGGCACAATGTCATAAGTTATACTTTGTTCATGTGTACGTATGTAGTGTGCAGTAAGCCAACACCAAGTTCTGACAAAATTGAGCATCAAGGTAATGATAATCATATTTAGATAATATTTTGTGGAATTATCTGTCCAGTGAATAGCCATGTTTATATATGTACACATAACCTTTTTTGCTAACTAGTTACCATGGATATTTTGAAATTTTCATTGAGTATTGCTATATTCTTCAGTGGCGGATCCAGGGTTTGGCAAGGGTGGGTATATGGAGTAGGAGGTCTGAGGGACTGTGCCCAAGGTATTTTATAAATTTCACAACTGAATTTTTTGATTTTGATCCAAGGTTTGGCAAGGATGGGTGCACCAGGGTAGCAGGTATATGGAGCAGGAGGTCTGGGGGACTGCTCCTAAGGTTTCACAACTAATTTTTGATGTAGAGCGTTTTTATGCACAGGTATCTAAGTGACCTGCATTGATCAAAAGTTGAAGGGGTCAGTGACTCAGCCTATTGTAATGTAGAATGACATAAAAGGATCATGTATATTTAATTTGTAAACAAAATGTAGCAGGCTCTTTACATAGCTGAGTGTGCTCATGGAATAGTTCCTCAGATGAAAGCTTTCAAACTCAGATATAACTGTGGAGGATATGTGGTGACTGTTATATTAGAGTATTTTACTAACTGCTCAATTAGAGTTTCTCGATCTTGCATGAAATTTTTTGGGGGGAGGGAGGGCAGGTGCCACCAATCCCCCCTGTGATCTGCCACTGTTCTTAATAGCACCTTTAAAGAGGTTTTAAACAACGATTGTAGTTACAGTGGACTGTAGAATATAAATATAGCTTGCTGCATATCACTAGCAAGTTGTTGCAATAAAACCTCTAGAAATCCACTGGTGAAAGGAAACCTGATCAAACCAGAGGTATGGCTGTGGTGCAAAAATGTATGTAGAGTATTGGTGTGGCTATCCATTCATGGTGAAAACTGAACTTCACTGTTGCATGCTTAGATCGACTATTATCAATAATTCGGTCAAAAATTGTAATAGACAATTACACAAAAATGTAGATACTGTTATACCAACCTGTGTACACATACCACACCTTATTGCTATTACTGGAAATATGTCTGTGGACTAATTGTTTGTGATATGATAACTTACTTAATTGTCTATGTTTACAATTTTTTTCCGATGCTTGTGTGTTCTTAGAGTTGTTTAACTATATTATAAGTAAGGTCTACTTTAATGTACAACACCATTTGAATAATATGGTTCAGCGGCATCGACTCTACTTGATTAAATGGTTACAGACACAAGATATATTCAGTATCTTTGGAGAATGACTGTCAAGATTTCAGTTTAGATGGTGTCTCTGTGATCACGTCAGTATAAACTCATCCAGGAGACTGGAGGCATACAAGTCCTCGTAGTTTCTACTTATGGAAATAAAATATCAAAAGTTAGTTTATATGCAAATAAACTTGTTTATACTATTTTATATTGGTACAGAGAGTAAAATAAAGTTCTTAGTTACCTGACTACTGACAATACCATTGTCAGAGTCTACCGGAATTCTAACTGTCTTTACAGATCTAGAGTTCCTCTTTTGTCTTCAGTTTACTCTCTGTACCAATATACTATAATATAAACAAGTTTATTTGCATATAAACTAACTTTTGATATTTTATTTCCATAAGTAGAAACTATGAGGACTTGTATGCCTCCAGTCTCCTGGATGAGTTCACTGATGTGATCACAGAGACACCATCTAAACTGAAATCTCGACAGTCATTCTCCAAGGATACTGAATATACCTTGGGTCTGTAACCATTTAATCAGGTAGAGTCGATGCCGCTGAACCATATTATTCAAGTACAGGATGTAATGATATAATGATAACTGCTCAAACATTACAACACAATTGTATAATGTCATAAGACATGAATACCAGTACCCATACAGGGTGTATGGCTAAAGCAAGTCTTTTCAAGTGCAACTGAAATACACACAACAGCAAAGTAAAGTAATTTAGTTTGATTGGCTAGTTACTTGCCAATGTTTACTTTAAATACCAGTAAATCATCTGTTTTCATTCTGTACATGTCTCTTAAACAATGGAAAACATGTCACCGAGTTTACATGTTGGTAACACTTACACTGACAATGTGTAGCATTAAATAAAGTGTAAGTGACCATACTTCTTATTGTAATGTTATGGTATATACTGAGGGGATTCACTGGATACCAGGTAGCCATGATAACAAGCTAATAGTCAATAGTCAAACTTATCACAGAAAATGTTATGTATTTTGCAGCATTCATTACACTTTTATGGTACTTTTACTATAACAAACTTTTCAACATGTGACTTAGCTGATGCTAGTCATTGCAGTTTTTAGAAATGTTCCTGTTATTAGACAAACAAGAAAGAGTATTATATTGTTATAGCAAAGTCTAATTGAAGACATCTGTTAATGGAGCTCACATTACATCAGTGTTAGTGATTACCACATTGTTAACATTGTGTAAATTCATAATATAGGTGATAATTGTCATTACCTGGAACCAATAAAAGTGTTTATGATAGCATAATAAAGAGCAAACAACAACATCCACCAGTACAAAACCCTTAAATGATACAATGAAATCATTTCCTTCTAGGAACTATGAAACTCATAATAAGTTAACAGACTATACAATCACTCATACCACATGTTGACTTATTCATTGGTGTACACATAACACATTAGTGATCTTGTGACTGTGGGTTAATCACTAGTCTATTTGGTTAATGGTGAAACGATTCATCTGATGTAGCTACCTTTATATGTAACCAGTTTGCGGAAGGGGTCTTCCACACACAACCACATTACCAATTTTGATGTTCTTAACTTCAGATTGGAAACAGCTACTGGCTTCAAATTTGGTCAGTAGTGAGCATCAACATAGCGTAGTAAATGGAAAAAAGCTCAGGCTTATATGTTTCTTGAACGCAATGTTATGGTCTTCCAAATGCATAGAATTGGATGTGTGTGGAAGACCCCTTTTCACAAATCCGGTCAC
Organism: Dysidea avara; assembly: GCF_963678975.1. Taxonomy (NCBI): domain Eukaryota; kingdom Metazoa; phylum Porifera; class Demospongiae; order Dictyoceratida; family Dysideidae; genus Dysidea; species Dysidea avara. Next base: position 44,507,025 of record NC_089273.1, read on the forward strand.
ATATGATGTTATGCGTAATAATTATTAAGAACAATTGTTACACATCACTCAACAATGTGATTTGTGTAGTGTACACCAGTAAAAGTGAAGGACATGAAGTATGGTAATAACTACAGTTTAGTTGAAGGTAAGTATAAAGTTTGATGTTCAACTATTGTACAGTGTATTGTTCTTTAGAACAGCAAGTTCTGCAAGAGCTGGAGGAATGGAAGAACACTTTTGAATTCAAACCAGCTAACATGTTGCTTACAAGGACACTTTAGATCATGAACAATAATAACTCTTAGTGAGTTTATAGTTTCTTATTATACTGTAGATCAAATGAAGGTAATAAAATTCTGGCACCGTTACCTTATAATGGATCTAACAGTTATTCATAAAAGTCAGTTTTTATGTACAAAAAAGTGTTAACATAATATTAGCCAGCTAACACGAGGAAGTAGTTGATGACTGGCTTAGACACAGTAGGGTAGCTGTATCATAATCCAAGGTAGAAAGAAAACATTGATTGTGAATTAGAACTTGTTATAAAGCAGTGCCTATATGGCTTCAAATTACAAGCATATGCAGGAGTCACTACATGCAATACAATAAAGTGATACTAGCTACCAGTATAATTTTTATGAACTAGTAGAGATATAAATTTGCAGTAGAAATTAGTTCACAGTAGAAATTCCATTACTCATGAATTTATTTAAATTCCAATCATTTCTTACACTTCTGTAATTAGGGTAGTATGGTGCATTGTTTCTTTTGATGTCTTGAACTAATTCAGTCTAGTGATCTTGACTATCACATAATTATAATTAAACACACTCTATAGCCTCAAACTATGTAAGCAGCTAGACTATAGCAGCTGTGGTTAGTACTGGTTACCATGTTTCAAAGTAGCACTCTCTTATACCACTGTTTGTTGCCTGTCATTATGTTGCTTTACTGTTAATAATGTTGCATAGATCAACAATTGTGTCAAATGTTTAACATACCATACTGTATTATATCATTTTGTTGTGTGGCAACTTGTATTTAGTTTCCTTACCAGTTTAGTGTACTAACATTCATTAAGTCAGTGGTGTAGCCACCCTGTGAGGTACTTAGATATTATGTACATTAATGTACTCTACACATTTATACCACAGCATTTGCTTGGGGTCACTTTTCATGAGTGGATTTCTAGAGATTGTGCCATGTACCAGCCTCTGAGAATACACTGCATGGTACTTGACCTACTGTACCACTGGCCAGCTGAAACACAACAAGCATTGACACCATTGCATGGTTGCCCAGATGATTTTATAATTGTGACAGGGCCTGCGAAGGGCATATGGGTACAAACTACACCCAGTCATGCTACAGGTCAGACCTCAGTATTGGAGCAGAATATTTTCATTCTGTAACTTGCATTCTGTAACTTGCATCTGTGAGGTACTTAGATATTATGTACATTAAATTAAATATACACTACACATTTATACCACAGCATTTGCTTGGGGCCGCTTTTCATGAGTGGATTTCTAGAGACTCTGAGAATACACTGGTACTTTGACCCACCACTGGCCAGCTGAAACACAACAAGCATTGACACCATTGTATGGTTGCATGCCCAGATGATTTTACATTTATTTATTTACTTCATTATGAGTGGCACGGATTCCCTCATTTAGGCTAAGTACTCCGTGTGACCTGTTCAGTGGTATTTCTCTGTTGATATACCAATTTCCATAGCTAAATTGCAGACACCATTGTGAAAAATCATAATCATATAAGTAGCTAGCTCCTAATGGATTGAAGTGGGTTGAATATTTGAATATAACATATGCTATAATAAGCAAAACTGATGTGGAGTGTATTGTAAGTTATTTCATTATCTGCAGTAATTTAGCTATAGTTTACAGACAGTTGATTATGTGGTAATATACAGCTAGGTGCTTAGTATGCTATATATATATATTTACAACCATGATCAAGGGTATGTTGTTTTATTGGCTAGGTCAAGGAGGTGTTGAGGCTGTACAGTTAAAAAGATCTTATGAACACATGATCTGTGTATATTATTGTAACATCTACTAACTTCCTGAATGCCATAACAAATACTAATTGTAATCTGTAGCTACTGGTTCTTTATCTTCTAATGAACAATTACAAAGTTATACTAACACATTATTGAGTGAGTGATCTGTTAGTGTCTCACTGTTCTAAAGATTATCCACAGCATCACATGATGAGAACAGTTGCAAAGATGATAACATAAAATATTATTGTTGTGTAAATGCAGCATTCACTAGTAAAAACCACACAATAGCTCATGACATCAGGTTTGGGTCGGGTAATGTTTTGATCCGTTAGCTAATCAGGATGTGTTTAATTGATTCCTAGAAGGTAAATTTATAGCAAACACAATAATATTTGTGACTGGGCCTGCACAAATAGGGCATTTGGGCACAAACTACATCCTGTCACACAACAGGACCTATCTCAGTACTGGAGTAAAATATTTGCATTCTGCTAAACAACGCAAATTAATTACTGAATACTTGCTTCAAATTTCAAAGCCTTATCTCATTAGCACGAAAGGTTATGGGCACTTATATGGTTGAAAAAGTAGTTAATATTATGTGCCCACATGCCATATATTCACAGGCCCAGTCACATTTATGAAATTATATTTATTTGTATTTTTATTAAGACTTGTAGTACAAGTGCTAAAGGATCTGTAGGACACCTAGTCCTGCAGCCTGTTTAAAGATGTCAAAATATTTGAAAAGGTGCGGAAAGGATAAAATTATATACATGACTGCATGTACCTGGTCAGCCTCAAACCTGCAGCCATCCAATTTACACATGATGACTGACAGGAGTCTGACAGGTAGTCAGGATGCTTTTTTACCCTTGTCAATCTCATGTATTTGTACCCATAGGAACTCTAGAGAATGACATAATTATTATCTCACAGTACCCCATGCAATGTGGAAACTAGTGGACAAACTTTACAGCACAAGAGCTGCAGGTCTGTAGAGCATACAGCTTGTTTAAAGATGTGGTACTAAGTATGTTTGAAAAGGTGCAGAAGGTGAAAAATTGCTGACTAGTCCTGAGAAGCCTTGAAAATGCAGCTATTTGATTTACGCTCAAATGCTTACAGGTGTTTTGCCAGATGGTCAGGATGTTTCCCTTGTCAATTTTAAGGTCTCATCAATGTGTGTTTGTAATTTCTAGTTCAGTGGCTTGAAACTTCTCATGAACTACTTATAAATCCTCAAGCACTACTGAACATAACATGTTTTAATTACTCTAGGATGAACATATTTATGGATTTTTTCTTATCCCTAAAATGGTATCCTTATTACAGTGTAAGTGTATTGTTGATTTGAAACCTAGACAGATATCTTTCATGAAGTGGGAACCTGCATTCAGGAGGGTAATTTTACCTAGGGATTTCACTCTAATTTTATCATAAAGTGAATTTTGCAATAATGCAGGGAGATTATTAAAGATGGAGAACAACCGGTAGCTAATTATGAATTATGTTTGTTAGTCAGCCAGTCAGTCAGTCAATCAGGCCGGCAGGCAGGCAGGCAGGCAGGCATGCAGGCAGTCAGTAAGTCAGTCAGTCAGTCAGTCAGTCAGTCAGTCAGTCAGTCAGTCAGTCAGTCAGTCAGTCAGTCAGTCAGTCAGTTAGTAAGTCAACAAGTCAGTCATTCAATCTGAATGCCAGTTGGTCAGTCGGTTATTGAGTTGATTCAGTGAATTAGCTTTTTTTCAAAAGTGGAATAAAATTATTGTTGTGTTTAGAAAACTTGCATTCGATGAGGGCATATTGTGTCATGCTAAAGACATGCTTGGGTTTAACTACACTATTGATGTTATCATTAATTTTGTTGAGAAGGGAAAGCGAAGCTAGTTTTTGATGAGAGGAAGGATTGTGCCTGTAAGATTTGTAGGTGATACTAATAAGAGGGAGGTATAAACCACCTTCAATTTATTTGTACCTGCTACTCCCAGAATGTATCATGATTACATAGAACAAGAGTTCCTACTATTATTAACTCTTGGTAGAAGTAACTAGTGTCTTATTGGCTAGGTCAAGGAGATGTTGGCTTGACTAAGACTGTACAGTTTAACAGATCTTCTTATGAACACATGATCTGTGTATATTCTTGTAACATCTATTAACTTCCTGACTGTATATAGTTGGAAGCCATAGCAAGTTTATTGTACTATTATTATAAGTAACCGAACATAATGTGCACTTTTAAAAAAGTTTTTACACCAAAGTGTCTTCTATTGGTTTTATAGTGCAGTCAATGGAGGGTAATACCTGTCAGTGTGCCTCATATTAAGTAATACTATTCTTATTCACCATCAACCAAATACTAGTTGTTATGTAATACTGTAGCTACTGGTTCTTTATCTACGAACATCTATAGTAAACAGATAACAAAATTATACAAACACATTATGCTTCTATCTCACTGTTCTAAAGAAATTCAAAATGTCAAATAGTGAATAGTTGTTATGTAGATGTATTCACTAGTAAAAACCACAAATGCAATGGATGACATCAGTATTTGGGAAATGTTTAACTAATCAGAATGAAATTTTATTGATTCCTAGAAGGTAATGAATTTTATTTATAGAACAATATTAACTTTATTTCTTATTAAGGCTTTACAGTACAAGTGTTGAAGGTAATTTGGACACCTAATGCTATGTACATCCTGCTAAAAGAGCATCCTGAGCATCTTGACCACCTGGCAGGAAGAGCAGGTTTGAGCTGCCCAGGTTCAGTCATGACTGTTTTTTCCTTTCCGCATATACTTAGCTAATATGAAATCTCTCCCCTTGTCAATTTAAAGTCTCATCAATAAGTGTTTACAAGTTCTTGTTCAATGGCTTGAACTACTTACCATTTCACAAACACTACAGAGTTTAAAGTTGGATGAACATATTTAGGAAATTTTTCTTTTCTTTAAAGAGGCTTTACTTATTAATATGTGATGTATATAATAAGTATTATTGATTTGAAACCTAGACAGATATCTTCCATGAAGTGGGTGCCACATTCAGGAGTTTCTTTTTAACTACATTCCACTCCAATTTTATCACAAAGTGAATTCTGGAATAATGTAGGGAGTAGTGTTGGGTGATATTTCCCTTCTTATAATCTAGATTACTCTTTTTAAATAATCTCGATTTTCAATTAAATCTCGATACCTGTTTAACTGAAATATGCACTGCATCAAGGCATTCAACAAGGTCTCTATCAATCATGATGGTTGTTTTGTTTACCAACAAGCTTAAATTCTTAATATGATAAGCCCTTTCTATGACCAACGAAACTTTCATAAGACCAGATCTATTAATGGTGTGGTTAAACTAATCTACATTATTGTCATGCTCAGGGGTGGATCTAGGATTTCAGAAGGGGGGTGCTAACATGGACATTTATATACATGGCAAGAAAGTTGATACAACTACTCAGCATGTGGAGCATGCTCTATCTAGAGGGATCTGGGGGCATGTCCCCACAAGAAAATTTTACAAATTTGGCCTACCGAGATTGAATTTGGTAGTAATTTTGAGTGAAAAATGATGTCACTTTGTTTATGTGATACCATTTTTCTTCTACAGTTTGTCAGTACAACTAAAAGGCACAGCCAGTAGCTAAAATAACATCTTAAAGAACTAGTAGTGGAAACATATGGGTATCAGCTGCACATGATCAAATTAATATTGGTGTTTTGAAGTATAACATAATTTACAGTCTCATGGCTCGAACTACACTAGCTAGCTGTGCAAAAAGTAGAGAGGGTAAGTGTGAGCGGAGATGGCAAGTAGATTCACCAGTGTGTGGAGTGCACGTGCACTCAGCATGTATAGAATTCTCCAGTTAGGGGGCTCTGGTGGCATTCTTCCCTAGAAATTTTTAGAAAATGGCTATCACAAGATTGAATCTAGAAGCTATTTTTAACCAAATGTGGGTACAAGATTGAATGAGTTCAGTTTTAATTAAAAAAACAGAACTATACGATGTTTCTTGTTATTGGATTTTAAGAAAATGTATAATAGTGGCTTGTCAAAAAGAATAAAGAGTGTATAGTTAATTGAACGTAAGGTCAAGGCAAATATTTAGAACACAGGATTGGATCTACTTCAGCCACTGTTCTGTGGTGCAGGTTGCTATTTCAATTTAACTTTTAAAAGGATGGATCCATCTATCGCCATAATTGTTTTACAACTAGTCTACAAATACAACTAGTTTTTGGCCACAACTAACCCCTTTTTAGCACACAATGATCATGACAACATAAATCCTGCAATATCATATAAGCTTAAAATTGAGCTTCAAGGGATTTGATAGTGCAAACTCCAGAAGCTGCTAGATTTAGATAAATGTAGCATGAGATTTGATCAAGTAAGAAAAACAAAAAACAAACAGTTCTTAGATGTTGCAGCCTTGTGAACTTTATAAATGCTATTAAATTCACTATTATATAAGACTATTGTTTTACTTGCAAGAGAAGCATTTAAACCCAAGAATCAAGTTTCATAGATCTAGTGCACAGATCTAGAAGAATATAGGTTTTGGGAAATGTTTAACTAATCAGAATGAAATTTTATTGATTCCTAGAAGGTAATGAATTTTATTTATAGAACAATATTAACCTTATTTATTTTATTTATTTCTTATTAAGGCTTTACAGTACAAGTGTTGAAGGTAGTTTGGACACTTAATGCTATGTACATCCTGCTAAAAGAACATCCTGATCATCTTGACCACCTGGCAGGAAGAGCAGGTTTGAGCTGCCCAGGTTCAGTCATGACTGTTTTTCCTTTCCGCATATACTTAAGTAGCTAATATGAAATCTCTCCCCTTGTCAATTTTAAGGTCTCATCAATGAGTGTTTACAAATTCTTGTTTAATGGCTTGAGACTTCTCATGAACTACTTACCATATCACAAACACTGCTGACTTTAAAGTTGGATGAACATATTTAGGGAATTTTTCTTCTCTTTAAAGAGGCTTTACTTATTAATATGTGTTGTATATAATAAGTATTATTGATTTGAAACATAGACAGATATCTTCCATGAAGTGGACACTACATTCAGGAGTTTCTTTTTTAACTATATTCCACTCTAATTTTATCACAGAGTGAATTCTGGAATAATGTAGGGAGTAGTGTTGGATGATATTTTCCTTCTGATAATCTAGATTACTCTTAAAATAATCTTGATTTTTGATTAAATCTTGATACCTGGTTAACTGAAATATGCACTGCATCAAGGCATTCAACAAGGTCTCTATCAATCATGATGGTTGTTTTGTTTACCAACAAGCTTAAATTCTTAGTGTGATAAGCCCTTTCTATGACCAGTGAAACTTTCATAAGACCAGATCTATTAAGGGTGTGGTTAACCTAATCTGCACTATTGTCATGCTCAGGGGCGGATCTAGGATTTCAGAAGGGTGGTGCTAACATGGACATTTATATACGAGGCAAGAAAATTGATATAACTAGTGTACAAATTACACTCAGCATGTGGAGCATGCTCTATCTAGGGAGGTCTGGGGGCATGTCCCCACAGGAAAATTTTGCAAATTTGGCATACTGAGATTGAATTTGGTAGTAATTTTGAGTGAAAAATGATGTCACTTTGTTTATGTGATACCATTTTTCCCCTACAGTTTGTCAGTACAACTCAAAAGGCACAGCCAGTAGCTAAAATAACATCTTAAAGAACTAGTAGTGGAAACATATCGGTATCAGCTGCACATGATCAAATTTGGTGTTTTGAAGTATAGCATAATTTACAGTCTCATGGCTCAAACTAGCTGTCCAAACAGTAGATAGGGTAAGTGTGAGTGGAGATAGCAAGTAGACTCACCAGTGTGTGGAGTGCACATGCACTCAGCATGTATAGAATTCTCCAGTTAGGGGGCTCTGGTGGCATTCTCCCCTAGAAATTTTTAGAAAATGGCTATCACAAGATTGAATCTAGAAGCTATTTTTAACCAAATGATTAAATGAGTTCAGTTTTAATTAAAAAAACAACAGAATTATAGACTGTTTCTTGTTATTGAATTTTAAGAAAATGTATAATAGTGGCTTGTCAAAGAGAATAAAGAGTGTATAGTTAATTGAATGTAAGGTCAAGGAGAATATTTAAAACACAGGATTGAATCTACTTCAGCCACGTGCACTGTTCTGTGGTGCATGTTGCTATTTCAATCTAACTTTTAAAATGATGGATCCATCTATCACCATAATTGTTTTACAACTAGTCTACAAATACAACTAGTTTTTGGCCTCAACTAACCCCTTTTAGCACACAATGATCATGACAACATAAGTCCTGCAATATCATATAAACTTAAAGTTGAGCTTCAAGGGATTTGATAGTGCAAACTCCAGAAGCTGCTAGATTTAGATAAATGTAGCATGGGATTTGATCACGTAAGAAAAACAAACAGCTCTCAGATGTTGCAGCCTTGTGAACTTTATAAATGCTACGAAATTCACTATTATATAAGACTATTGTTTTACTTGCAAGAGAAGCATTTAAACCCAAGAATCAAGTTTGTAGCAGAGCCTAAAAAAACTTAAACTATTTGAAAGTTGTTTTCAGAATAGATTTTCAATTAATAATGTTTTATATAATTTAGTATGTTAAAGGTATAAATCTTTTACCTAAAGTGATTAGTATCTGGCAGGATGTTTGGTACAATGGTGATGATAGCAGTGCACAGATCTAGAAGAATAGGTTTAATTTCAGCTTACACTCTGGTAACTTCTTGAAAATTATAGTTTTAATGATGGATGTTCTATTAGAGTAGTTGACTGTTCTATTAGAGTATTTCACTTTTAGTAGTTTCTAAGGTAAGACTTACCCCAAAAGTATAATTTTGAATACCTCTTAGTAATTTTTGGATAAGATTAGCTATTTCCCTTGCTCTTTCCATCTTTTCATTGCCCATACATGTGTATAAAATGCAACTGCACCTGTACTACAGCTTCTAGAAGCTTCCTAGCTTGCTCATTGTAAAATTTTGGAGGCGGAGTGCTTCAACACCCAAGCACCCCCCTAAATCCGCCATTGACGCTCCACCAACAAACTGATGTTTGCTGCTTGACAAGATGTAAAACGGATTAGTGACTAATATCTAGATTACTGACAAATAATCTAGATTAGTGAAAAATATCTAGTTTATCGATTTAATCGATTAATTGCCCAACACTAGCAGGGAGATTATTAAAGATGGAGAACAACAGGTAATTTTGAGTCTGCTATTGTTAACAGAAATTATGGACAATTCTCCTTGTAGTGTTTTTTTTCTTGTTCCATTATTGCTTTATTGTGAGTTTGCTTGACAGATAACTAGCAAAATGTACTAAAGCAAAAAGAAATTACGGCAAAAAATTGAACAGATTAAATTTAATCCACAAGTTGAGCTGTAGCAACTTTAATGGTACAACAGAAGACATGTTACTAGTCAATTGACATTTAACTTTATACACAAATCTTTAATTAGCATTAGCCATTGTTAAGTCACATTTGCCTGAAAATATCAGCTGGCCATTCAGACAATCAGTTATTCTGTCCGCGTCCATCCTTCCATCCATCCATCAGTCAGTAAATAAGTCAACAAGTCAGTCAATCAGTCTGAATGTACGTTGGGTAGTTGGTCAGTTTTTCACTGAGTTAGTCAGTTCAATAGTAATGTTTAAATGTTTAGTATAAACTTCATGACAGCATATTTGGTCACACGAAGACATGCTTGGGTTTAATTACACTGTATATCTACAGTATCATTAATGTTGTTGAGAAAGGAAAGGTGAAGCTATTTTTTGATAGCAGAAAAATTTAGGACTTTCAAGATTGATCCCCACATAAAAAGTTGCAATTGTGCTTTGTTGGATATTGGAAATAGTTAAAAGAACATCCATAGTATGTCACATGAAGGTACATGTCACTGTAATAATAATAATAATAATGAGCTATTTGAATTGATTTTGTTGTGACCATTCAATGTTAAAAACAACACAGTGAAATGACATCATACATAATTTAATTTAAGGTACAGTAACTGAAATACAGGCTCCCAGAATGTGTCATGACTACATAGTAGAAGTACGTAACTAGCTAATGTCTTATTTGCTAGGTAAGGAGATGTTGGCTTGAATGAGAATGTACAGTTGAACAGATTTTCTTATGAACACATGATCTGTGTATATTCTTATAACATCTACTAACTTCCTAGCTACAGTTAGAAGCCATAGCAAGTTTATTGTACCATTACTATAAGTGACTGAACATAATGTACACTTTTTAAAAAAGTTCTTACACCAGAGTGTCTTCCATTAGTTTTGTAGTGCTGCACAGTCAATGGAGGGTAATACCTGTCAGTGTGCCTCATATTGAGTATTACTGATCTTATTCACCATCAACCAAATACTAGTTGTTATGTAGTACTGTAGCTATTGGTTCTTTATCTTATGATGACATCTAACAAATAATAAAACTATATATTGAGTGATCTGTTAGTGTCTCACTGTTCTAAAGATTATCCACAGCATCACATAATGTGAACAGTTACAAAGATGATAACATATATTGTTGTTATGTAAATGTGGTATTCACTAGTAAAAACTACACAATAGCTCATGACAACAGGTTTGGGTAATGTGTTTTGGTTTGTTAGCAGCTAATCAGGATGTGTTTTATTGATTCCTAGAAGGTAATTTTATAGTAAACACAATTATAATATTTGTGACTGGGCCTACAAAAATAGGGCATGTGGGCACAAACTATATCCTGTCACACAACAGGATGTATCTCAGTATTGGAGTAAAATATTTGCTTTTTCGTACAAAGCAAATTAATTACTGAATACCTGCTTAAATTTCAAAATCATAACTCATTGGCACAAAAAGTTATGGGCAATTAAATGTTTGAAAAAGTAGGTAAATTTTATGTGCCCACATGCCATATATTCACAGGCCCAGTCACATTTATGAAATTATATTTATTTGTATTTTTATTAAGACTTGTAGTACAAGTGCTAAAGGATCTGTAGGACACCTAGTCCGGCAGCCTGTTTAAAGATGTCAAAATATTAAATATACTTGAAAAGGTGTGGAAAGGATAAAAATATACACATGACTGCATGTACCTGGTCAGCCTTATGATCAAACCTGCAACCATCCAATTTACACTTGATCACTGACAGGAGTCTGACAGGTAGTCAGGACGCTTTTTCCCCTTGTCAATCTCATGTATTTGTACCCATAGGAACTCTAGAGAGTGGCATAATTATTATCTCACAGTACCCCATGCAATGTGGAAACAAGTGGACAAACTTTACAGCACAAGAGCTGCAGGTATGTAGGGCATACAGCCTGTTTAAAGATGTGGTACTAAGTATGTTTGAAAAGGTGCAGAAGGAGAAAAATTGCTGACTAGTCCTAAGAAGCCTTGAAAATGCAGCTATCTGATTTACGCTCAAGTGCTTACAGGTGTTTTTCTAGATGGTCAGGATGTTTCCCTTGTCAATTTTAAGGTCTAATCAATGCGTGTTTGTATTTTCTAGTTCAGTGGCGTGAAACTTCCCATGAACTACTTAAAAATCCCCAAGCACTACTGAGCATAACATGTTTTAACTACTCTAGGATGAACATATTTATGGATTTTTTTCTTATCCCTAAAATGGTATCCTTATTAAGTGTATTGTTGATTTGAAATCTAGATAGATATCTTTCATGAAGTGGGAACCTGCATTCAGGAGGGTAATTTTACCTAGGGAATTCATTCTAATTTTATCATAAAGTGAACTTTGCAATAATGCAGGGAGATTATTAAAGATGGAGAACAACCGGTAGCTAATTATGAATTATGTTTGTCAGTCAGTCAGTCAGGCAGTCAGTCAGTCAGCCAACCAGCCAGCCAGCTGGCCGGCCGGCCGGCTGGCAGGCAGGCAGGCAGGCAGGCAGGAAGGCAGGCAGGCAGGCAGGCAGGCAGGCAGGCAGGCAGGCAGGCAGGCAGGCATGCAGGCAGGCAGGCAGCAGGCAGTCAAGAAGTCAGTAGTAAGTCAAGAAGTCAGTCATTCAATCTGAATGCCAGTTGGTCAGTCGGTTAGTCAGTTGATTGTTCAGTGAATTAGCTTTTTTCAAAAGTGGAATAAAATTATTGTCGTGTTTAGAAAACTTGCATTCGATGAGGGCATATTGTGTCATGCTAAAGACATTATTGGGTTTAACTACACTATTGATGTTATTATTAATTTTGTAGACAAGGGAAGGTGAAGCTAGTTTTTGATGGGAAGAAGGATTATGCCTGTAAGATTTGTAGGTGATATTAATAAGAGGGAGGTATAAACCACCTTCATTTTATTTGTACCTGCTACTCCCAGAATGTGTCATGACTACATAGAACAAGAGTTTCTACTATTATTAACTCTTGGTAGAAGTAACTAGTGTCTTATTGGCTAGGTCAAGGAGATGTTGGCTAGGTCAAGGAGATGTTGGCTAGGTCACGGAGATGTTGGCTAGGTCAAGGAGATGTTGAGACTGTACAGTTTAACAGATCTACTTATGAACACATCATCTGTGTATATTCTTGTAACATCATCTACTAACTTCCTGACTGTTATTGGAAGCCATAGCAAGTTTATTGTACCATTATTACAAGTAACTGAACATAATGTACACTTTTTAAAAGTTCTTACACCAGAGTGACTTCCATTGGTTTTGTAGTGCTCACAGTCAATGGAGGGTAATACCTGTCAGTGTGCCTCATATTGAGTATTACTGGTCTTATTCATCAACCCAATACTAGTTATGTGATACTGTATATTTTTTTATCTTATGATGAACATCTATTGTAAACAGATAACAAAATTATACAAACACATTATGCTTGTATATCTCACTGTTCTAAAGAATATTCAAAATGTTAAATAGTGGATAGTCGTTATGTAGATGTATTCACTAGTAAAAACCACAAATGCAACAGATGACATCAATTTTGGGAAATATTTAACTAATCAGAATAAAATTTTATTGATTCCTAAAAGGTAATGAATTTTATATAGAACAATATTAACCTTATTTATTTTATTTATTCCTTGTTAAGGCTTTACAGTACAAGTGTTGAAGGTAGTTTCGACACTTAATGCTATGTACATCCTGCTAAAAGAGCATCCCTAGCATCTTGACTACCTAGCAGGAAGAGCAGGTTTGAGCTGCCCAGATTCAGTCATGACTGTTTTTTCCTTTCCGCAAAATAGCTATTATGAAATCTCTCCCCTTGTCAATTTTAAGGTCTCATCAGTGAGTGTTTACAAATTCTTGTTTAATGGCTTGAGACTTCTCATGAACTACTTACCAATTCACAAACACTACTGAGTTTAAAGTTGGATGAACATATTTAGGGAATTTTTCTTGTCTTTAAAGAGGCCTTACTTATTAATATGTGTTGTATATAATAAGTATTATTGATTTGAAACCTAGACAGATATCTTCCATGAAGTGGGTGCCACATTCAGGAGTTTCTTTTTAACTATATTCCACTCTAATTTTATCACAGAGTGAATTCTGGAATAATGCAGGGAGTAGTGTTGGGTGATATTTCCCTTCTGCATAATCTAGATTGCTGTTTTAAAATAATCTCGATTTTCCATTAAATCTCGATACCTGGTTAACTGAAATATTCACTGCATCGAGGCATTCAACAAGGTCTCTATCAATCATGATGGTTGTTTTGTTTGCCAACAAGCTTAAATTCTTAGTATGATAAGCCCTTTCTATGACCAAAGAAGCTTTCATAAGATCAGATCTATTAAGGGTGCGGTTAAACTAATCTACGCTATTGTCATGCTCAGGGGTGGATCTAGGATTTCAGAAGGGGATGCTAACATGGACATTTATATACGTGGCAAGAAAGTTGATACAACTACTCAGCATATGGAGCATGTTCTATCTAGGGGGTCTAGGAGCATGCCCCCACACGAAACATTTACAAATTTGGCCTACTGATATTGAATTTGGTAGTAATTTTGAGTGAAAAATGATGTCACTTTGTTTATGTGATACCATTATTCCCCTACAGTGTTGTCAGTACAACTAAAAGGCACAGCCAGTAGCTAAAATAACATCTTAAAGAACTAATAGTGGAAACATATGGGTATCAGCTGCACATGATCAAATTAATTTAAAGTATAACATAATTTACAGTCTCATGGCTTGAACTACACTAGCTAGCTGTCCAAAAGGTAGAGAGGGTAAATGTGAGTGGAGATGGCAAGTAGACTTACCAGTGTGTGGAGTGCACATATACTCAGCATGTGTAGAATTCTCCAGTTAGGGGGCTCTGGTGGCATTCTCCCCTAGAAATTGTTGGAAATGGCTATCACAAGATTGAATCTAGAAGCTATTTTTAACCAAATGATTAAATGAGTTCAGTTTTAATTCTTAAAAAACAGAACTATAGACTGTTTCTTGTTATTGGATTTTAAGAAAATGTATAACTACAGTGGCTTGTCAAAGAGAATAAAGACTGTATAGCTAATTGAATGTAAGGTCAAGGAGAATATTTAAAACACAGGATTGGATCTACTTCAGCCACTGTTCTGTGGTGCAGGTTACTATTTCAATCTAACTTTTAAAATGATGGATCCATCTATCACCATAATTGTTTTACAACTAATCTACAAATACAACTAGTTTTTGGCCTCAACTAGCCCTTTTTAGCACACAATGATCATGACAACATAAATCCGGCAATATCATATAAGCTTAAAGTTGAGCTTCAAGGGATTTGATATTGCAAATTCTAGAAGTTGCTAGATTTAGATAAATGTAGTATGGGATTTGATCAAGTAAGAAAAACAAAACACAAACAGCTCTCAGATGTTGCAGCCTTGTGAACTTTATGAAATTCACTATTATATAAGACTATTGTTTTATTTGCAAGAGAAGCATTTGAACCCAAGAATCAAGTTTGTAGCAGAGCCTAAAAAAACTTTAACTATTTGGCAGAAATTGTTTTCAGAATAGATTTTCAATTAATAATGTTTTATACAATTTAGTATGTTAAAGGTATAAATCTTTTACCTAAAGTGATTAGTATATGGCAGGATGTTTGGTACAATGGTGAGGATAGCAGTGCACAGATAATGAATTTTATTTATAGAATAATATTAATTTATAATTATTTATTTCTTATTATAGGCTTTACAGTACAAGTGTTGAAGGTAGTTTCGACACCTAATGTATGTACATCCTGCTAAAAGAGCATTCTGAGCATCTTGACCACCTGGCAGGAAGAGCAGGTTTGAGCTGCCCAGGTTCAGTCATGACTGTTTTTCCTTTCCGCATATACTTACTAAAAATAGCTAATATGAAATCTCTCCCTTTGTCAATTTTAAGGTCTCATCAGTGAGTGTTTACAAATTCTTGTTCAATGGCTTGAGACTTCTCATGAACTACTTACCATATCACAAACACTACTGAGTTTAAAGTTGGATGAACATATTTAGGGAATTTTTCTTGTCTTTAAAGAGGCCTTACTTATTAATATGTGTTGTATATAATAAGTATTATTGATTTGAAACCTAGACAGATATCTTCCATGAAGTGGGCGCCACATTCAGGAGTTTCTTTTTAACTATATTCCACTCTAATTTTATCACAGAGAATTCTGGAATACTGCAGAGAGTAGTGTTGGGTGATATTTTCCTTCTGATAATCTAGATTACTCTTTTAAAATAATCTCGATTTTCGATTAAATCTCGATACCTGGTTAACTGAAATATGCACTGCATCAAGGCATTCAACAAGGTCTCTATCAATCATGATGGTTGTTTTGTTTGCCAACAAGCTTAAATTGTTACTGTGATAATCCCTTTCTATGACCAACGAAACTTTCATAAGACCAGATCTATTAAGGGTGTGGTTAAACTAATCTGCACTATTGTCATGCTCAGGGGCGGATCTAGGATTTCAGAAAAGGTGGGGGGGGGGGGGTGCTAACATGGACATTTATATTCATGGCAAGAAAGTTGATATAACTAGTGTACAAAATACACTCAGCATGTGGAGCATGCTCTATCTAGGGGGGTCTGGGGCATGCCCCCACAGGAAAAGTTTGCAAATTTGGCCTACTGAGATTGAATTTGGTAGTAATTTTGAGTGAAAAAATGAGGTCACTTTGTTTATGTGATACCATTTTCCCCCTACAGTTTGTCAGTACAACTAAAAGGCACAGCCAGTAGCTAAAATAACATCTTAAAGAACTAGTAGTGGAAACATATGGGTATCAGCTTCACATGATCAAGTTTGGGGTTTTGAAGTATAGCATAATTTACAGTCTCATGGTTCAAACTAGCTGTCCAAACAGTAGAGAGGGTAAGTGTGAGTGGAGATAGCAACTAGACTCACCAGTGTGTGGAGTGTACATGCACTCAGCATGTGTAGAATTCTCCAGTTAGGGGACTCTGGTGGCATTCTCTCCTAGAACTTTTTGGAAATGGCTATCACAAGATTGAATCTAGAAGCTATTTTTAACCAAATGATTAAACGAGTTCAGTTTTAATTTTAAAAAACAGAACTATAGACTATTTCTTGTTATTGGATTTCAAGAAAGTGTATAATAGTGGCTTGTCAAAGAGAATAAAGAGTGTATAGTTAATTGAATGTAAGGTCAAGGAGAATATTTAAAACACAGGATTGGATCTACTTCAGCCATTGTTCTGTGGTGCAGGTTGCTATTTCAATCTAACTTTTAAAATGATGGATCCATCTATCACCATAATTGTTTTACAACTAGTCTACAAATACAACTAAATTTTGGCTTCAACTAACCCCTTTTAGCACACAATGATCATGACAACATAAGTCCTGCAATATCATATAAGCTTAAAGTTGAGCTTCAAGGGATTTGATAGTGCAAACTCCAGAAGTTGCTAGATTTAGATAAACGTAGCATGGGATTTGATCAAGTAAGAAAAACAAAAAACAAACAGCTCTCAGATGTTGCAGCCTTGTGAACTTTATAAATGCTATGAAATTCACTATTATATAAGACTATTGTCTTACTTGCAAGAGAAGCATTTAAACCCAAGAATCAAGTTTGTAGCAGAGCCTAAAATAACTTAAACTATTTGACAGAAAAAGTTGTTTTCAGAATAGATTTTCAATTAATGATGTTTTATACAATTTAGGATGTTAAAGGTATAAATCTTTTACCTAAAGTGATTAGTATCTGGCAGGATGTTTGGTACAATGGTGAGGATAGCAGTGCACAGATCTAGAAGAGTAGGTTTAATTTCAGCTTATACTCTGGTAACTTCTTGAAAATTATTGTTTTAATGATGAATGTTCTATTAGAGTAGTTGACTGTTCTATTAGAGTATTTTGATTTTAGCAGCTTCTAAGGTAAGACTTACCCCAAAAGTATAATTTTGAATACCTACCCCCTCCTTTTAGTAATTCTCGGATAAGATTAGCTATTCCCCTTGCTCTTTCCATCTTTTCATTACCCATACATGTGTATAAAATGCAACTGCACCTGTACTACAGCTTCTAGAAGCTTCCTAGCTTGCTCATTGTAAAATTTTGGAGGCGGAGTGCTTCAGCACCCCAAGCACCCCCCTAAATCCACCCTTGATGCTCCACCAACAAACTGATGTTTGCTACTTGACAAGATGTAAAATGGATTAGTGACTAATATCTGGATTACTTACAAATAATCTAGATTAGTGAAAAATATCTAGATTATTGATTTAATCAATTAATTTCCCAACACTAGCAGGGAGATTATTAAAGATGGAGAACAACAGGTAATTTTGAGTCTGCTATTGTTAACAGAAATTATGGACAATTCTCCTTGTAGTGTTTTTTTTCTTGTTCCATTATTGCTTTATTGTGAGTTTGCTTGACAGATAACTAGCAAAATGTACTAAAGCAAAAAGAAATTACGGCAAAAAATTGAACAGATTAAATTTAATCCACAAGTTGAGCTGTAGCAACTTTAATGGTACAACAGAAGACATGTGACTAGTCAATTGACATTTAACTTTATACACAAATCTTTAATTAGCATTAGCCATTGTTAAGTCACATTTGACTGAAAATATCAGTCGGCCATTCAGACAATCAGTTATTCCGTCCACGTCCGTCCTTCCATCCATCCATCAGTCAGTAAATAAGTCAACAAGTCAGTCAATTAGTCTGAATGTACGTTGGTTGGCTGGTCAGTTTGTCAGTGAGTTAGTCAGTTCAATAGTAATGTTTAAATGTTTAGTAAAAACTTCATGACAGCATATGTGGTCACACGAAGACATGCTTGGGTTTAATTACACTGTATATCTACAGTGTCATTAATGTTGTTGAGAAAGGAAAGGTGAAGCTATTTTTTGATAGCAGAAAAATTTAGGACTTTCAGGATCGATCCCCACATAAAAGTTGCAATTGTGCTGTATTGGATACTGGAAATAGTTTAAAAGAACATCCATAGTATGTCACATGAAGGTACATTCACTGTAATAATAATAATAATAATAGTCTTACTGAGTTCCTGTCATATTTTATGTTGGTTTGTGACAGAACATTAAAATCCTAACCTTTTGGCTAAAGTGTGGGATATAATTTATTTTTTACATCTAGTTGTAATTCCAGCATTGCTGTGTGTATATTTAATAATAATAATAATAATAATAATGAACTATTTGAATTGATTTTGTTGTCACCATTCAATGTTAAAAACAACACAGTGTAATGACATCATACATAATTTAATTTAAGGTACACTAACTGAAATACAGGCTCCCAGAATGTGTCATGACTACATAGTAGAAGTACATAACTAGCTAATGTCTTATTTGCTAGGTAAGGAGATGTTGGCTTGAATGAGAATGTACAGTTGAACAGATTTTCTTATGAACACATGATCTGTGTATATTATTGTAACATCTACTAACTTCCAAGCTACAGTTAGAAGCCATAGCAAGTTTATTGTACCATTATTATAAGTGACTGAACATAATGTACACTTTTTAAAAAGGTTCTTATACCAGAGTGTCTTCCATTAGTTTTGTAGTGCTACACAGTCAATGGAGGGTAATATCTGTCAGTGTGCCTCATATTGAGTATTACTGATCTTATTCACCATCAACCAAATACTAGTTGTTATGTAATACTGTAGCTATTGGTTCTTTATCTTATGATGAACATCTAAACAAATAATAAAACTATATATTGAGTGATCTTTTAGTGTCTCACTGTTCTAAAGATTATCCACAGCATCACATAATGTGAACAGTTACAAAGATGATAACATATATTGTTGTTGTGTAAATGTGATATTCACTAGTAAAAACTACACAATAGCTCATGAAAACAGGTTTGGGTAATGTGTTTTGGTTTGGTTAGCAGCTAATCAGGATGTGTTTTATTGATTCCTAGAAGGTAATTTTATAGTAAACACATTATAATATTTGTGACTGGGCCTACAAAAATAGGGCATGTGGGCACAAACTATATCCTGTCATACAACAGGATGTATCTCAGTACTGGAGTAAAATATTTGCTTTTTGTACAAAGCAAATCAATTACTGAATACCTGCTTAAATTTCAAAACCATAACTCATTGGCACAAAAAGTTATGGGCAATTAAATGTTTGAAAAAGTAGGTAATTTTATGTGCCCACATGCCATATATTCACTGACGCGATCACATTTATGAAATTATATTTATTTGTATTTTTATTAAGACTTGTAGTACAAGTGCTAAAGGATCTGTAGGACACCTAATCCTGCAGCCTGTTTAAAGATGTCAAAATATTAAATATACTGAAAGGTGCGGAAAGGATAAAAATATATACATGACTGCATGTACCTGGTCAGCCTCAAACCT